>NC_066537.1:13267944-13352944 GCF_024679095.1 Eriocheir sinensis
AAGAAGAGGAGGAGGAGGAAGAACCCAAATCCCTCTTCGCTCTTCCTCAAGTAGCAGGGAATCGCTCAAACGTGAATTACACTCTTCATGAATTTGATGGATAAGCTGACAGAGGAGGAGGAAGAAGAAGGAAGACAGGCGAGGGAAGATATTATTATGGAAGAGGAGATAGATGTTGAGAGGAAAAGGTGATAGGCAGGAGGTTATGGAGGAGAACGAAGGGGAAGAGAGGGAGACGGAGACGAAAGATGGAGGAAAGGAAGAGACATGGAAGGGAGGAGATGTTGACGAGGGTGAGGAGGAAGGGAAAAGGAAAGAAAAGGAAGAAACATGGAATAGAAGAAAGTAGGAAGAGTTTACACGCAAGATATAAAGGAAAGGAAGAAAGGAAGGGAAGGAAAAGGAAGGAAGAAGAGGAAGAGAGGGGATGTAAGCTGTTTATGGAGAGGAGGCAGAAGATGAAATGGGGAAAAGAAAGGGAAGGAAAGTGAGGGAAAACAAGGGAAATAAAAGCAAAGAAAAGGAAGAGAAAATTAATAAGGGAGGAGAAGAGATGGAAAGTAGGAGTAGAGATTTAAAAGAGAGAATAAAATTAGACAAGAAACGAAAATGGAAATGGAAGAAGAAACAGGGAGAGGAAAAGAAATGAAGGGAAAGGAATGAAAAGAAGAAACTGAAAGGGAAAAAAGAAAAGGGGCAAAGAAAAGGGAAGAGGAGGAAGAGAAAATAGGGCGGGGGAAGGTAAAATTAGGTTAGGTTAGTGAAGGGAATTTAAAAGGAAGAAATGGGAAAAGAGGGGAGAGGAAGGTGAGATGAAGTTAAATTAAGTTAGAAAAGGGGAGAGGAAGGAGGAGAGGAGGAGAGGAAAGAGGAGAAGTTGGGAAGGGAGGAGAAAGGGAAGCAGGAAAAGGTAAACAGAGGGATATGATGGGAAAGAAAAGGGAGAGAAGGAAGAGAAGAGAAAATGGGAGAAGGTTGGAAAAGGAAAAAAAGGAAGGGGAGGAAAGGAAAAAGGAGAAGTTGGGAAGGGAGGAGAAAGGGAAGCAGGAAAAGGGAAACAGAGGGATATGATGGGAAAGAAAAGGGAGAGAAGGAAGAGAAGAGAAAATGGGAGAAGGTTGGAAAAGGAAAAAGGAAAAGTTGGGAAGGGAGGAAAAGGGAAACAGAGGGATATGATGGGAAAGAAAAGGGAGAGAAAGAAGATGAAGAGAAAATGGGAGAAGGTTGGAAAGGAAAAAAAGGGAGGGAAGGAAGAGGAAGTGTAGGAGTGAGTCAATATTAAGTTTCTCTAGGCTAAAGGGAGGAAGGGGAGGGAAGAGGAATGAAAGAAGAGGAAGAAGAGGAAAGAGAAGAGGAAGAAAATGATTGAGTTGCTGTTAGGTTAGGTTAAGTTAGGAAAGGGAAGGGAGAGGGAAAAGAAATGGAGGGAAGGGGAGGAAGAGGAATACGAGAGTAGAGTTTATATTAGATTAACTGAGGTTAGGTAAGGGAAAAGGAGTGGAGGGAAGAGGAGGAGTAAGAGGAGTAAGTTAATGTTAGGTTAGTGAAGAATGAAGATAGAAAAATAGAGGGAAGAGGAGGAAGAGGGAGGGAAAGAAAAGAGGAAGAAGAGGAGTGAGTTAATATAAGGTTTCTTTTGGTATGTAAGAGAAGGGTAAGGGAAGAGGAATGCAGGGAAGGGGAAGAGGAAGGGAGGAGCAAGGGAAGAAGAATGGAGGGGAGGAGAGGAAGAGAAACAGGAAGAGAAGGGGAGAAAGAGGAATGAAGGGAAGGAAGGGGAGGAAGAGGAAGGGAAGAAAAATGGAGGGGAGGAGAGGAAGAGAAACAGGAAGAAAAGAGGAGAAAGAGGAATGAAGGGAAGGAAGGGGAGGAAGAGGAAGGGAAGAAAAATGGAGGGGAGGAGAGGAAGAGAAACAGGAAGAAAAGGGGAGAAAGAGGAATGAAGGGAAGGAAGGGGAGGAAGAGAAAGGAAGGAAGGGAGAGGAAGAGGAAGAGGAAGAGGAAGGGTGAGTTAAGGTCGCGATATATGTACTCACGAGGCGTGGTAATGGAAGGTCTTTGGGGGAAGAGTGAGCTACATGGCCTCACCTGGTGCTGGGGAAGAGGAGGAGGAGGAGGAGGAGGAAGAAGAAGAGGAGGAGGAGGAGGAGGAGGAGGAAGAAGAAGAGGAGGAGGAGGAGGAGGTGGAAAGAGGAGGTAGTGCTAGGAAACTACTTTAATGGATGAAGATGAGTAATAGTCGTTGCAGTCCTCGTAATAGTAGTAGTAGTAGTAGTAGTAGCAGTAGTAGTAGTAGTAGTAGTAGTAGTAGTAGTAGTGATGGTGGCAGCATCTCTATATGGAACCCATTTGCTTAACTTATCCTCTAGAAGCTGAAGGAGGAGGAGAAGGAGACCGAAGAGGAGGAGGAGGAGGAGGAGCGAAAGTATGTACAGAATGAGGAGGAGGAGGAGGAGGAAGAGGAGGAGGACAAGGAGGAGGAGGAGGAGGGGGCAAAGAAACATTAGCATTAAAAGGAGGAATGCGAGAGAGAGCAGAAAGGAAGGGCCCGAAGACACGAGGGAGGAGGAGAAAGAGAAGAAAAGAAGAGAAAAAAGAGAAGGAAGGGGAAGGAGGAGAGAGGGAGAGAGTGAATACCATGAAAGAGTTAAGAGAGAAGCGAATGAGAGAACAAATGAAGGGAAAATAAAAAAGAAGAAAATGAGGAACAGTGTATAGAGAAGGAGAAAGAGAAAGAACAGAATAAACAGGAGGAAGAGGGAGAAGAAGAAGAGGAACTGTAGGAAGTGGAGGAAGAAGATGCAGTACAGAAGGAGGAAGAGGAGGAGGAGGACGTAGATGAACTGAAAGAGGAGGAGGAATAGGAGGAGGAGGAAGAACAAGAAAGAAAGAAAAGGAAAAGGAAGAAGAGGAAGACGAAACTTGAGTCAGCATTTGGAAGTGAAGGAGGAGGAGGAAGAGGAAGAGGAGGAGTAAAAGGTGTCTGAAAAAGATAATCAATAGAGACAAGAAGAAGAAGAAGAAGAAGAAGAAGAAGAAGAAGAAGAAGAAGAAGAAGGAGGAGGAGATCAAGAAGACTAAGAAGAAGAACAACAACAACAAGAACAAGAACTTACACAAGAAGAAATTAACCAGAAGCAGAAGAAAAAGAAAAAGAAGAAAAAGAAGAGAAAGAAAAACAGCAGGAAGAGGCATGTCGGGTTGTCCAGGTCCTCGCTGTCTCTTCCCTTCCGCTGTTAAGAGAGATCTATGAGCCTCTTCCTGTAACGGCTGACCTTGGCTCGATCCCTGACTCTGAGGGCCCCGAAGAAGTGTCTCAAGCTCGCCTCCTTCCCGCCACTCACACCCAAAGACTCCTAAAGGCCATAGCGCTAAGGGGAAGTTCAGTGGTTTGCTCGTAAGCTCCCAAACCAATTACTAGACATCGATTATGCTTTTTTATAGTGTTTGGTGTTGATACAAAAACCTAATAATGCCAAAAAAAGCATGAATGTTGCTCTAAGGATCAGTTTCGAAGTCTAACGTAGTGAGTTCGTAAGAGTCCCAATACCAAAGACTTCAATTATTTTTTTTTTGTATAGCGGTTGGTATTGATGCAGAAACTAAATAATGCCAAAAAAACATGAAAAAAAAATTATCTAAGGGTGAGTTCCAAAGACTAACGTAGTGAGTTCGTAAGTTTTCCAATACTAAAGACTTCGAATATTTGTTGTATAGTGTTTGGTATTGATACAGAAACTAAATAATGCCAAAAAAGAATAAAAATAGTTCTAAGGGTCAGTTTCAAAGTCTAACGTAGTGAGTTCGTAAGTTCCCCAATACTAAAGACTTAGAATATTTCTTGTACAGTGTTTGGTATTGACGCAGAATCTAAATAATGCAAAAAAAAAGAAAATAGTTAATCTAAGTGTTAGTTCCACTGCCTAACATAGCGGGTTCTTATGCACACCAGCCTGTTACCAAAGACTTCGAATATGTCTTGTCTAGTGGTACGGTAACTATACAATACCAAAAAGAATAATAACAAGAACCAGACCAGAAGAGAGAGTAGCGGGCTTTTTTTCACATTTGTTACCTTTTTTATGCCCTTGAACTGACTCTTCTGTTGTTAAAAAAAAAAAAAAAAGAGAGAGAGAGAAATAAAAGGTGTGTGAGAGAAGATAATCAATAGACCAGATAACGAAGAACAAGAACAAGAAGAAGCAGAAGCAGGAAAAGAAGAACGCCAAGAACATGAAAAAGAAAAGTAACCAAAAGCAGAACAAGAATAAGGATGACCTGAACCAAAAAAAAAATACATGAAAATTGGGATAGTTGAAAGGATCCAGCTCTTTAGAATCTTGCAAAGGACCTATTTCGACCAATTTCGTCTTTTACTTACAAGTTTAATTTGAAGGTTGAAATCACTGGTCTCTGTAATTAGGTTTTTCAATAGATTAATAGTGAATGAGTTTATATTACTGATTCCGTCTTGTTGAAACGATCTGAGTCTTTAACATCTTGCAAGGAAGTGATTTCAAACCCATTCGTCTCATTCTGATCTGGTTAGTTTGAAATTTGAAGTTACTGGTCACTATTTTTCGTGATTTCCATTTGAGTGATGGTGAAGGAGCTTATACAATTGATCCTGTCTAGTTGAGAGGATCCAACTCCTTTAAACTGTACTCCAGTCTTTCCAAACCCATTCGTCTCATTCTTTTTGGCTCAGTTTGAAAGTTGGACTCCTAATATTTCCCTCTTTTCCAATAGAGTAATAGTGAAGGACCTTATACCATTGATCCTGTCTAGTTGAAGGGATCCAGTGCTATAAAACTTTGCTACAGAGTGATTCCAAACCCATTCGTCGCATTCTTTTTGGCTCAGTTTGAAAGTTGGACTCCTAATATATCCGTGTTTTCCAATAGAGTAATAGTGAAGGACCTTATACCATTGATCCTGTCTAGTTGAAGGGATCCAGTGCTATAAAACTTTGCTACAGAGTGATTCCAAACCCATTCGTCTCAGTCTTATTGGTTTAGTTCCAAAGTTAAAAGCACTGTCCACTGTACTCCCGTGTTTTCCGTGAGCCTGATCGTGAAGGAGCTGTTACCGTTGATCCTCCCCGGTTGAAGGACTTTTAAACCCGGGTGAAGAGTGATTTATAAGCCAGTCAGTCGCCTCGTTCTGTCAGTGTTAAGGTTGGACTCACTGGTCACTATTTGTCTGTGTTTTCCAATAGGTTTATGGGGATAGAATGTCCATCGTTGATCGAGTCCAGTTGAAAGGATATGCATCTTTAATAAACCTTGCCGGGGATTGATTTTAACGCCTCTCGTCTCTTTCTTATCAGTTGCTGAAGGTTAGACTCACGGATCTCTCTCTTGCTCTTTTCCATTACAATTATGGGGATAGAATTTCCATCGTTGATCTAATCCAGTTGAAGTGTAGCGGCAGCCTAGGCCGCTACAGCGAAAACCAAACATTTCTGTTTGTATGTTTTCGAGGCAGCATACGTTGTAGCTGGTACAACGCCGTTTGGATCCGCTAAGGCCGCCTTGTAGGTTAAAACTTAAAAGACACAACTAATAACCAGCGGTGACTCCATCGACAAGCGAATTTATTTTCTGGAATATACATGTTTTTACGAACGGCGATTGGTTATTTACAGAGGTTCGTATGCGCTAATATTTACAGTAATGGCTTTATGGTGATGCAGTTTCACTATGTTAATGTTTGTAATAATAGGAGTGATTGTATACGTATATTTACATGTAGTGACTTGCAGTCTGATGAATATAAAGACAAGATATTACAGTGTGATGAGAGTGGAAGAAGTGAAAGAGGACAAGGTGATTTCAGGGCAGACTGAAGAAATGAAGGTGGAGGAAACGAGAAAGAAAATGGTGTGTTTAATGGGTCACTACAGAAGGGATCCAGCTCTATAAAAACCTTGACACAGACTGATTAAAGAGCTGTTTGTCTTGTTCTTTTGTTTTATTTTGAAGGGGTAAAGTCACTCGTCACTACACTTCCATGTTTTCCAGTATATTTGTGGAGATGGGATACACACCATTGATCCCGTCTAAAGTTGCGATGATCTAGCTCTATATAACCTTGACACAGAATGATTTACAAGATATTTATATGATTCTTATCGTTTCCGCTTTTAGGTTAGTCACTGGACAATATTATCCCCTTTTTTTCCAGTAGATTAATGGCGAAAGTTGTTTTATCATTGATCCAGTCTCGTATAAGAGTTCCAGGTCCTAAAAAGTTATTCAGAAGCCATTTGTCTTATTCTTTTTCTTTTAGTTTCAATGTCAGAGTTACTGGTCATTATTGTCACTGGGATTTCCTTCAGAGGTCTGGTGAAGAGGTTTATATCATTGTTCTGGTCTAATTGAAAAGATCCAGCTCTTTAAAACATTGCCAGAGAGTGATTCAGAAGCTGTGTGGCTGATTCGTATGGTTATAGTTTGAAGGAAAAGCATTCTGGTCATATGGGAAGGAAAGCGAAGGGAAGAGAAGGAAAGGGAAGGGAGAGGAAGGAAAAGGAAGGGAAGGTGACGTGCGAGAGTTAAGGAGAAAAGAATGAAAGGAATGTCAAGGGAATGAGAATGAAGGAAAGTAATTGGAAGAAAAGTAGTAATATTTTCACTGAGTTTTCCTGCAGAGTTTTGGCGAAGGAGTTTATATCGTTGATCGAGCCTAGTTGAAAGGATCCAGCTCTTTAAAACCCTGCTGGAGAGTGATTCTGAAGCTGTGTGCCTGATTCTTATTGTTATAGTGTGAAGGTTGAATTTATTGGTCATTTGTTGCAGGCTTCAGAGTTTGGGTGAAAAAGTTTGAATAGTTCTTTAGAGAGTTGTGGTGAAGAGATACCGTTTTATTAGTATCAGTGTAGTTTTCTTTTCTTTCTCTTCGAATTCCTTTCAAAACAAAATAAAAACCGGGATATGATTATTGTATGGTAACGATGACTCCAGAAGGGATAAAAGAGGAAGGGAAGGGAAGAAGGAGGAAGGGGCATAGAGGAAATGGAGGGAAAAGAAAGGAACTGGAAAGGAAAGGAAAGGAAACAAGGGAAAGTGAAGTGAATTTTAGGGAAGAGAAGGAAAAAGGAGAAATTAACAGAAAAGCAGAAAAAGAGAAAAAGGAAAGTGAAGGGAAGGGAAAGAAAGGGGAAGGAAAGGAAAGTAAGGGGAAGGGAAAGGAAGGGAAGGGAAACAAAGGAAAGGAAGGGAAAAGAAAGGAAAGGGGAAGGAAGGGAAGGGAAGGGAAGCGAAGGGAAGGGAAGGGAAAGGAAAGGAAGGAGAAGGGAAGCGAAGGGAAGGGAAGGTGATGTTGTGTGAGAGAGTTGAGGAGAAAAAAAGGAAAGGAATGTGAAGGGAATGGAAATGAAGGAGATAAAGCTTGAACGGAAAAAGGAAAAGAACATAAAAAAAAAAAAGAATAGAATGGACGGAATTAGAAAAGAAAAAAAAGAAAGGAAAATTACTCTGATGATGATAACTTTGATGTAACTGTGTGTGTGTGTGTGTGTGTGTGTGTGTGTGTGTGTGTGTGTGTGAAAGAGCTATAGAAGAGTTTTGCACTAATTAAGGGTACGAAAGTGTGTGTGTGTGTGTGTGTGTGTGTGTGTGTGTGTGTGTGTGTGTGTGTGTGTGTGTGTGTGTGTGTGTGTGTGTGTATGACGGATCTAGAGTATAAAGCTTCCGATCCTTTCTTTGATCCTCCTTTTAATGCATCTGTAGGCTTGGATCCCGTACCCTTCCTCGCGCCATTCGTCAGCCATATTTAATTCTCCCCTGTAGTGTTGGGGGAGTTTACGCCCTTTTGGAGGAGGAAGAGAGGAGGAGGAGGAGGAAGAGGAGGAGGAGGAGGAGGAGGAGGAGGAATGTGAGGTGTTGATTATAACTTAAGCATCCTCTGTTCTCAATATACTCTAGGTAGCAACTCCTCCTTCCTTCCTTCCTTCCTTCCTTCCTCCCTCCCTCCCTCCATTCCTTCCTTCCTTCCTTCCTTCCTTCATAATTTTCCATCTTCCTCCTTTCCTTCCTTCCTCCTATCTTTCTTTCTTCTTCAGTGCTTCCTTTTTTCCTTCCTTCTTTCCTTCCTTCCTTCCTTCCTTCCTCCCTCCCTCCATTCCTTCCTTCCTTCCTTCATAATTTTCCATCTTCCTCCTTTCCTTCCTTCCTCCTATCTTTCTTTCTTCTTCAGTGCTTCCTTTTTTCCTTCCTTCTTTCCTTCCTTCCTTCCTTCCTTCCTCCCTCCCTCCCTCCATTCCTTCCTTCCTTCCTTCATAATTTTCCATCTTCCTCCTTTCCTTCCTTCCTCCTATCTCTCTTTTTTCTTCAGTGCTTCCTTTCTTCCTTCCTTCTTTCCTTCCTTCCTTCCTTCCTCCCTCCCTCCCTCCCTCCCTCCATTCCTTCCTTCCTTCCTTCATAATTTTCCATCTTCCTCCTTTCCTTCCTTCCTCCTATCTTTCTTTCTTCTTCAGTGCTTCCTTTTTTCCTTCCTTCCTTCCTTCCTTCCTTCCTTCCTTCCTCCCTCCCTCCATTCCTTCCTTCCTTCCTTCATAATTTTCCACCTTCCTCCTTTCCTTCCTTCCTCCTATTTTTCTTTCTTCTTCAGTGCTTCCTTTGTTCCTTCCTTCTTCATTCCTTCCTTCCTCCCTCCCTCCATTCCTTCCTTCCTTCATAATTTTCCATCTTCCTCCTTTCCTTCCTTCCTCCTATCTTTCTTTCTTCTTCAGTGCTTCCTTTCTTCCTTCCTTCTTTCCTTCCTTCCTTCCTTCCTTCCTTTCTCCCTGCCTTGCTTTCTTCCAAACTTTCCACCTTCCTTTCTTCCTCCTCTCCTTCCTTCCTCCCTTCCTTCTCTCCTTCCTTCCTTCCTCCCTCCCTTCCTTCCTTCTTTCTTTCTCTCTTCTTCAGTGCTTCCTTCCTTCCTTCCTTCCTGCCTTCCTTTCTTCATAACTTTCCACCTTCCTCCGTTCCTTTCTTTCTCCTTTCATTCTTTCTTCATTCATTCCCTCCTTCTTTCCTTCCTTCCTTCCTTCCCTTCCTCCTTTTTTCCTACTTTCCTTCCTTCCTTCCCCTCTACCTCTTTAACCTCCTGACTTTTCATTGGCTTCCTTCCTTCCTTCCTTCCTTCCTTCCCACTTTTTCAATTTCCTGGCTTTTTAATTTATATCCTTCCTTCCTTATCTATTTCCATTCTTCTTCCTCCCTTCCTTTCCCTTCTCATTCGCCTCCAACATTCCATTCCTCATTCTTTCATTCTTTTTCCTCCTTTTTTCTCCTTTTCTTTCTTTTCCTCCATCCTTCTCACCTCCTTCACTTATTGACTCTGTGCCCTTCCTCCTTCCCTCCTCATAACTCTTCTTCCTTCCCTCCCCTTCCTCCTCCTCCTCCTCCTCCTCCTCCTCCTCCTCCTCCTCCGTAATAAGTTCTCACGTTAACCGCAAAATTTCATCAGAACTTTTCAATGAAGTCTGCGATCGGGAAATGTTTGAAGGCCCGGCGGTATTTACTCATTAACCTGGATATTATTTTTTTTTTGTTATTTTTATTATTATTATTATGATGATGATGATGGTGATGATGATTTTTCCTTTTTTGTATGAGTTATTAAAAAAGGAAAGACAATGGAATGAGAAGATGAGAAGGGATAAATAAAATAGATACAGAAGAGAGAGAGAGAGAGAGAGAGAGAGAGAGAGAATGAAAGGAGAACGAAAAACAATGAAATAAGAAGAAATAGATGAAATAAATAATAAGAGAGAGACAGACAGACAGACAGACAAACAGATAAACAGGCGAACAGACTTACAGACAGAGAGACAGACAGACAGATAAACAGGCGAACAGACTTACAGACTGAGAGACAGACAGACAGATAAACAGGCGAACAGACTTACAGACAGACAGACAGACAGGCATATAGATAAACAGGCAAACAGACTTACAGAGAGAGAGACAAACAGACAGACAGACAGACAGACAGACAGACAAACACACAGATATACAGAAATGCAGACACAAAGACTACTAAGGACAGACAGACAGACAGACAGACAGACAAGACCTAATCCTCAAATACACAAGTGACAGTTAAGAAAAATAATTAATAACAAAACAGATACAGGAAAATATATGTAAACAAACTCGACCCCGATAAGACACCACTTGAAAAACGGCCTCGTCCAACCCCGTTACATGGAACAGCATTAGTGGAATTGGACCCTCAACTCCCTCCCCCTTTTCCCCTCTCTCTCTCGCACTCAGATCTTCCCCCTCTTCCTTCCCTTCTTTTCCCCCTCTCCCTTTCCCTCTCTTCCCCTCTCCCTTTCCCTCTCTTACCTTCAACCTTTCCCTCTCCCTTCCCCTCTCTTCCCCTCTCCCTTCCCCTCTCTTCCCCTCCCCATTTCCCTCTTCCTTCCCTTCTTTTCCCCCTCTCCCTTTCCCTCTCTTCCCCTCTCCCTTTCCCTCTCCCTTTCCCTCTCTTACCTTCAACCTTTCCCTCTCCCTTCCCCTCTCTTCCCTTCTCCCTTCCCCTCTCTTTCCCTCCCCATTTCCCTCTTCCTTCCCCTCTCTTCTCCTCTCCCTTCCCCTCTTTTTCCTTCTCCCTTTCGTTCTCCCTTCCCCTCTCTCCCCCTCTCCCTTCCCGTCCTTTTCCTTCTCCCTTTCGTTCTCCCTTCCCCTCTCTTCCCCTCTCCCTTTTTCTCTCCCCTCCTTTTATTCCTTTCCTTCCCCTCCTCTCGCCTTTTCTCTTCGGTCACCTCTTCTTTCCTTTCCCTCTAGTTCCCTTTCTTCACTCTTCCTCCTCTAAACATCTTTTATCTTCTTTCTCTCTTCCATCACACCTTCTCTTTCCCTCTTCTCTCATTTATCCTCTCCTTCTCTTCCCCTCTCCCTTCCCTCCCCCCTTTATTCCTTTCCTTTCCTTTCCCTCCCCCTCTTTTCTAACCCACTCTTTCTCTTCCGTTACCTTCTCCTTCCTCCCCTCACCTATCTTCTTCCGTCTTCCCTTCTCTCTTTTCCTCTCCTTTCTTTCCTTTCTTTCCTTTCCCGTCCTCTATCATTTTCTCTTACTCTCTCTCTCTCTCTCTTCCGCCACCTCTCCTCTTTCTCTTCTCTCACCTATCCTCTCCTTTCTCTTTTCCCTTTTTCTCCTTTGTCTATATTCTACCTTTCTCTTCTCTCCCTTTTCCTTACCTGTACTATCCCTCTCCACCTCACCCTATCCCCTCCCTTTGTTTCCTCTCTCCCTACTATCCCCTCTCTTCTCTTCAATTTCTTTACTTCTATCTTCTCTTCGCCCCTCTTTCCTTACCCTCACCTTTTCCCTCTCACCCCAACCATCCCCTTTACTCCTTCCCTCTCCCCTGCCCCCAACCCATCTTCCCTCTTCTCTATCTCACCCCCTCTCTTAGTTTTCTCTCCTCCCTTTTTCCCTCTCTCTCTTCCCTTCTTTTCCCTTCATTTACTCTTCCCTTCTCATCTCTCACCTTTTCCATCTCCATCTTATCTCCTCTCCTCCGTCGTCTCCTCCCTTGTCCTCTCTCCCTCCCCTTGTCTCCCCTCCCCGGAATCTCCTACGTGGGTGCTCTAATACAGCTGTTGATTCGCCCAAATACAACGCCAATAGAAGCAAGTGGAGAGGGTTCGAACCGACAAAAGGCGTGCTCGTGATTGTCCTTTGTCAATAATACAGGTGTCCGACCCCCTCACCTCCCCCTCTCTCTCGCTCTCGTTCTCGCTCTCGTTCTCGTTCTCGTTCTCGTTCTCTCTCTCGCTCTCGCTCCGGTAAACAAATAAAAACATACTCGCTACAATTAGTATACTCAGCCAGGGAAAAAAATGAAGTAATTAAATCGGAAGGGTAATTAAAAAAAAAGTGGAAATTTAGGTGGAGTAAACTATGTGATTGTGTGCGTGTGTGAGGAGGGGGGGAGGGGCGTCTTACTGTACGTGTGTGTGTGTGTGTGTGTGTGTGTGTGTGTGTGTGTGTGTGTGTGTGTGTCGAGATTGTAATTAAAAAGCAGGGCAGCGAAAGTAACTTGAAAGATATTAAAAAAAAAGTAAAATAAAGTAAACTAGAAGCAGAAAAAAATGAATATACAAAAAATATAATAACAATCTTGTGCCGGATAATACCAAAACCAAATTACTACTTTTTTCTTGTCATAATGTAATTCGAACTTAAAAACAAAACGGTCCCTTCTTACCTAGCATAAACATCATAACAGGAATCATCATCATCATCATTGTCCATTTTTTTTACAGTAAAGGAAGCAGCTCAAGGTCAAAAATAAATGAACACAATAAAAGAAGCCCGCTAAGCATTGCCCCTTTAAAAGAAAGTAGAAAAGAGGTCAAAAGAGAGGTCAGTTTCAAGCCCGCTAAGCATTGCCCCTTTAAAAGAAAGTAGAAGAGAGGTCAAAAGAGAGGTCAGTTTCAGGTGGAGAGGTGTCTTAATACTCCTCTCTTGAAATAGGTCAAATCCTCGTAATTCCTAGGCCACTGCACGACCAAGTTTTCTCCCATTATTATTCACCTCGCTGTCCAAACACTATCTAGGCAAATACTCGTGAATTTCTCTTGGTGATAGACAGAATGTGACCGATATTTGCACCTTCACCCTGGATGTCATTTACTTCTTCCTAATAAGCTTATCTTTAGTTAAATATAAGCCTTCGTGGAGCAGTGTTTAGCGTGGCTAGTTACGAATCCGCGGGCCTAAAAATGTTTTCATGTCTAGTTGGCGATTGTATGTCAGAATTGTTTAGATATTTTGGTAATGGATTTAGAGAGACAAACAAACTGATAAACAGACAAACAGTTGGACATGACAAAAACATAATCACCCAATTCTCATCAGGCGATAATAACGTCAGGCCTCTCCTAACCTAACCTAACGTGACATACCTGAACCCGCCGTAACATTCCACGGAAATATTGCAAATCTACTAATGGACAGTCACGGCCAAATAAATAAAAAAATATCATAAAATAGGAAAAAAAATATGATCTACTTTAATTAAACTAAGAGCGGGGAAGGAGGAAAAAAGAGACTATGGAATGCTACTTGGAATTCCTTGCTAATTATACATATTGCTGGAAACACGAGCGGACGACGAGGGTTACTGAGGGGGACTTTGAAAGCTTGTTCCGCGTAGAGGGCAGCACTGGTAACTATCTCTCAGTCTGCAGCGAGCGGGCTAAGGTACAGGGGCCGTATTCTTTGGATCGGATTATAAGACATTTCCCCGCCCAAGAACACGTATTTGACAAGGCTTTCGTAGGAGTTGTGGGCATTTCCAGTAGTAGTTTTATGACCCTGGTGGTGGTTTGAGCCTTCCTCTGTACCATGAACCTAAAGAAACACTCATTAGAACCCGACTGACCCACTATTTGACCTTTAGAAATAGCTGATGTGAGAAGCGAATGTGTCTTCTAATACCAGCCTTAAACCTATTGTCACCCAAGTTCACATATTTGACACGGTTTTCATAGGAGTTCCCCTTCTTCACTCTTCCTCCTCTAAACATCTTCTTTTATCTTCTTTCTCTCTTCCATCCCATCCTCTCTTTCCCTCTTTTTTTTTTAATTTATCCTCTCCTTCTCTTCCCCTCTCCCTTCCCTCCCCCTTTTATTCCCTTCCTTTCCCTTCCCTCCCCTCTTTTCTGACCCACTCTTTCTCTTCCGTTACCTTCTCCTTTTTCCCCTTACCTATCTTCTTCCGTCTTCCCCTCTCTCTTTCCCTCTCCTTCCTTCTCTTTCTTTCCTTTCCCGTCCTCTGTCATTTTCTCTTACTCTTTCTCTCTCTCTCTTCCGCTACCTCTCCCCTTTCTCTTCTCTCACCTATCTTCTCCTTTCCATCAACCTAAACTAACACTCATGACAACCCGATCGTGTCCTTTGTGCCCTTTGGAAATAGTTAATGTGAAGGATGGAAGCGTCTGAGAATATGGGACCAAATGTGCTATATATATATTTATGAGGCTTTCAACTCCCCCGGTACAGTTATTCCACATATATTAACATGACTTTGAATTCCCCCATTTAGAATATACTGCTGCACCCTATATTAGCGTAGCATTCAATCCCCTCATTCAGGATACAGTGCTGCCATCTATATTAATGTGGTTTTCAGTTTCTTATTCATGCTGTACAATAGTGACAATGTAGTAGGTGGTCTCTTGGCTATGGAGCAAGGGATGGGAGACTAAGATAACAAGGCTGATCAAAGTACTCAACCCTTTCAGACAGGTAATTAAGGCTCAAACAGGTAAGCGAGCCTAATTAATCGGCTTTGGTCTTCTCGGAAGTTGTCATGACTCACCTGGTTACCTGTTGAGCGCACACACACACACACACACACACACACACAACCAACCTTCCCAAACACACACACACACACACACACACACACACACACACACACACACACACACACACACACACACACACTTTCCAGGACAAATTGAAAATATAAAATAGTTGTGGGAGTAAAAATGCAAAGAACATGGAATATTGGAATGTAAAATACGAAAATAATGGAAATACTTAATTCTCTCTCTCTCTCTCTCTCTCTCTCTCTCTCTCTCTCTCTCTCTCTCTCTCTCTCTCTCTCTCTCTCTCTCTCTCTCTCTCTCTCTCTCTCTCTCTCTCTCTCTCTCTCTCTCTCTCTCTCTCTCTCACTAAATACGGGAGACTTGATTGACAATTTACTGGCCATTGAAAACACAGAATTTGATATCTGCTCTATTAGGGTTTTTTTTCCATTTTAATCTTTTTCATTATGCCTTTTCTATTTTGCTTTCATCTCTCGGTTTTCGGTTTAATTTTACACTCGCTCTCGTTCGCTTTCTTTTCCTCTCTTTTTATCTCACACTCAAATATTTTTCCTCTTTTCTCTTTCTCGTTTTCTCTTATTTTATTCTCTTCCATCCTTTTCCTATTTTTCTTGCTGTTTTTGTTTACCGATTTCCTTTACTTCTTATCATTATTACGGTTATTATTTTTATTATTATCATTATTATCAACATCTTCTTCTCCTATGCTTACCTCACCCAAATATTTTTCCTTTCATTTTCTTTTCTTTTATTTCCTTCTCTTCCTTCCATTTTCTTTTTTTCTTTTTTTTGCTGTTCTTACATTTCTTCTTCATTATTATTGTTATTGTTATTATCATTATCATCATCCTTTATTATACTGCAACAGTGTTAATTTCTTTTGTTATCTTTACTCAAATTACATATCACTACCATCACAACGTCAGACCTTTCTTCACCTAACCTAGCATAACATACCTAAACTTGCCGTAACATTCCGCGGAAATATTGCAAATCTACCAATGGACAGTCACGGCCAAATAAAATAAAAAATATCATAAAATGGGAAAAAAATATCTACCTTATTAAACTAAAAGCTGGTAAGTAGGAAAAACGAGACGAGAAGGGTAAACTTTGACACTCGAGGAGAAAGAATGAAAATATCTGGTAATTCTTGGCGCTATGGAGTGAGGCTTTCATAGAGGTTCTGGGTATATCCATGGGCAGTCATATGAGCCTAGTGATAGTTTGACAAGGCTGCTGCATCGTGACTATAAAAAGAAAACGCATGAGAACCCGACTAATCTCCTTTATGACCTTGGGAAATATTAATTGAGAGAACTGAGAGCGTCTGATAATACTGGCCACAGAAAACGGGGTGAGGTCAGAGAAGTGGTGGACTCATTAGGAAGAAAACCGTGAAATTGGGGGACTAGCAGATGAATATTGCGAGAGACTGAGCGGAGGCTGGACAATAATAGAAATAATGGAACATGGAAGGTTGCCGGGTGAGAGAAAGGGTTGGACCGAATATGAGAAGGGCCGCGGAATTGACAGATTGCGGAGATTAAAAGTGCAAGAGTATAAAAGGAAGCGGAACAATAATAGGAAATGAATGTTTGCTGCACGGGAGAAAAGGGTAGACTAGATATTATTTAAAAAGGCCGTGGAATATTGATGGACGGAAAGATTAAAATTGCGGGAGGCTGTGAGGAGACTAAATTCAAATACAAATGATGATAGGAAAGTAAAAAAGGAAACTGAACCATAATAGGAAATGAAGGTTTGCTGCACGGGAGAAAGGGTTGGACTAGATATTATTTAAAAAGGCCGTGGAATTGATAGACGGAAAGATTAAAATTGCGAGAGGCTGTCAGGAAACTGAACCCAAATACAAATGATAGGAAACTGAAAAAGAAAACTCAACCATAATAGGAAATGAAAGTTTGCTGTACGGGAGAAAAGGGTAGACTAGATATTATTTAAGACGACCGTGGAGTTGACAGACGGAAATATTAAAATTGCGGGAGGCTGAGGAAACTGAACGTTAATACAAATTATAATAGGCAACTGAAAAAGAAAACTGAACCATAATAGGAAATGAGAGTTTGCTGCACGGGAGATATGAGTGGACTAAATATTATTTAAAGAGGCCGTGGAACTGATAGACGAAAATATTAAAATTGCTGGAGGCTGTGAAGAAACTAAACAAATAATGACAGTAATAATGGAAATTTGGAGGATAGAAGAGAGAATTGGACCTAGGATTGAGGAAGAGCGTGGAGTTGAAAGATCAGAAAATAAAAGTGAGGAAAGCTATGAGGAGACTAAAGAAAAATAGAGAGAACTGAACATTGAAATTTACAGGAGAGGAGAGAAGGAATGAACGAGGAATGAGGAGGACCATGAAACTGATATTGGGAGATTAAAAAGTGCGAAAAAAAATATGGAGACTAAACAAAAATAAGAATAATTCAACATAGAAGATTGCTGTGTGAGAGAAATGGGGTGGACTAGTTATTAAAAAGACCGTGGAATTGAGGAGATTAAAAATATGAGAGGGTTACCGGAAACTGAACAGTAAATGAAACAATGGGACGTGAGAGCTTGTTAGGTGGGAAAAAGGGATGAACTGGGTAAGAGAAAGCCCGTGAAATTGACAGATTGGGAGATTGAAAATGCGAAAGGCTACGAGGAAACTTCACAATGAAATAAAAAATAGGACATGAGTTAGCTGAAAAAGAGAAAGAGGTAAAGTAATGAATATGAAGGCCGAGTTTATGGACCATGAGATTAATATTACAAGGGCTATTGGTTGACTGAATGATGATGGATATACGAGGACATGATAGCTACGTAGATGTGAGAAGAAACAATAACTGTTGCTAAAGAATATGAATTGACTAAACAGTGATAGAAATAATTGAAGATGTAGAGGTGGACGAGGTATGAGGAAAGGCATGGATAGGATAGAGTAGAAGATAACTATTGCTAAAGACTATGAATATACCAAACAGTGATAGAAATAATAAAACATGTAGATAATTGTATATTTTGGCTATTTGAACAATGGTAGAAAATACTGAGCCAGTTAAGAATTGGATATTATGGAAGACAAAACGATACTAGCAATAACTGAGCCTCTTAAGAGTTGTATGTTTTTACTAACTAAACATTGATTGAAATATTGAACCCGTTACGAATTCTATATTATGGCTGACTTAAATATGCTGAAAATAATTGAGCGTTTTTTTCTACTTTTTCCCATTTTTCTTGACTCGTGACCTTCAGCAGGTGTGTCCGTTGTGCCGGGAAGAAAGACGGGAAGAAAGAGCGAGAAGGAGAGAGAAAAAACAGAGAAGAGAGGTAGCCATTATTTTCTTTTCATAGTGGTGTCATCAACTTTAACCTCGGAGCCTTTAAAAACTTGGGGCTGGCTCTGACCTACATACGGAAGGGTTGTTTTTGTTGACGACTGGGTTTGTTATTTACTGGGTTTGGTTGTTTTTGTTGGCTTTCTTTCTTTGTTTTATTGGCTGGGTTTGGTTTTGATTTGACTTTTTTTTGTTTCGACTGGATTTGTTATTGTTTTGACTGAGTTTGTTTTTGTTTTGTTGACTGGGTTTGTTCTTGTTTTGTTGACTGGGTTTGTTTTTGTTTTGTTGACTGGGTTTGTTTTTGTTTTGTTGACTGGGTTTGTTCTTGTTTTGTTGACTGGGTTTGTTTTTGTTTTGTTGACTGGGTTTGTTTTTTATTTTGTTGACAGGGTTTGTTTTTGTTTTGACTGGGTTTGTTTTTGTTTTGACTGGGTTTGTTTTTATTTTGACTGGGTTTGTTTTTGTTTTGACTGGGTTTGTTTTTGTTTTGACTGGGTTTGTTTTTGTTTTGTTGACTGGGTTTGTTTTTGTTTTGACTGGGTTTGTTTTTGTTTTGACTGTGTTTGTTTTTGTTTTGATTTGGTCTGTTTTTATTTTGACTGGGTCTGTTTTTTGGTTTGTGGATTTGTTTTTGTTGACTGGGTTTGTTTTTGTTTTGACTGGGTTTGTTTTTGTTTTGACTGGGTTTGTTTTTTGGTTTTTGGATTTGTTTTTGTTGACTGGGTTTGTTTTTGTTTTGACCGGTTTTACTTTTGTTGACTTGTTTTTTCTCGCCTTTGGATTCAACGCCCAACAACTTTTTCCCTTCACTTCGGCTGTGTCGGTAAAGGTGAATGTTGATGAAAATATATGCTGCTGGTTGAAGCGCAGTCTTATTTTGGAATGTTAATTAAACCTCTGCGATAATACACTTTCCCCCTCCCTCTGTCCTTCTTCATTAGTATACATCGTAAGTTAACTCATTTACTCTCATTCTCTCCATCAAGTCATCGTCATCATCACTATCATCATCATCAGACAGGAAATAGGCCTCTCCGAGTTGTTGTTGTTTTTTCATGTCTGTTTTCCGCCTCTTTAGTTTTCAGTCATGATGTAAACGTTCCATAAGTTAATCACACCATCTGTCTATTTTTTCCGTTTTTATTCCCGAAATTGACCCCTCTTTCGGCCACCTCTTTGGATTCTCTTTAGGAGCAGCGAGTAGCGGGCTTTTTTTTTATTATTGTTTCCTTTTTTTGTGTGCCCTTGAGCTGTCTCCTTTGTTGTAAAAAAAAAAGTTTGTTTCAATCACCGAGGGGAAAAATACCTCCAAAACATCAGTTCCAGCATTCTCCGCAACAATGATATTTTTTTTACCTGTCGACTTTATTCAGCAAGGTTCACTTCGACTAATCACATTCACTTGTTTTTCTGTGTATTTTCTTCGGTTATAAAAAAAGAAACTGAAGCATCTTTCCCAGAATTCTCATGACAAATGCAGTATCTGTCAATCCTTTCTCTTCTTCCTGTCCTATTCAGAGTGGAATACTCCATTATATTTTTTTTCTAAGTTTAAATTCTTTTCACAACTGCAACATCCCATTTACCTTTTACCTTCCGGCTATGGCCTAGGTAATTAATTCATTTAGAGAGAAACACAAATTCATTATTACTTCACATATATATATATTTTTTGTTTATATCCTTATCCGTGAAAACAAAAACTTGCTAGCTATAACTTGAAACGTTCTCTTGGTAACCCCATCCACACACCTTTTAGTTTCGAGATACACAACTTCATTTAGACCACATGTTTTATCTTACATCCTTACCTGTGCAAGAAAACCAACAGTAATACCCATAACTCACAACACTCTCTTCACAACTCCATCTATTTGCCTCTTAGTCTCGAGATACGCAACTTCATTTAGACCACATATTTTACCTTACATCCTTACTTGTGCAAAATAAACTACTAACTATTAATACTACTAAAACTACTAACTCAAAATTCTCTACACAGCCCCTACATCTTTTATTTCACATGCTTATAGTTTGTATCCATATATGTACAGAAAGAAAAACATCATTACCACAGCTCACAACATCCCCTCCACATCACCACAGGTTTATCTTTTAGTCTCCACCTGTATCCAAGCTAATTACTGGCCGGCCTCTCAGGTAGCCCCAGGTAACAGAATCCCAGCGTTCCCTTAACAAGGCAGGTGGCGGTAATGGAGGAGGAGGTGGTGGCTATGGCGTGACTCAACCCTATCTGACCCTACCTGACTCTACCTGGCTTACCTGAGTTTACCTGAGCAGCGCGTGGAAGTAATTTTGGTGTCGGTCAACAAAACACGACCTCGCAATATTTTCAGTACCTTGAGTTTGTTTGTTTTCCTTGGTGTTGTGTTTGCCTTCCTCTGCCAGGCGTCCCTTTAAACACACACACACACACACACACACACGGCGCCGAGGCAGTCTGTTTATCCATCTCAGCTCACACACACACACACACACACACACAGCACCAGCCAGTCTGTTTGTCTTCCTCCGCTACCCCTTCTAAGCCGCTCCTAATCTCCGCTAACTCGACGAATCTTTCTGAAAACTCCGTCTCGCCAATCGCCTTAACCACCACCAAGAAGACTGCTGCAGCCTCGTCCTCTCTCTTCGCTCGCTCGCTCCGTCAGTCTCGCTTTGTCTCGTTCACCTAACTCCTCGTAATCTTATCTCTCGTCTCCCTCTATCCAAAACAACCCTGAACTCGACCTCCTCAACCCCTTCTCTCTCTCTCTCTCTCTCTCTCTCTCTCTCTCTCTCTCTCTCTCTCTCTCTCTCTCTCTCTCTCTCTCTCTCTCTCTCTCTCTCTCTCTCTCTCTCTCTCTCTCTCTCTCTCTCTCTCTCTCTCTCTCTCTCAAGATGGCGCCCCAAAACACAGGCAGAATCAACCTTGCGTCTGGAGGTGCAAATATTTTCACAAGCACCTTTTCTCTCCATTTGGCAAGGCGTTGGAGGGGAATGAGAGAGAGAGAAGGGTGGGGGGGTCTGGCAACGTCCCCAAACACCTCGGAGGAAGGTCATGAGGGAACGCCCTTGTGCCATATCTTCCTTATCCCTGAGGAGGAGGAGGAGGAGGAGGAGGATATGAAAAAAAAAGAAACAAAGAAGGAAGAGCAGGATATGAAAACGGAAGCAAAGGAAGATTTTTATTTATTTAATCTTTTGGGGGGCCGTCAGTCGGGGAAGAGGAAGAAGAAGAAGAAGAAGAAGAAGAAGAAGAAGAAGAAGAGGAGGAATAGAGAAGTAGAAAAAAAGCAGATCGACGGGGATTACGAACTGAGAGAGAGAGAGAGAGAGAGACAGTGTATTTCCATTACCCACAAAGTTCCCTCATTGATGGGACTTGTCGAATTTCTCCAGATTCCTTAACTTCGGTCATTAGGGGGAAAATGGGGAGGAGGAGGAAAAGGAGGAAGAGATGGAGGAGGAGGAAGGAGAGGAGGTGATGGGGGGGGGGGGGAGTCGTCGTTTCAATTATTCAACCGCGATCGAGACTGGTTCACTAATCCAATCCTTTGCTTCGAAGCCTCAGTGTTCACTCCCTCTGTTTGCTCACCTCTTCGAAACAGTCCCGAAGCTCCGAAGTCTCATTTATCTCCCGCTTCGAACCACTGACACCTTTCCTGCCTTTCTCCCTCTCCCTATTTCTCCTCTTCTTCTACCTCTTTCTCTTCTTTTCTGGTTACTTTTCTTGCTGTTCGTCTTTCCTCTTTTGCCTTTCTCCCTTTCTCTGTTTCTCCTTTTTCTCTTCTTCTTTCTCCTATTCTGACTCCTCTTCCTGTTCTCTACTTTTCCTCGCCTTCCTTCTCTTCATTTGCTGTTTCTTCTCATCCTCTCTTTGGCTTATTTTCCTGTTCTCTGGTTTTCGTATTCTTCCTTCTCTTCATCTTCTGTTTCTTCTCCTCCTCCTTTTCTTTCTCTCCTTTTTCCCCCTCCTGGTCGTTACTTTTCCTCTCCTTTTTTCTCTTCATCTTTCGTTCTTCTTCATCCTCTTCTTCTTCACCGCTTCCCTTTATTTGCTCTTCATCTTTCCTCTCCTTCCTTCTCTTCATCCTCTGTTTCTTCTCATCCTCCTCCTCTTCTTCATCTGCTTCCCCTTCTTTGCTTTTCATCTTTCCTCTCCTTCCGTCTCTTCATCTTCTGTTTCTTCTCATCCTCCTCTTCTTCTTCATCTGCTTCCCCTTCCTGCTCTTCTTTTCCCCTCCTTCCGTCTCTTCATCTTCTGCCTACCTCTCATTCCTCTTCTGCTTCTTTTTTCCTCTTCTTCCTCCTCCTCTTTCGCTTCATCTTTCTCCCCTCCCTTTGTTTGCCTTCCTCTTTCTTTTTTTTATCTTCCTGTTCTTCATCCCTTCTCTTATTCTCCCTCCTTTATTCCCTCCCCTTCCTGTTTTCTTTTTCCTCATCTTCCTCTCCTTCTTCCTCCCCCTCTTTCTCCCCTCTCTGATTCGTTTACTCCCAAATATTTCCTCCCTTTGATTCATATTTCTTTAGAGTTTTTGTTTATCCTCATTTTCCTTTCCTTTTCCCTTTTCGTCTCCTCTTCTCCTCTTTCTTTTGATCTTCGTTATATATCTATTTTCTTCTTTTCCTCCTTTCGCCTCGTTTTCCCCTTTCGCTTTTATCTTTGTTTTATCTATCTATTTCTTCTCTTCCTGCTTTCATTTTTCCTTCTTTCTTTTCATCGTTCTATTATTTTCTTATTTTCCCATTTTCTTCCCTTTTCCTCGCCTTTCTCCCTTTCTTTTCATCTTCGTTTTATATATGTTTTTTTTTATTTGCCTTTTTCCTCCCTTTCCCTCTTTTCATCTTCGTTTTTTTTCTCTTCATTTTCCTCCTTTTTTTCCGTCCGCTCTTTTTCCTTAATTTGCGTTTTATTTTTCTTTATTTTCCTCTTTGCTTCGTCATTCTTTCTCTACATCTTCATTCAGTGTCCACTTTTCAACCCCTTTACCTTTCCTCCGTCCTCCCTTTTCGGATGTTTCAGGCACACTGCAGCATCGTACCAACCTGAGGACTTGATAATTTCCCCCTATGTATTCCCTATGTATTCCTATGTATTCTTGTAATCTTTTTATTTACCTTTATTTTCCTCTTTTTTCCCCCCTCGCTTCGTCTCTCCACCCGGGTTCGAACCATCGCCTTGTGCTCAAAAACAAATGCATGAAACAGTTCCGCACTTCATGATTCGTTTGCATTTCGGGTCCGTTTGCCGCGCCCTCCACCCCTCCACCCCTCCACTTTCTTCTTCCTCATCCTCCTTTAACTCCTCCTTTTTCCTCCTTCCCGGAAAAACTTACCTGTGAAAATGTTCCTTCCCCCTCCTCCTCCTCGATCTCCTCTTTCTTTCTCCTCCTCCTCCACTTTCTGACTTCACTCTTCCATCCTCCTCCTCCTACTCCTCCACCCACTTTCACTCCTTCAGTTATTTCATCCGTCTTTTTCATTTTTTCTCTCTTCTCCCGTTCTCCTCCTCCTCCTCCTCCTCCTCCTCGCATCACTTCTCTTCCTCCTTTTCATTGTTCCTCCTCCTCCTCCTCCTTCTCCTTTTTTTTTCTCCATTTTATTCTCTTCTGTATCTCCTTCTTTTTTTTCTCCTTATCTTTCTCTTCTCACTTCCTCCTCCTCCACCTTTTCCGTTCTTCACTTTTGTTCTTCCTCCTCCTCTTCCTCCTTGTTCCTCCCTCCTCTTCCTTTTTCTTCTCTGTGCACTCCTTCTCCTCCTCCACCTCCTTCTACTCCCCTCGCTATTTCCTCTTTCTCTATTTCATTCTTTCTCTTCACATCTCCTTCTCCTCCTCGTATCACTTTCTCTTCCTCCTTTTCATTGTTCTTCCCCTTCTTCCTTTTTTTTCTCTGTGCACTCCTTCTCCTCCTCAACCTCCTTCCACTCCTCTCGCTATTTCCTCTTTGTTTTTCTCGTAGTTCTCTTCTCAATTATTCATCCTCCACCTCCTCCTCCACCTTCTCTTTTCACTTTCTTTTCTCTTCTCTTCCTCCTCCTCCTCCTTCTCATCTAAATTTCCGTCTAATCATTTATATTCTTGTCTCTTTCGGTCTCCTTCTCTTCTCACTTTCTTCTCCTCCACCTCTTCCTCTTCCTCCTCTTCCTCCTCCTCCTCCTCCTTTTCACCTAAATTTCCATCTTCTTTCCCTTTGATCCAGTTGAATAGTTTATCATTTTTTGTGTTATTTTCACTTAGTTGCTTTATTTTGTGTTTTGTCTTCTTTTCTTCTTCCTCTTCCTCTTCTTTATTTTTCATCTTATTTTCCTTTGCTCAAGTTAGAGGATGAGCTTTGATATTCTTGTTTTTTTTGTTTTACTTTGTTGTTTCATGGTTTTATTATTCTCTCTCTCTCTCTCTCTCTCTCTCTCTCTCTCTCTCTCTCTCTCTCTCTCTCTCTCTCTCTCTCTCTCTCTCTCTCTCTCTCTCTCTCTCTCTCTCTCTCTCTCTCTCTCTCTCTCTCTCTCTCTCTCTCTCTCTCTCTCTCTCTCTCTCTCTCTCTCTCTCTCTCTCTCTCTCTCTCTCTCTCTCTCTCTCTCTCCTCCTCTCTCCTTCTCCTCTCCTTCCAATCTCCTCTCCCATGTGTAAACCCATCTCCTCTATTTTCCACCTACTGCTCTTTCTCCTCTCCCATCGCCTCTCCTCGCTTCCCTATTCTCTCTTTCTCTATTTTTTTCACTTTCCTCTTTCCCTCCAGTTCCATCTCTTGCATTTCCTCTTTTCCATTATTTTTTTCTAACTTCTTTCTCTTTCTTCTCTCTCATCTTTTCTGGTGTCTGTTCTTCCTATGTATTCTTTTTGTATTCCTATGTATTCCTATGTATTCCTATGTATTCCTCTGTTCTTTATTCATCTCTTTCTCTTCTCTTTTCTATTCTACAATCTCTATTCCTCTTTTTTTCTGCCCATTTCTTTTCTTTCGCCTCTCACTCTCTCTCGGTCCTCTTCTATTGTGTATATTCCTCTTCCTTTCCTCCCACCCCTCTCCCACCTCCTCTCCTCTATTCTCTGTTCCTCTCTTGTCCACCTATTTCTTCTCTTCCACCCCCTTTATTCTCCCCCATTTTCCACATATTTCCTTTTTCTCCACTTCAGTCTTCTCTATTTCTTATTCCTCTTTTTACCAATTTCTTCTCTCTTTTCCTCCTCTATTCTGCATTCCTCCATTTTTCACTAATCTCTCTCCTCCAGTCTTCGTTCCTCTCCACTACTCTATATTTCGCCTCTACTCTATTCCTCTATTTTTCACTAATCTCTCTTCTCCAGTCTCCGTTCCTCTCTACTATTCTATATTTCCCCTCTACTCTATTCCTCTATTTTCCACCTCTCCCTCCTCTCCCATCCTCTCGCCTCTCCACTATTCTCCACCTTGGTCCACTCCTCCTGCCTCCACGCGCTTCATCTTTGTACCCTGTTTTTTCATTATTGATATCCACTTTGTTTTCCACACACTCTGTCTCTTTAGTCTCTGCTCGCCTCCACATTATATCGTACCCACCACTTAAACGTCTTTCTATCTCCTCTTCACTATCCAATTTTTTACCTCTTATTTTGGTCCGTATTCAGTTTAGTTTATTCTCTTTCAATGTTTTTTTTTTTTTGTTTGTTTTAGTTTCTTTCTCTTTGCTTTCACTTAGTTCTGTATTTATCTTCTCATGTATCCATTCTTTTCTCTTTGTACTGTATCCATTTTCTTCTTTCTTATACGTGTCCTTGTTATTGTTTTTTTATATCACTTTCATTTCATATTCTTTTACATTATTTTTTCATCTCTTTTTTTTTTACTTACTTTCACTTGTTTTTTTTTTTCTTCACTTTATATCGTATCCGTTTTTTTATTGTTTTCTTTCTTATCTACGTTTGTTTTCTCTCCAAAGTTACTCCTCCTCCTTCCCTTTTCCATCATTTTCACTTCTTTCTGCTCGTCTCCACTTTACTTCGTACCCGCCTCCTCCACTTGTCTCCTTTCTCTTCATTTTATATTGTATCCAGTTTTTCTTCTTTCTTATATGGGGGTTTTTTTTTTACCCACATTCACTCTTACATTGTTTTCCCATCATTAATACTTCTTTCTCCTCGACTTCACTTTTGTCTCCTTTCTCTTCATTTTATATCGCATCCAGTTTTCTTCTTTCTATACATATTTTTTTTACCCACATTCACTCTTGCATTATTTTCCCATCATTAATATTTCTTTCTCCTCGACTTCACTTTTGTCTCCTTTCTCTTCATTTTATATTGCATCCAGTTTTCTTCTTTCTATATATATATATTTTTTTTTTACCCACATTCACTCTTGCATTATTTTCCCATCATTAATACTTCTTTCTCCTCAACTTCACTTTTCACAGACTTCCATCCCATTCGCTCGCCTTCCTGTATTCTTTAAATGTGGTCCTCTTTTTCTCCCCTCTTTTCTCTCACCTTTGCTCTATTCTCTTTATTCTACCTCTAAGTGTTTCCATTCTCTTCCCTTTTTATATTGCATCCATCATCTTTGCTCTTTTTTCTCTCTTCATATATCCACATCCACTCCCTCTTTTTCATTCTTTACTTTCTTTCCCTTCATCTTCCCTCCTTCTTTATCGTTTTTTATTCTGTTCTGTTTTCATTTTTATCCAAGTCTTTCCTTTTTCTCTTCATATTGCATTTATCTCTTCTTCTTTTTCATATACCCCGTTTTGTTTTGTTTTATATCACATTCACTCGCTTGTTCTTACCTCTTTTCCCCTCATTTTCCTTCATTTTCCTCGCCCCTACTTCTTGCTTTTTCGATTTTCCTTTGCCTCCACGTTCCAGGTTTGTACCCACGAGTTTTATTTTCTTTCCATTGAAGTCCACTTTATTTTCCAGGCGGCTCCCTCTCACGCTCACCTCTGCTCCCCTCCACTTCACATCGCACCCGCCTCCACTTGTTTCTACTCTGTGTACTATATTTTCTCTACTTCCCTCTGTTTATTATTATGCTTCTCTTGTTTACTTTTAATCACTGGCTCCCCTTTCTTTCCGCTCACCTTCATGCAAAATATGTCGTAGCCATTTCAGTTTCTCTTTGCTTAACACTTTTTTATTTTGTTCCCACTCAATTCTGTATGTTCATCGCGCTTGTTTCAATCACTTCTTTTGTTTCTCGTGACCCCTTATTCATTTTGATCTTGCATGTTTCCAGTTCGTACATTTTACACCTGCATTTATTTAGTTTACTGACTTATCAATTATTTTCTGTATTCATATATTTACTTTCAGCTTTCATAGTTCCCTTTTCTCCTTTGTATTTATTTTCTGATATTTTAAACCCCCTTTGTCCGCCTATATACTTTCCTTTCTGTCCAACTCCACTTTCTTTTCTCACCACATAACTCCTCCCTGCTTTTCTTATCTATTTTGTCATTGTTTAAGTCATCTCATTCGTTTTCTTTTAGTATTTTCTTTCAATTAAAACTGATATTCTTTTTTTCTGATTTTCATTTTCCTGCTCATCTCAACTTTTTTGCATTTCTTTATTCGATCCATAACTCCTTCCTACTTTTCTCATCTATTTTGTCATTATGTAAGTCATCTCATTCGGGTTTATTTTTATTGTATTTTCTTTCGATTAAAACTGATATTCTTTTATTTTTCTGGTTTTCATTTTCCTGTTCAACTTTACTGTTTTGCATTTCTTTATTCGCTCCACATAACTCCTTCCTACTTTTCTCATCTGCTTTGTCATTGTTTAAATCATCTAATTCGTTTTTTTTAGTATTTTCTTTCGATTAAAACTGATATATATTTTTTTCCTAGTTTTCATTTTCCTGTTCATCTCTGCTCTTTTGCACTTCTTTACTCGCTCCACATAACTCCTTCTTACATTTCTCATCTATTTTGTCATTGTGTAAGTCATCTAATTCGTTTTTTTTTTTTTTTAGTATTTTCTTTCGATTAAAACTGATATTTTTTTTTCCTAGTTTTCATTTTCCTGTTCAACTTTACTGTTTTGCATTTCTTTATTCGCTCCACATAACTCCTTCTTACATTCCTCATCTGTTTTGTCATTGTTTAAATCATCTAATTCGTTTTTTTTTTTTAGCATTTTCTTTCGATTAAAACTGATATATATTTTTTTCCTAGTTTTCATTTTCCTGTTCATCTCTGCTGTTTTGCACTTCTTCACTCGCTCCATAGCTCCTTCCTACATTTCTCATTTGTTTTGTCATTATTAAACTCATCTCATTCGTTATTTTAGTATTTCCTTTCGCTCAAAACTGATAATCATTTACTTTTTTTCCTGATTTTCATTTTCCTATTCATCTCGACTGTTTTTCATTTCTCTATTTTCCCTCATTGTCATACTTTCCTATCTACTTACATTCCTTCTGTTTATCATTTCCTTATTTTCACACTTGCACTTTTTCCTACTGACCTTTTTTTCTTTTGTTTATGATTTTTTTTTCATTTTTACACATGGTCTAGCTTTCCAACTGACCTTATTTCTTTTTTATATTTTTTTTGCACACATTGTCAATCTTTCCAACTGACCTTATTTCTTTTCATTTTTTTACACATTGTCAATCTTTACAACTGACCTTATTTTTTCTTTTCATTTTTTTCACACATTGTCAATCTTTTCAACTGACCTTATTTCTTCTTTTCATTTTTTTCACACATTGTCAATCTTTCCAACTGACCTTATTTTTTCTTTTCATTTTTTTCACACATTGTCAATCTTTTCAACTGACCTTATTTCTTCTTTATATTTTTTTCACACATTGTCAATCTTTTCAACTGACCTTATTTCTTCTTTATATTTTTTTCACACATTGTCAATCTTTCCAACTGACCTTATTTCTTCTTTATATTCTAATTTTAGGCCAATCATCATATCACTCCATCACGCTCGCCTCCACCATTCTGTTTCATCTTCATTTTTTTCACACATTGTCAATCTTTTCAACTGACCTTATTTCTTCTTTATATTTTTTTTCACACATTGTCAATCTTTCCAACTGACCTTATTTTTTCTTTGGAAGGTAATGTTATGGTTTATTAGGGCTGCAACACCTGGTTAATGGGGTGATTATGTTCTTTTGTATCTGGGTTCTTAATCTATTTTGAAATTATTATTTGTTAATGTCTTTTTATTTATTTTTGCAACCTTATTTTTAATGTTCGTGGAGAGTCATTAAACTTCCGCCTGCATCCATATTTTACTCCTCCTTTATTATTTTTGCCCTTTATTGCATTTGTATCCTTTATTTTACTTCTTTTTTGTCCTATTTATTTTTCCTTCCTTCATTTTGTTTTGTTTTTTCCTTTGAACTCCTGCAAAAGAACCTTACTTCACATACTCATCTTCAAACACATTCAAATCTACGAACCTAACTTTATAACTTCAGCAACACTCAAGTCCAAGAACAAAACTTCAAAACTTCAGCCACTCTAACACAGGAACTTACCTTCAGTCACATTCAGTTTCAAGAACATAACATCAGAATTTCAGATACGGTTGAATAAAAAAAGACTAACTTCAGACGAACTCAAATCCAAGAACTTCAGACTCATTCAACTTATAGGACCTAACTCAAATTAAATCAAACTAGCCACAGATTAAGAAACTAACCTCAGAACTTCAGATACACTCAAATCCAGTAACTTAACTTCTGGCACACTTAAATCAAGGAAGCTAACCTCGTAACTTCACAACCACTCAACTCCAAAAAGCCTAACTTTACATATACTCAAATCAAAGGCCGTAACTTCATAACTTCAAACACTCAAAGAACCTAATTTCAGACACGCTCAAATTAAATAACCCACCTTCAAAACTTTACACTCGCACTCAAATCAAATAAACTAACTTCAGAACCTCACACTCACACACACGCACACTCAAACTCAACAGCCTCCCTGCACGCCGCACGCTCAAACCAGTCACGCATTTCTTTTTTTTTATTCTCAATGGCCTCTCGTTTCCACAGCCAGTGCCAGTTCATCTCCACTCATCTCCTCCACTTAATTGGTCTTTATACCCACTATTGCCTCTCATTTCAGCGGCCAATACTCATTTCCACTTCACATTTTCGTTTCATTTGCGTTTCACATTCTCACGCAAGTTTATTTCATTCGGTTTTCAGCAGAGTTTGCACCTGGGTTTTTTTTTTCATTCTACGATTCTTGTTTTTTTATTTACAATCCGCTGTGTTCGCGATTTTCCTTGTTTTCCTTGTTTTGTTTTTTTCTTTCATTCTTCACTTCAGTTTATGTACAACCTGCTGTGTTCGTGATTTTCCTTGTTTTCCTTGTTTTGTTTTTTTCTTTCATTCTTCACTTCAGTTTATGTACAACCTGCTGTGTTCGTGATTTTTCTTGTTTTCATTTTTTGCGTCGTTCAATTCATCCCATCTCTAATTCGTTGTAAGTGATGTTTTCTTTTCCTCTTTGTCTAGTCTTTCTGATATTCCAAACCGATTTTTTTCAATTTATTTACATTATCTATTTGTTATTTTCATGGTTTTCCTTTTTCTTCATTCTTCATTTCAACTTATCTTTAATTCCTTGTTATTTATAGTGTTGTTCATTTTCTTCTTTGTTTGAGTTTTCTGATATTGCAAACCCATTTTCTTTGTCACTATTTATTTTTAATTTTTTTAATTATTTCTGTCTACAGCTCAACCTGTCCATACTCTGCAATGCTAGTGGTTTTCTTTTTGCTTCCTTCCTATTTTCTTTATCTACCATTTTCTCTTTTCATATATTTACTTTCATCTTTCTTTTTCATGTCTTTTTTTTAATCTGCAAATTCAATCTCTCCATGGCCTTTAATTTTTGATATTCCAAACCTATTTTCTCAATCAATTATTTACTTTTTTTTTATATTTTTACTTTCATCTTTTTTCTTCTGTCTGAGCTTAACGTGTTCATAGTCTGCAGTGTTAGTGGTGTCTCCTCTTCTCTTTTATATACATTTATTTTCACCTTCATATTTTCCATTTTCCATATATTCACTTTTCGGTTCTACTTTCATTTTTACATCTCCATTTTTACACATTTTTGTCATTGGTGTTCTCTATGCTCCTATGTATGTATTTTCTGGTGTTTTGAATCCTCCTTTTCAATGTTTATATTTTTTCTATTTCATATCTCCACTTTTTCGGTTCTGTTTCCACTTTTACATCTTCCTTTTTACTTCAGTCGTCAACCCAAGCTATTACTCTGAAGTGTCATCGGTCCTTTGTGTCAGTTTTTATGTTGTTTTTAATCCTCCTGTTCAATGTCTGTATGTTCCGTTTCCGCCTCTCCATTTTTCGGCCCTATATCCGCTTTTACATTCCCTTTTCTGTCGACACCTCAACCTATCCATTACCCCGCCGTGTCATTGGTGTTGGCTTCGCTCTTTACTGTAGGCTATATGTTATTTCAAATCCCCTTTTCCATGACTATATTTTCCCTTCTCCAACCTTTCGTTCCATTTCAGTTTTTACATCCTCATTTTTTTTTTTCAGTCGACAACCCAAGGTATACATTTTTCTGCCGTGTCATTTCTGTTCCCTTCGCTTCTCCGTGTAAGGTATTTATTATTTCAGACCCTTTTTCATTTCTCTATTTTCCCTTCTCCATATATTTTTTTTCAGTTTTCCATCCTCATTTTTCATTCAAGAACTCACGCTATACATTATTCTGCGGTTTCATTTCTGTTCCCATCATTTCTTTGTGCAAGCTATATATATTATTTCAACACCCTTTTCCATTTCTATATTTTCCCTTCTCCATATATTTTTTTTTCAGTTTTCCATCCTCATTTTTCATTCAAGAACTCACGCTATACATTATTCTTTTGTGTCATTTCTATTCCCTTCATTTCTTTGTGCAAGATATATATTATTTCAACACCCTTTTCCATTTCTATATTTTCCCTTCTCCATATTATTTTCAGTTTTTACATCCTCATTTTTCATTCAAGAACTCACGCTATACGTTATTCTCTAGTGTCATTTCTGTTTCCTTCATTTCTTTGTGCAAGCTATATATATTAATCCAAACCCCTGTTCCATATCCACATTTTCCGTTTCCCCATGTCTCTACTTCCGGTTATGCTTTCCCGTTGTTCCCTTTATTCCTCTGTGTAAGCTTCACGATATTTCAAAACCCCTTTCTCTCTAACAATAATTCCGTTTTCCGCATCACTGCTTCTCGCTTATATTTCCAGCGTCATCATTATATTCAAATGTGACTCTGCATTTATATTTCAGGCGCCTAACTTTGCTGAATTCTTCTCTCTCTCGGTATTTCGCTGCACTTGTTACTGACTACCTCATTACACTTTCATTTCTTACACTCACTTTCATATCATACTCACATTTTCATTTCCTACACTCACACTTTCATTTCTTACACTCACACTTTTATTTCTTACATTCACACTTTCGTAATAATCATACACACATTTTCATTTTTTATACTCACTTTCATTTTCATTTCTTACACTCATTTTCATTCCTTACACTCACACTTTCATTTCTTACACTCATTTTCACTTCTTACACTCACACTTTCATCTCTTAATATCATCAAATAACTACAGTCTTAACCGTGTAAGCATCTCTCAAACTACGTAACTACTCATTTTTATCATCACCAGTTTAACTCTTCTTTTTATATGTATTCGTGTTTATACAATCTACATTTATCTCTATCAACGTCATTAATGCATGTAATAACTCTATTTTTCATCACCTGGTTCGTTCATCCTCGTCTGTTTAACCTCGCTTCACATATACTTTACGTTCCTAGCATCTCTACACTTTAATCCATATCCTCGTTTGCCTATCTCTCCACTTCGACTTCATAAGCGTCTCTCCGCTTCTACTAAACTCCTTGTGTGTTCATCATCTCTACACTCCTTTAGCAGCCCAGTACTTCTCATATAATTTGTTTAGCATTTCCACACTTTCCTTTAACATTTCTACACTTCTCATATCTTAGACCTCAGCTTCTTTAACTTGTATTTCTCTATCATCTCTACACTTCATAGCAACGTCTTTTTTCGCAATCTCTATCCCTTACTTATTTAGCCCTAATACACTTTACCCATCTATGCAAACCACGTCTTTCCCTCTTCATCTCCTCTCTGTCACTCCACACTGATCCACATCTCCCTCTCTCTCATTCTCCCTGACTTCACTCCACTCTTGCGACAACACTCCACACGACTCTCCACTTGACGACTCCATTCCACCACGCCACGCAGCCTCGTCTCCATACACACTCCATCCAATTACCTCCTCCTCCTCCTCCTCCTCCTCCTCCTCCTCCTCCTCCTCCTCCTCCACTCTAAACCCTTCTTCACTGATGGATATTGTAACATTCACCTTGGGTCTACTCTCTCTCTCTCTCTCTCTCTCTCTCTCTCTCTCTCTCTCTCTCTCTCTCTCTCTCTCTCTCTCTCTCTCTCTCTCTCTCTCTCTCTCTCTCTCTCTCTCTCTCTCTCTCTCTCTCTCTCTCTCTCTCTCTCTCTCTCTCTCTCTCTCTCTCTCTCTCTCTCTCTCTCTCTCTCTCTCTCTCTCTCGAAAATAAAGAAAAAAACAGCACAAAATATGAATAAAATAGGAAGAGAATAAGGAGACAAGAAGAAATAGAAGAAGATGAAGAAGAGGAGGAGGAGGAGGAGGAAGAAAAAAAAAAGTGATGACAGATTTTGGTTTTCCCTCCACGTCTGTCATCAATCTTTGCCTTTCCTCCCTTCCCTCCAGCCATCCCTCCCTTCCTCAGTTTTTTCCTCCCTTCCCTCCCTCCCTCCCTCCCTCTATTTTCGTTCTCAGCGGTCAAAGTTTTGGTCGCTGCCTCGAGACATTAATTAATTTTCCTTTTTTTTTCCTTTGTTATTTATTGAATGTCCTAATGGGAGGTGCTGATGGGGGGGGGACTTGGGGAGGGGGGAATGGAAGGAGAGGGAAGGGGGAAGGGAAGGGGGGGAGGGGGGTAGTCGTAACCGTCCCAGAACAAGAGAACTTCACTAACCGCACACACACACACACACACACACACACACACACACACACACACACACACACACACACACACACAAATAGATAGATAGATAGATAGATAGATTGATGTTTATTGACCACAGCTTACATAAAAATATAAAACTAACTATAAATACAAACATTCTGTACCAACAATTCCAAACTCACGGGACAAAACAAACTGCAGTCCACAAAGAAAATTACAATTGCAAGGAAGTAAACGTCTTCAAACGACGTAAAAATAAAACACAACAAACAACAAAATATAACACCACTTTGTATAAACAGTTAGTCACTCACGATAGGCATACAAAAGGTCCAAAGACCAAATTGCGAGGAGATAAACATCGTTGATGATAAAAAAAAGAGACAATAAAAATCGAAATACAGCACCACTCCACATGTATAATATTAAACTCACTGGAGAAACAAACTACAGCCCAAAAAAATATAATCGTGAGGAAGTAAACATCTTGAAAGAGAAAATTTAAATATAACACATTTAAAAACGACCATCTACTATACCTTATACCCGTGAAAGTGAAAAGTTTTGAAATGTAAAATACATAAAATGAACCTAGAAATGCATCAGTGCAAGGGAATAAAAGCTATAAAAGAACAAAAACTTAAAATCATCTAGAACAGAATTATAGATAAAATAATACAATACAAAATGTCTATAAAACACTAGTACGAGGGAGGGAAGGGCGGCATCTGAAGCAGGAATGCGTGTTACTGGTAGGTGCTTAGGATGTCGTGAATTATTTTGCACGTGACACTATTTGTAAAATCACTGAAAACCTGATGCAGTGTAGTAAAACCGTGCATGTCCCTAATTCGTTGTGTGCGAGGGCACGTCTCCACCACGTGTTGCTCAGACTGCACGTCACCACACTCACACAGCCGTTCCTCGACGGGCAGGCGGCCACGTCCGCGCCTATTCCAACGACCTGTTTCTATGGCAAGACTATGGCCACTCACTCGAAAACGTGTGAAGGATATTCTGTGGCGATCGTTTACTGTGTGTCGTTCACTGTATACACTGTGTGTTACATAATGCGGATTAATAGTTCTGTACGTAGTACACCTTGATGTGTGAGACTCGGCAATGGCGTCGTGAACATTCCGTACCAGTGTGGACACGTGTGAGATGTTGTCACGTGTCATGCGGGACACAAGCTTACCAGCTGGGGTGTTCAAGGTAATTGCGGTTCTAATGGCAAAGGACAGAGGGTCGTCGATCAAGTCATGTCGTTCTAACCACATATTATAGTAGAATTTGTGCTGTCTATGCATGACAAGGTCCGGTAAGGAAGGGTAACCCAACTCCGCGTAACACACGAGATTACCTGTAGTCTTCCTCACCCCGAGTAACTCCTTCATAGCCCAGTTATACAATTTGACGACAGGTTTTACATCGGCGCACACCCACGACTCACAACCATATAATAGTGCTGACATGAGAGCAGCATCAAACAAGCGGCGTTTCACAATAAATGGTATGTCATTATTTTTACGCATGAAAGACACGAACTTCAGCACATGACATATTTTGTTTTGCGCGTGCACCTTGACGGCAGGCGACGGCGAACCGTCGCACGTGAAGGGACTTCCCAGATACGTGTAGCTGGTGCAGAGCTGCACCACACGCAGCGGCTCGGCGTCGCCTGGCCCGCCGCTGGTCACGAAGAACTTTGTCTTTTCTGCATTAATTTTCTTACCAAACTCATCATAAAACTCTTTTAATATACCTAACTTCCGTTAAATGTTTGGCCTTGATGTGGAGAGTAGCACCGTGTCATCCATAAATAACAAAATATGTAGCCAGTCGATAAAAGTTTCACGTTCGCACCGAGTTTTCATCATTCTGATCAACTCATCAACGTGAATTACAAAGAGGAGACATGGTGTAGACAGGCCCTGCCTGACCCCCACCGTGGAAGTAACAACAGCACACCACACAACCACTCCGCACCCCAAGCGTTTGAGTGTCCTGAACAGTGTGTGCCTTGGCATTACGTCATATGCTTTAGAAAAGTCGATAAACACTACAAATATTTTTTTTTCCTCCTTGCCGAGTCAGTAATGAGGCGCAATGTGGCAATGTGCTCAAGACACCCCCGCTTCTGTTTTGCCCCAGCTTGCTCCCGGCACGGCCTAAACCACTGATACAGGCGCTCACAAATAACCATGTCGTACAGCTTTGCAACAGAGTTCGTGACACCAATACCCTGATAATTATCTCACACACACACACACACACACACACACACACACACACACACACACAAAGGGCCAATCTTGGTTCCGAGACTGACAGTGTGTGTGTTTGTGCTCGTGTGTTTGTGCTCGTGTGTGTGTGTGTGTGTGTGTGTGTGTGTGTGTGTGTGTGTGTGTGTGTGTGTGTGTGTGTGTGTGTGTATTTCCCCTGATGATGTGTACACGTGGACGCTTAATGGTTTTATGTACACACGGATTTTTGACGTGTGTACTTTTAGCCGTGTACGTAATTTTGTCTGTGTACGTCCGTCCGTCTGTCTATCTGTCTGTCTATCTATATTCTCTCTCTCTCTCTCTCTCTCTCTCTCTCTCTCTCTCTCTCTCTCTCTCTCTCTCTCTCTCTCTCTCTCTCTCTCTCTCTCTCTTTTCCTCCTCCATCAACATTGCCATTTACTCGCTTTCTCTATAGCTCACCAATTCCTCCTCCTCCTCCTCCTCCTCCTCCTCCTCCTCCTCCTATTCTCCTATTATTTCTCCTTCCCATTCTTCACCTCCTCCTCCTCCTTCCTTCTCCTATTATCCTTCTCCTTCCCATTCTTCACCTCCTCCTCCATCTCCTCCTCCTCCTCCTCCTCCTCCTCCTCCTCCTCTTTCCTCCTGTCCTCCTCTATCTCTCCTCCTCTGCTTATTGCCTCTCCTTCACGGCTCTTCTCTCCTCTGTGTTGGCTTTATCTCCTCCTTCCCCTCCTCCTCCCCTTCCTCCTCCTCCTCCAACTCCTCCTCCTCCTCCTCCTCCTCCTCCTTATTCACAGTCGTCGTCTCCTCCTTTACATAAACGGTCTTCTGTTTATATAGTAAAAATAATATATGGAAGACAGACAGAAAGAGAGAGAGAGAGAGAGAGAGAGAGAGAGAGAGAGAGAGAGAGAGAGAGAGAGTTAATTAATACATAGATAACAACTTTCTGGGTAATAAATTCACCCATAGCGAGAGAGAGAGAGAGAGAGAGAGAGAGAGAAAGTGGATGAAGGGCAAGGGGTAATGGAGAATGAATGAATGAATGGCTGTACAGGAGGTGTGATAATATACCCATTCAGAGTGTTTACCCAATGAAAGGTGAAACGCCCGCTAATGGAGAGTGATGGACGGCTGGGCTTTAATGGCCGAAAAAAATGGATGGAAGTTGATAAATGGTGGTATAGTGAGCCCTTAATGTATGGTGTTTTTTGTGTGTGTGTTTTTTTGTTTTTTTATGTGTGTGTTAGAGAGTGTGTGGGTGCGGAGTTTTGCGTGGGTGTGGGTGTTAAGGGGTGTGGTTGTGTGTGCGTGTGTGAAAAGTTGTGTATGGTTTTGCGTGTGTTTGTTAGAGAGATGTTGTTGCGTGTGTGTCTGTGTGTTTGTTTTGAGGGAGAGAGTTTTCGCTGTGTGTGTGTGTGTGTGTGTGTGTGTGTGTGTGTGTGTGTGTGTGTTTGGTGGGTGGAGTTGCGTGTGTGTTGAAGGGGTGAAAGTGCGTGTATGCTGTATGTGTGTGTGTGGGGGGGAGGGGGGCGGGCGGGTGTTTGATATCATTCTTTTCTATTATGTATGTGTGAGAATCACCATATTGTTTTCCCTTCAATTTCTGTTTTTTTAATGTCGAAAATGTCATTATCGTCCTAAAAAACGTGCGTATGTTTTTATGCGTTTATTCATTTCTATTGGTGTCGGGGGATGGGGGGTAAGGGGAAGGGGGGGAGGGGGAGGGGTTAGGTTTGAAAAATGTTATTATATATGTTATAATAATTTTTTTTTTCAATATTTTTTAATCGAGGTTTGAATGTAAAATGTGTAGGTTGGTGAGAACGAGAAGAATGATCTTTTTCATATATATACATTTTCTATTTTATCATGTGTGGTGTGTGTGTGTGTGTGTGTGTGTGTGTGTGTGTGTGTGTGCGTGTGCGTGTGTGTGGATATAAAGGTATGCGATTATGTATGTGAGCTGTATTATTTTTTTTATTATGATCCATTTTCATCGGTGTGGGAGGTGCAGTGTTGGGTTCGTGAATGCGAGAAGAATTATCTGATATATGTTTTGTCATTTTTCGGGTTTGATGCAGCTGGAATGCAAAATGTGAAATGTGAAATGTTGTTTGTTTGTTTTTGTATTTCGTTTTCAGTCGTTTTTGAATTGTTGTTTTTGACTTCCAGTGCCGATAAAAAAATATTAAATCGGATATTTTTTTGGACGTTGAATGCACACAAGATTTAATTGTGCCTACCTGGAAACGAGGAATTGTTCATATACATATCATTATTTACGTGGAAAACAGATTTGTAATATAAAAAATAATTTGCATAAACATTTTAGCCATATTTATTGCTCCGCTCTGAATGCACACAAGAAATTAACATGACTATACCGGAAATAAGCGGGTCTTCATGTCTGTGAGAAGCAATGACTAAATGTATGTCTAAAGTTAATAAAAAAAGCAGCGATTGAAAAAATGCATCGCGTATTTTCTGACGGAATGCACACACGAATTCGCATCGATTTCCTTTGAATTAACAAATTTTTGTATATTCGTGCAGGGACTGGGAAAGAGGATTGCATTGAGAAAAGTTGCGATCATTTTTTTTTTATTTACTTATTTTCGACTTTGATGCATGCAAGAATTTAACCTCGACTCCCTGTGGATGAGCAATTTTTTCTGCCTCTTAGACGTTATTACGAGACAGATTAGTAGTGTAGCATATTAGTAAAATAACAAGTAAATTAAATAGTAAAGTAAGAGATAAGTAAAGTAACCGTAAAAAAAATCATTGTGTCTTTATCAGCTCGGAATTATTTCAAGACTTTAGGGAATTACATTAAAACAAGTTACTTCATGTTTTTCAAAAGCCACCAAAAAAAAAAGTTATTTGTAGATAAATTTCAACGATTATCACCATTTATTTTTCGTTATGTAATGAGCACAAGAATTTTACCGCAACAGCCTGACATTGATGATTATCCAAACTTTATTATAAATACGAAACATTGGTAAATTAAAAAAAAACAATGATAATAAAAGTCTGCATCATATTTTACGACTTGGAATGCACACACGAATTCACCAAGAACCGCCTGGAAGTAAGTAGCTTTTCGCATTTTTAGGGATTAATCGGAGGGGAAATCCGGAAGGTAAAAGTAATGATTGATAAAATATTCACTTCCTTCTCGACTTGGACTGGTTGCAGTAATTCAGCGACGACTTCTGAGAATCATGAGTTGTTAAAAAAAAAAAAGTTTTATAAGGAGGAAACATTTGTGATATGAAAAAGCATCGAGAATAGAAAACTTTATCATATCTTTTTTTTTTCCATTTGGCATATATGTATAATAAAATCAGTGGCTACCCGGAAATAAGTGTCTTTTTATATCTTTCTGACGTGACCGAAAAACAGATTTGTATTGTAGAAAGCAACACCAATAAAAAAAAAAAAACGGTATTCTCCTCCACTTTGATTGCGCACACGTTTAAAATTTTAGCCACCCAAATACACCCAGACACCTCTCCTCCCAAAATTGACCTCTCTTTCGGCCACCTCTTTGGATTTTTTTTAGGAGCAGCGAGTAGCGGGCTTTTTTTATTATTATTGTTTCCTTTTTTTCTGTGCCCTTCAGCTGTCTCCTTTGTTTAAAAAAAAGCGAATTTCCCAACCTCCAAATTGTTGCCAGAAAACAGATTTTAGTTCAGAAAGGATGTTTGATTTACTGTTTTAATTCCATTGTCTTCACCCTGGAATGCACTCACATCTTTGATTCTTTAGCCTCAGGAAAATAAACGACTTTTCACCTTTCATTTAAATATTCGCCGAAGAACATTTTTTTGTGTGTGTTTTAAAAAAGGAATAATAATAATAATAACAATTTCTTCCATATTCTCAACCTGGAAAGCACGCAAGAAAAAGTACACGACTCTTTGAAGCTTTTAAAAGTGACTGGAAAAATATTTTATAGTGAAAACAGCAATATAAAAAAACGCACATTAGAATTCAAAACTTTACCTAAAAATAAGCAAATGTTTAAACCTTTCATCAGTCACCCAAAAAGTAATGTCATAAAAAACGAACAATAACAATAAAAACTTTTCCTCACTCTCTCAGCTTCAAAGGCGCGCAAGGAGAACTCAACACATTAACTCCGTGCTAATAATAATAATAATAATAATAATAATAATAATAATAATAATAATAATAATAATAATAATAATATGTGAGTTACGGACAAAGGAATTTCAAAGTTTAACCACATAGAACGAAGCAAATATTCAAACCTTTAATCAGTCACCGTAAAAACAATGTCATATGAAAAGGAACGTTGAGAAGAAGAACTTTTGATCGCACATACTCAGCAAATTTTCATACCTTCTATCGGGGAGAGAAAATGGGAGAAAAGAAGGAGGGAAGAAGGGAGGGAAAGAGGATAGAGATAGGAAAGAATATAGTTAGTGAAGGAAGGAGAAAGTGAAGGAAGGGAGAAGGGGAGAAGGGAGGGAGAGGAGGTAAAGATAGTAAAGAATAAAGGTAGAGATGGAAGGAGAGAAGGAGGGAAGCAAAGAAGAAAGAGAAGGAAGTGGAGGAAAGGAGAAAATAATAGAGTGGAGAAGAAGAGAATGAAGAAAGAAGATAAGGTGAGAGAAAAGAGAAGGATGGAAGCAAAGGAGAAAGAGAAAGAAGGGGAGGAAGGGAGAAAATAATAGAGTGGAGAAGAAGAGAATGAAGAAAGGAGAAAAGGTGAGAGAAAAGAGAAAGATGGAAGCAAAGGAGAAAGAGAAAGGAGGGGAGAAAAGGAGAAAATAATAGTGAAGATGAAGAGAAGGAAGAAAGGAGAAAGAGTGAGAAAAGAGAGAAGGATGGAAATAAAGGAGAAAGAGAAGGAAGGGGAGGAGGAAGGGAGGAAATAATAGTGAAGAAGAAGAGAAGGAAGAAAGAAAAGGTGAGAGAAAAGAGAAGAATGGAAGCAAAGGAGGAAGAGAAAGGGAGGGAAGAAAGGGAGAAAATAAGAGTGGAGAAAAAGAGAAGGAAGAAAGGAAGGACAAAGGGCACCCAAAAACAGTTATGCCATTTGAAAAGAAACAATAATAAGAACTTGTGCTCACTCTCTCAACTTGAAGGACACGCAAGAACTCGAGGCATTACCGCGATGAAAATGAGCGAGCCGTCTCTCCGTCCACTCGTCGCTGATTTGTCATGAAAAAGCGCCGATAATTGTTCTTTGTTGACGTGAACTGAAAAGCGCGGCGGAATTGTCTTGCAAATGAGAGTAATTGTGTTCCCAAAGATATTTTTCCTGAGGGATGGGATATATTTTTTGTCCATGTAAACACGAGTACAATTTTTTCCCCAAGTAAACGAGATGATTTTTCCACTTTGTAAACGAGTGAACGAAATTTTTTTATGCACACTTAATTTTTACTTGAGATTCCAAAGAAATGCGTTTAGTTATGAATAGAAGAATGATGGTTTTTTTATTTCACATTTACTTGAAAATAGAAAAAAGTGGTGTTTGGTTACGAATAGAAGAGTAACATAAACATAGCATGAATGACATTTACTCGAAGATAGAAAAAAAAGGTGTTTACTTATGAATAGAAGATTGATACAATTTTTATATGCAATTCACATTTACCTGAAAATATGAAAAAATAGCTGCGTTTGGTTACGAATAGAAGAATAACACAATTTTCGAATGATTGACTTTTACTCGAGAATAGAAAAAAAAAGGTGTTTACTTATGAATAGAAGAATGATACAATTTTTTATACGCAATTCACATTTACCTGAGAATATGAAGAAAAAAAATAATTGCGTTTGGTTACAAATAGAAGAATAACACAATTTTCGAATGAATGACTTTTACTTGAGAATATAGAAAATAAGGTGTATAGTTTTGAATAGAAAAATGATGTAATTTTCGAGCTAATATTTTTGAATAATTCACTTTGACTTGAGAATACAAACAGAAGTTGCTTTGGGCCACAAAAATACGAATAACGCAATTTTTAAGTATACGGTTTTTTTTTTATGTAAATCGCTTTTACTTCGAAATAGAAAAAAATGAGTAGGTATGAATGGAAGAATCGAATCATTTTCAAGTAAACGCTTCACTTTTATTTACAGCAAGGATGCAGCTCAAGGGCAAAAACAAATGGGAAAAAGGTCAAGAGAAAGGTCACGTGAGAACAGAAAAAAGAAGGTCCGTCAAGTTACAAATGAAAGAATAACACAATTTCCACTATAACGTTATATTTTTCTCTTGCACAATATCCACAAGAACGTTTTATTTTTCTCTTGCACAATATCCACAAGAACGTTTTATTTTTCTCTTGCACAATATCCACAAGAACGTTTTATTTTTCTCTTGCACAATATCCACAAGAACGTTTTATTTTTCTCTTGCACAATATCCACAAAAACTATTTATATTTCTATTTCACAATATCCACAAGAAAGATTTATTTTCTCTAGCACAATATCCACAAGAACGTTTTATTTTTCTCTTGCACAATATCCACAAGAACGTTTTATTTTTCTCTTGCACAATATCCACAAGAACGTTTTATTTTTCTCTTGCACAATATCCACAAGAACGTTTTATTTTTCTCTTGCACAATATCCACAAGAACGTTTTATTTTTATTTTCCCATAAACGCGAGAATAATCTTCCCTTCACCTGCTGACCTCGAGGGAAAGGTGTGAAAGAACGCTTCGCTATTAATGGGAGACTAATGCATTTTTCTCCCCGTCCTGATGCCTCAAAGGGAAGATAATGGAGTTGTACACACTCTCCCTTTTTCTCACCTGTGCCCCAAAGGTTAAGGATCGCACCTTTTTCCACTGCAGGTGAGGTTAGGGACGGCAGGTGTGAGGGAAGGTGTTCATTTTGTTATAAGATCTTTCCTTTTCTTCCCTTCTGTTATGTTCCGTTCGATTCCCTTCCCTTCCCTTCACTTCCCTTCCCTTCACTTCCCTTAATTCCTTTCCCTTCCGTTCCGTTCCGTTCCCTTCCTTTCCCTTCGCTTTCCTTTCTTTCCCTTCCCTTCCTTTCCCTTCCTTTCACTACCTTTCACTTCGCTTCCCTTCCTTTCCCTTCGCTTCCCTTCCTTTCCCTTTCCTTCCGTTATGTTCCCTTCCTTTCTCTTTCCTTCCGTTCTGTTCCCTTCACTTCACCTCACTTCCCTTCCTTTCCCTTCCTTTCACTTCCTTTCACTTCGCTTCCCTTCCTTTCCCTTTCCTTCCGTTATGTTCCCTTCCTTTCTCTTTCCTTCCGTTCTGTTCCCTTCACTTCACCTCACTTCCTTTCCCTTCCGTTCCTTTCTCTTCCCTTCCCATCTCATCCCTTCCCTTCCCTTTCCTTTCTCCTTCATCGCTGTGTCTTCCTTTGTTTCCTTCCTTACCTCGTTAAAACTTTCTTCCCTTTCTTCCCTGATCTTCCTTCCTTCCGTTTCTCTTTCATTCATGTGCTTTCCTTTGTCTCCTCCTTTACCTTGTTATAACTTTCTTCCTTTGTTTCCCTTTCCTTCTCTTCCTTTCCTTTCCCCTGCATCTTTGTTTGTCTTTGTTTGTTTGTTTTTGTTTTTTTTCCATTTCATTTTCTTAACTGCCTTTCTATCTTCATCCTTGTTTCTTCCGTTCTTTCCTTCCTTACCTTTCCTTTTATACCTTACTTTCTCCTAATTGCCTCTCTTTCGTTATTTCTTTCCTTATCTTCTCTTACCTTTCCTTCCGTGTCCTTCTGTTTCCTATCAATTTCTCTTTTATTATCTCTCTCTCTCTCTCTCTCTCTCTCTCTCTCTCTCTCTCTCTCTCTCTCTCTCTCTCTCTCTCTCTCTCTCTCTCTCTCTCTCTCTCTCTCTCTCTCTCTCTCTCTCTCTCACCATAGGCCAGACACGTATCACATCTTTTTAACAAACTTTTTCGGGCGGACTAATTTATTCTAACATTATTTTTTTTCTTTTATCTATTTCTATCTTTCCTTTATCCAATTTATCGCTCACACACACACACACACACACACACACACACACACACACACACACACACACATGTTCATGGTCTGTGGAACGCATATTATTCAAGGCATTCATCTCTCCGTTTTTATTATTGTACTTGTGGAATCTGACGTACGTGTGTGTGTGTGTGTGTGTGTGTGTGTGTGTGTTTTAAAGTTCCTGCATAGTTACCACAGCTTTCTCTACAACCTCCTCCTCCTCCTCCTTCCTCCTCCTCCTCCTCCTCCTCCTCCTCCTCCTCCTCCCATTATTTGTATTCGTTGCTCACTCTCAAAATTGTTATGTTTACTTTTATTATTGTTAGGGACGAATTATTGTTACATTCGTCATAAAACACACACACACACACACACACACACACACACACACACACACACACACACACACACACACACACACACACACACACACACAGGGCGCCATTATTGCTATTCTCTCCCTCTCTTTGTGTAGACCATTTACACGGCTAATATTGACTTAACTCTCTCTCTCTCTCTCTCTCTCTCTCTCTCTCTCTCTCTCTCTCTCTCTCTCTCTCTCTCTCTCTCTCTCTCTCTCTCTCTCTCTCTCTCTCTCTCTCTCTCTCTCACACACACACACACACACACACACACACACACACACACACACACACACACACACACCGCTCCGGTGGCTCAATCGGTAGAGCGCTGCGCTGCGAGGCATAACATCCAAACAGGCGGCGGTGCGAACCCCGCTCAGGCCGGATTCTTTCGGTTGACTACTATAGGAGTGGTTACTGTCCCCCCTTGAGCAAGGGGGATGGGGTGTGTGGTGTGTGAGGTCCTGGCAGTACCCAGAGATCGACGAAATGAGCACTTTCTCTCGTCGGGAGGGTACCTGCTAGCGAAAGCGAGTCCAACTCGTGATCAGGCCGTGGTGAATTATATACACACACACACACACACACACACACACACACACACACACACACACACACACACACAAAGCCTCTCCGTCCTCTTCATTATTACTCTCATCCCTCTCTCTCATCTCTCCCTCTCTCCTCCTCCTCCTCCTCCACCTCCTCTTCCTCCTCCTCCTCTCCTTTTCATCTATTCATGGTTACGTGGAATATGGTGTAAAAAAACAATCGCTCTCTCTCTCTCTCTCTCTCTCTCTCTCTCTCTCTCTCTCTCTCTCTCTCTCTCTCTCTCTCTCTCTCTCTCTCTCTCTCTCTCTCTCTCTCTCTCTCTCTCTCTCTCTCTCTCTCATAGTGGCATAAACCGTATTATCATGCCGTAAGTTGTCTCAAGAAGTGTTAGGAAACGAGCAGGAGGAGGAGGAAAAGGAGGAGGAGGAGGAGGTAGAAGAAGTAACAGAAGAAGGATTGGAAGCAGGAGAAAGTGGGATTGAAGGAGGAACAGAAGAACGAGGAGGAGGAGGAAAAGGAGGAGGAGGAGGAGGTAGAAGAAGCAACAGAAGAAGGATTGGGAGCAGGAGAAAGTGGGATTGAAGGAGGAACAGAAGAACGAGGAGGAGGAGGAAAAGGAGGAGGAGGAGGAAAAGGAGGAGGAGGAGGAGGAGGAGGTAGAAGAAGCAACAGAAGAAGGATTGGAAGCAGGAGAAAGTGGAATCGAAGGAGGAACAGAAGAACAAGGAGGAGGAGAAGGGAGAGGAAGAGGAGGAGGAGGAGGAGGAGAAGGAGGAAAAGGAGGAGGAGGAGGAGGTAGAAGAAGCAACAGAAGAAGGATTGGAAGCAGGAGAAAGTGGGATTGAAGGAGGAACAGAAGAACGAGGAGGAGGAGAAGGAAGAGGAAGAGGAGGAGGAGGAGGAGGAGGCAACTTAATTAGGCCTGGAATGGTGCATAAAGAGGTGCCAGTGAGGCTGATCTTATGGTAATGATGTCTTCAGGAGAGAGAGAGAGAGAGAGAGAGAGTGAGAGTGAGTGAGTATAATGTCGGATTGGATACACTACCTCCTTCTCTCCCCTCTCTTTTCTCCTCTTCTCTTCTTTGTCTTCTTCTCCTCCTCTTCCTCGTCCCCCTCCTCCTCTTCCTCGTCCTCCTCCTCCTCCTCCTCGTCGTGTGTTCGTTCGTTCGTGTGTTGGTGCGTCGTAATCGTTTAATTAATGTTCTTAAGTTCGCTTTTTATCGTCTTCGGAACTTCCTTCTCTTGAGTCGTGTCTTTAATTCTCTTCTATCTTCTTTTTCCTCCTCCTCCTCCTCCTCCTCCTCCTCCTCCTCCTCTTCCTCTTTTTTTATGTTTCCCCAGTCTCCTCCTCTCCCTCCTCCTTCCCCCCCTCTTCTGACCTTTTCCTCTCTATTGCTTTCTCTTTACTTATTTCGTCTTTTAACTTTCTTCTGTTTTCTTTTTTCCTCCTCCTCCTCCTCCTCCTCCTCCTGCTCCTCTTCCTTTTTCCTATTTGCCCGTTTCCTCCTCCTCCTCCTCTTCCTCTTCTGACCTTTTCCTTTCTATTGCTTTCTCTTTACTTATTTCGTCTTTTAACTTTCTTCTGTTTTCTTTTTTCCTCCTCCTCCTCCTCCTCCTCCTCTTCCTTTTTCCTATTTGCCCGTTTCCTCCTCCTCCTCCTCTTCCTCTTCTGACCTTTTCCTTTCTATTACTTTCTCTCTGCTTATTTCTTCTTTTTAATCTCTTCTGTTTTATTTTTCTTCTTCTTCCTCCTCCTCCTCCTCCTCCGCCTCCGCCTCCTTCTATGTTTCTTTATCTCAGTCGTCTCCTCCTCTTCCTCCTCTTCTTCCCTTCTTCCTTTTTATTTATTTCCCTGTCGTTATTTCGTCTTTTAATTTTCTTCGTCTTCTTCCCCTCCTCCTCCTCCTTCTTTTTTTCTTTCCACTCCTCCTCCTCCTCCTCCTCCTCCTCCTCTTCCTCTTCCTCTTTGCTTTCCATTTATTTCCTTGTCATTATTTTCCTTTCCTCTTCATTCTTCGTTTTCTTTATCTTTTCCTCCCCTCCTTTCCTCCTATTTTTCTTTTTTCCTTTCTCTTCCCTTTCCTCCCTTTTCGTTCTTTTTTTCTTTCCCCTCATTTTCCCATTTTATTTCCCTTGCATCCTCTTTTTCTAGTCTTCCTCCTCCTCCTCCTCCTCCTCCTCCTGGACATGTAGGAGGAAGGAAGAAAAGTGACAGGATTGATGGGGACACGGTGGAGGGAAAGAAATTAAGGAGGGGGAGGGAGGGAGGGAGGGAGGAAAAATGGGGAGGAGTTAGGTCAAAAAGGAAGGACGGAGGGAGGGAGGGAGGGAGGGAGGGGGTAAAGTAGGGAAGGAAATAGGGAAAGAAGGAGGGAAGGAAGAATATACGGGAGGAGGAAGAGGTAAAGAAAGGAGGGAGGGAGGGAGGGAAGAATAAATGAAAGGAGGGAGGGGGTGAAAGAGGGAGGAAGAAGGGTAAAAGAAGAAAGGAGGGAGGGAGGCAAGAAGGGGAGGAGGAACGGGAGAAAGAGAGGGGAGGAAGAAGGGAGGGAGAAGAAACAGAAGTAGGAAAGAATATAGTTAGTGAGGGAAGGAGAAGGAAGGAAGGAAGGAAGCAAAAAAGAAAGTTAAAGGGGAAAGAAGGGAGGATATAAAAATGGGGAAGAAGGGAGGAAATGAGGGAGAAAAAAAGGAAAGAAGTCAAATGTAGGGAGGAAAAAAAAGGAAGGATATGGGGGATGAACGGAGGAAAGAATATAGTGGAGAAGGAATACATAGGAATACATAGGAAGAACAGACACCAGAAGACCTATTGGGCTATGGCGAGGGTGTCTGTTTACTACCGCTACTACTAGTAATCTACGTGTGGCAGGACAGGACAGAATAGATGAAGGCTCCTCCCCACCCACCTCTCCCTCCGGCAACGTGGCGGCAGGAAATAGTTAGAAGAGAACACCATGTGCCTTTAAGGAAGAAAGGGACATGGAAATTTTACAGTAAAGAGAGGAAAGGAAGGAGAAAAGAAGGAGAGAGAGAGAGAGGAAAAGGTATGGAAGAATGAATAGAGAAAGAAAAGGAGGAGAGAAGAGTAGAAAAGGAGAGGAAGGAAGGAGGAAGGGAGGGAGGGATAGGAGAGAGAGAGAGAGAACCTAAGTATAAATTGTTGTTTTTATTTTTGTTTTTATTTTCGGGTTGTTGTTTGACCTTGTGATATGGCTGTTGTTATTGTTTTTGTTGTTATTGTTATTGTTATTGTTATTGTTATGGTTACTGCTACTACAATAACAGCTGCTGCTACTACTACTACTACTACTACTACTACTACTACTACTACGACTATTACTACCACCACCACCACTACGACTACAACTACAACTACTACTACTACTACTACTACTACTACCACCACCACCACTACTACTACTACTACTACTACTACTACTACTACTACTACTACTACTACTACTACTACTACTACTACTACTACTACTACTACTACTACTACTACTACTACTACTACTACTACTACCTTTAAACAACTAATCCACTTCATCCACTTAATTTTGCCGTTTCACTTAAACTTTTCTATTTAATCTTTACGTCTTACGGAAAAAAAGGACAGGAGGAGGAGGAGGAGGAGGAGGAGGAGGAGGAGGAGGAGGAGGAGGAAGACTATGAAGAAGCATTGTCTAGGCGAGGAAGAGAAAGGAAGAGTCTCGAGATAAACTTTTTCCTGTATTACCTGAGAGAGAGAAGGAGGAGGAAAAAAAAGTTGGAGGAAAGAAAAGAAAGGAGAAGGAGGAGGAGGAGGAGGAGGAGGAGGAAAAAAGAGGACAATTGTTATGGTGTCTTTTAATCCATGCCGAGTTTATCTTTTTTTTTTCTTAATCTCTCTCTCTCTCTCTCTCTCTCTCTCTCTCTCTCTCTCTCTCTCTCTCTCTCTCTCTCTCTCTCTCTCTCTCTCTCTCTCTCTCTCTCTCTCTCTCTCTCTCTCTCTCTCTCTCTCTCGCAGATGGCTTTTTTTAGTATCTGTCTTTGTCTATGGCTGCCCGTGTGTGTGTGTGTGTGTGTGTGTGTGTGTGTGTGTGTGTGTGTGTGTGTGTGTGTGTGTGTGTGTGTGTGTTTCGTCGGCACAATGGACCGCGTTTTAAGTTTTATTCTCTAAGCTCTTTTTTTTTCTCTCTTGTCTTTGCTCTTCCTCGTCCGTAAAGCCGATACAGAGAGAGAGAGAGAGAGAGAGAGAGAGAGAGAGAGAGAGAGTGTTTCCCCTTTCTCACACTACAGTACATTCCTTTGATGGCTGTTGTGTTGTCTCGTCCTAAGCCCCTCTCTCCCTCCCCTCTCCCTCCCTCACTCTCCCCCCTCCCCTCTCTCCCTTCTTCGTCTTTCTCTATCTCGTCATCAACCTTCCATCTATTTCTCCCTTTATACTTTCCTCTCTCTGTTACCCTCCCGTTTTCCTTCCCTTTCTCTCCCCTCACCCTTCCCTTTCTCTCCCTTCTCCCTAACCTTTCTCTCCCTTCTCCCTAACCTTTCTCCCTTACCCCCTTTCCTTTTTTTTAATGTATATCCTCTTATGAACCTTTCCTCTTTCCTTTCCTTTTCTGTTCTTTTCCCCTCAGTGCTTTCTCCCTCCTTTTCCTTTCCCTTACTTCCTTTTCCCTCCCTTACCCCTCTCCTTTACTCCTCTTTCTCTCTATCTCCTCTCATCATCCCTTTCTTCTATCCCCCTTTTGTTCTTTTTACTCAATGCTCTCTCCCTCCTCTTTCACTCCCTTCCTCCTCTCCCTCCCCCCTTCTTTTTCCCTTTTCTATGTATCTTCTCCCATCAACCTTTCCTTTGTCCTTCCCTCTTCTATTCTTTCCCTTCAATCCTCTCTCTCCCTCCCCTTTCTCTTCCTTCTACTTCCTCCTCTCCCATCTTCCTTTCCATCTCCTCTCATCAGCTCTTTCTCTATCCACCTCCCCTTTCTCTTCCCTTTCCTTTCTTCTCTCCCTTACCCCTCTTTATCTCCTCTCTTCATCTCTTCCTCTATCCCCCTCCCTTTCTGTACTTTCCCTTTCCCTTCAATGCTCACCCTCTCCCTTCCAGTTTCTTTTCTCCCTTTTTAATCATCCCCCAGCGCATCACTATCTTCACTCCCTCTCTCCAGCCTCTCCCTTCCTTTCCCCTCATTACCCCCTTTCTTCCCTCCCTACTGTCTCCCTTTTTTTAATATTCCCCCTAAAAGTTCCCTTCTCCCTAGTCCTATCACTTGGTTCCTCTTCTCCCCTGCCTTCTCCTCCGTTTCCCCTCCCTTCCCTCTCTCCTCCCCTCTTCCAAAATCCTCCCCTTCCTCTCTCTTCTCTTTTCCTTTCCTCTTCCCCTCCTCTCCCTTCCCCATCCCCTCCTTTTCCCCCTCTTTTCTTCTTCCTCTCCCCTCCCTTTCCCCTCATCTTCCCTCCCTTTCCAGTCTCCGTCCCTTTTCTTCCCTCCCTTTCCCCTCCCTTCCCTCTCCCTTTCCCCTCCTCTTTCCCCTGTTCTCCTCTTCATCTCCCTCTCCTTTTCGGTCCCTCTTCCCTCTCCTCCCTTCCTCTCTCCTCCCTTTCCCCTCCCTTCCCTCTCCCTCTCCCCTCTCTTCCACTCCTCTTCCCTTCCTCTCTTCTCCCTTTCCCCTCTCTTCCCTCTCCCCTCTCTTCCATTCCTCTTCCCTCGTCTCCTCTCCCTTTCCTGTCCTCTACCCCGTTCTCTCCCATTCCTCTCTCCTCTCTTTCCCCTCCTCTCCCCTTCCTTTCCTCATCCCCCTCTTGCACTCCCTTTCCCCTCCCTTCCTCTCCTTCCCAAATCCTCAGTACTCCTTTTTTTTTCTTTCTTTCCTTGAAACACATAAACAGCTCGACCTCTTTGTCTGGCTCTGTCTCCTCTCTCACCCTTCTTCCCTCCCTCCCTCACTCCTCCCTCACCCTTCTTCCCTCCCTCCCTCACTCACTCCTTCACCCTTTTTCTCCCTTCTGCTAAAACCCATTCTTTCTCCCCTCTGTTTTCTTTTTCACCGCCTTCGCTGCCAGCTTTTTACCCTCCTCCTCCTCCTCCTCCTCCTCCTGCTCGTCTTCCTCCTCCCTCGTTATTTGCTCTTTATTCAACTCTTCCTAACTCTTCTTCGTCCTCATCTTTTTCTTCGTATTCCTTTCCTCCTTCATTCCTTCCTCTACCCTATTCGCTTATCCCGGTACTCTACCCTTCCATATTTTACTTCACATTTGCTGTATATGCTCTGTGTTATCATCTTTTTCTCCTCTCCATCTCTCTTACGTGTACTTATTTTCTGTTACCTTCTTCGTCTCCTATTCCTGTATTTGTCACGAGTTCACTGTGTGCTATTATAACGCTCATTCTTCTCTCTTTTACCTCTTCTCCATTCGTCAGTTCTAGATATCCTCTCCTTCCCTTTCCCTTTTCATCTCCTTATCTCTATCCAGCGTTCTTCTCGTCCCTTTCTCTCTTTTATGCTCCTTCCTTCACTTTTTGCTTTCACTCCTTCCCTATTTTAGATGTATTTTCACAGCCTCTTTTCTTCCTCCCATTTTCTGTTTTCCATGTCGAAGCTCTTTTCATTTACCCTTTTATCTTTTTTTATCTTTTTTTAGCATTACTTTCACAAGCTGTTCTCACCTTCCTTTACCTCTCTTTCCTCTCCCTGTACCTTCCTTCTGCTCCTTAACCCCTCAAAGCTTTTATTCTCCTTCCTTTGCTTTTTTTATCCACTTCTTATATTTAGCATTCCTCCTCTTCCTTTACCTCTTTTCTGCTTTCTAACTCTACAAAGCTCTCTTCTCCTCCCTCTATCTCCTTTTTGCTCCTTTACTTTATCTTTCTCTCCTTTCTTTGCATCTTTTCTTCTCATTTACCTTCTTCCCGCTCCTTAACTGTTTGTGGCTCTTCTTCTTTTATCCCTTTTCCACTCTTTAATTATAGCCTTCCTCTTTCTACCTTCTATTTTCTGCTTTTTTTACCTTTCCTCTCCTCCGCCTTGACTCCGTTTTCCTCTCCCTCCTTTAATATTTCCGCTCCTTAACCCTTTCTCTCCTTCCTCTACCTCCCTTTCCTCCCCTGCACCTTCTCTCCGCTTCTTTACTCACCTTTCCTCTCTTTCCCTTACTTCTTTTTCGCTCTTTAATTCTAGCATTCCTTCCTTTCTTCTCCTCTTTTCTGCTTCTATATGTTTCCTCTCCTTCCTTTACCTCTTTTCTTAACTCTAGCATTCCTCTTCTTCCTTTTCCTCTTTTCCGCTCCTTTACTCAGCTTTCCTGTCTTTCCCTTACTTCTTTTCCGCTCTTTAATTCTAGCTTCCCTTCCTTTCTTCTCCTCTTTTCTGCGTCTATATCTTTCCTCTCCTTCCTTTTCCTCTCTTCTTAACTCTAGCATTCATCTTCCTTTTCCTCTTTTCCGCTCCTTTACTCAGCTTTCCTGTCTTTCCCTTACTTCTTTTCCGCTCTTTAATTCTAGCTTCCCTTCCTTTCTTCTTCTCTTTTCTGCTTCTATATGTTTCCTCTCCTTCCTTTACCTCTTTTCTTAACTCTAGCATTCCTCTTCTTCCTTTACCTCTTTTCCGCTCCTTTACTCAGCTTTCCCCTCCCTCCTTTACTTTTCCGCTCCTTAGCTCAACCCTTCCTCAACTTCCTCTACCTCCGTTTCCTCCCCTGCACCTTCTTTCCGCTCCTTAACTCCGGCTCTCCTCTCCTGCACTCGTATTTCTACCCTTGCCTTTCAACTTCCCGTGTCCTGTCTTTTTACTCAACTCTCCAGACGTGGCTACGCTTTTTCGCACCCCTCTCTCATCCCCATTTCTTTTTTTCCTCCTCTGTTTTTGGTTTTATTTTCACTATCTATTTTCTTCCTCTCATTTTCTATTTTTCATGTCGAAGCCCTTTTCTTTTTTTGCCCTTCTCCTTTTCCTAGCGTTACTTTCACAAGTTTTTTCTCTCCCAATTTGCTATTTTTCATCTTTATTTTCACAGCCTCTTTTCTTCCTCGTCAAATTTTCTGTTTTCCATGTCGAAGCTCTTTTCATTTACCCCTTTCTATGTTTTTTTTACTTTTTTTAGCATTACTTTCAATCTTTTCATTCCCATCTTGCTATTTTTCATCTTTATTTTCACAGCCTCTTTTCTTCCTCCTCTCATTTTCTGTTTTCCACCTCGAAGCTCTTTTCATGTACTTTTTTTTTATTTTTTTACCTTCTCTTAGCATTACTTTCACAATCTTTTCATTCCCAACTTGCTATTTTTCATCTTTATTTTCACAGCCTCTTTTCTTCCTCCTCTCATTTTCTGTTTTCCACCTCGAAGCTCTTTTCATTTGCCTTTTTTTATTTTTTTACCTTCTCTTAGCATTACTTTCACAATCGTTTCTTTACCAACTTGCTATTTTTCATCTTTATTTTCACAGCCTCTCTTGACCTTTTCCACATCCACTTTGTCTTTTTATTCATCCTTTCTGACCTCTCTTGACCTTTTTCACACTTTTCTACCTCTCCTTTGTCGTATATTCTTTTTATCTTTCTCAGTGCCATGTTTAATTTTTTTCTACTCGCGTATTTTTTCTTACTCTCTCAATTCTCCATCTTGTCTCATCAACTATCTCTTTTGACCGCCCTGTGACGCCTTTTCTACCCCGTTCACTTTTTTCTCCTCTTTATTCCTCTTTCTCTCCCCTCCCATTCCCCTCCCTCTCCCTTCTCTTCCCTTCCTCTTCCCTCCCTTTCCATTCCTCTTCCCCCTCTTCACCCCTCCCTTTCCCCTCCTCTTCCGCCTCTTCTCCCCTTCCCCTCCCCTCCCTTTTCCGTCCCTCTCCCCTCTCTTCCCTTCCTCTCTACTTTCTTTTACTCGTATTTCTCCTCCCTCTCTTCTATTAATTCTTCCGTCTTCTTCCGTAAGTGCTTCCTAATTTTCCTCACTTTCTATAAACTACTTCGCTTTTTTTTCTCCTCCTTACTTTACTTTAATCTTCCTCCCTCTCTGAATTTTGCATCCTATCTCTTTATCCATTTTTTCTTACCTTTCTTTACTTTTTCCTCTCGTTTTCTACCTCTCACCTTTTTCTCCTCCTCCTCAGCATGTCTTTTCTCTTTCTCTCTCCCTGTCCTGTTATTTTACCCCTTTCCAAACCTCTCTTGACGTTTTCACACTTGCTACACTTTTTATATACCACACCTTCACTTTTCTCTCTTCCTGAGCACTTTTCTATCCTCCTGAGCACTTTTCTATCCTCCTGAGCACTTTTCTATCCTCCTGAGCACTTTTCTATCCTCCTGAGCACTTTTCTATCCTCCTTAGCACTTTTCTATCCTCCTGAGCACTTTTCTATCCTCCTGAGCACTTTTCTATCCTCCTTAGCACTTTTCTATCCTCCTGAGCACTTTTCTATCCTCCTTAGCACTTTTCTATCCTCCTTAGCACTTTTCTATCCTCCTGAGCACTTTTCTATCCTCCTTAGCACTTTTCTATCCTCCTTAGCACTTTTTCTATCCTCCTGAGCACTTTTCTATCCTCCTGAGCACTTTTCTATCCTCCTTAGCACTTTTCTATCCTCCTTAGCACTTTTTCTATCCTCCTGAGCACTTTTCTATCCTCCTTAGCACTTTTCTATCCTCTTGAGCACTTTTCTATCCTCCTTAGCACTTTTCTATCCTCTTGAGCACTTTTCTATCCTCCTTAGCACTTTTCTATCCTCCTGAGCACTTTTCTATCCTCCTGAGCACTTTTCTATCCTCCTGAGCACTTTTCTATCCTCCTGAGCACTTTTCTATCCTCCTGAGCACTTTTCTATCCTCCTGAGCACTTTTCTATCCTCCTTAGCACTTTTCTATCCTCCTTAGCACTTTTCTATCCTCCTTAGCACTTTTCTATCCTCTTGAGCACTTTTCTATCCTCCTTAGCACTTTTCTATCCTCTTGAGCACTTTTCTATCCTCCTTAGCACTTTTCTATCCTCCTGAGCACTTTTCTATCCTCCTGAGCACTTTTCTATCCTCCTGAGCACTTTTCTATCCTCCTGAGCACTTTTCTATCCTCCTGAGCACTTTTCTATCCTCCTGAGCACTTTTCTATCCTCCTGAGCACTTTTCTATCCTCCTGAGCACTTTTCTATCCTCTTGAGCACTTTTCTATCCTCCTGAGCACTTTTCTATCCTCCTGAGCACTTTTCTATCCTCCTGAGCACTTTTCTATCCTCCTTAGCACTTTTCTACCACCTTTTCATCTTTTCCCTCTCCTCCTCAGTACTCTCTCTAACGCTCCTACACTCGTACTTTCCTCCCTCACTGAATTTCTCACCTCCTGTTCCTTTATCTATCTTTTTTTACCTCTTTTTACTCTTTTTCTAAACTTCCATTATCCCATCTTTTTCTCCTCCTCTTCATTCCTATCTCTACTTTCCAACACATATTACTCTTCATTTACTCTTCCCTTTCTTCTGTATCTAGCCATCTTTTCATACCTCTCAACTTATTTTCTATATTTCCTGCAGTTTTTCTATATACCACTCCTTTATTGTTTTACTCCTCAACTCTTTTTTTTTAACTATTTCACCTTCTTTATCTTCCTATTCAGTACTATCTCTTTCCTCCATTCCCACTTTCCTCCCTTACTGAATTCTCTACCTCCATCCTCTTTCCTTTCTTTATTCCTTCCATACCTTTCAACTTTATTTTTCGTCTTTATTAGTATCATCTTTATTTCACCTCACTCATACTTCTACTTTCTCTCTTCTGTCTCCATCCATCATTTCATTCATTTTCTACACTTCTTCCATATCTCTCCTGTGTTTTCTTTCTTCTCCTGAACACTATTTTTTTTTTACTTTTCGTCACTCATGCTACTCTTCCTTCTATATTCTCTACCTCCAGTCTCTTTATTCATCTTTCCCTTCTTTTTACTTTTCTATACTTTCTCCATCATCCCACCTTCTTCTTCTTCTTCTGGTGTCTGTTCTTCCTATGTATTCCTCTGTATTCCTCTTCCCAGAACTCTCTCTAATTCTCCCACTCTCGTAATTTTCCTTCTCTTTTGTCTCTTTTTCTGTCGCTCCATTCCTCTCTTTACGTTCTCTTCACCTTCTCCATCACTCCACCTTTTCCTCCTCCTCCCAGAACTCTCTCTAATTCGCCCACGATCGTACTTTCCCTTCTCTCTTCTGTCTCATTATCTGTCGTTCCATTCCTCTCTTTACGTTCTCTTCAGCTTCTCCATCACTCCACTTTTTCCTCCTCCTCCCAGAACTCTCTCTAATTCTCCCACTCTCGTACTTTCCCTTCTCTCTACTGTCTCTCTATCTGCCGTTCCATTCCTCTCTTTACGTTCTCTTCAACTTCTCCATCACTCCACTTTTTCCTCCTCCTCCCAGAACTCTCTCTAATTCTCCCACTCTCGTACTTTCCCTTCTCTCTACTGTCTCTCTATCTGTCGTTCCATTCCTCTCTTTACGTTCTCTTCAACTTCTCCATCACTCCACTTTTTCCTCCTCCTCCCAGAACTCTCTAATTCTCCCACTCTCGTACTTTTCCTTCTCTTTTGTCTCTTTATCTGTCGTTCCATTCCTCTCTTTACGTTCTCTTCACCTTCTCCATCATTCCACCTTTTCCTCCTCTTCCCAGAACTCTCTCTAATTCTCCCACTCTCGTACTTTCCCTTCTCTCTACTGTCTCTCTATCTGCCGTTCCATACCTCTCTCTACGTTCTCTTCAGCTTCTCCATCACTCCACTTTTTCCTCCTCCTCCCAGAACTCTCTCTAATTCTCCCACGATCGTACTTTCCCTTCTCTCTTCTGTCTCTCTATCTGTCGTTCCATTCCTCTCTTTACGTTTTCTTCAGCTTCTCCATCACTTCACCTTTTCCTCCTCCTCCTCAGTACTCTCACTAACACCCACACAAGTACTCTTCGCCCCCTCTCTGACTTCACCGCCTCCAGTCCCTTTATCCATCTCCCAAGCCTCTTTGCCGCCTCCAACTCCTCTTCAGCCGCCACCGTTGCCCTTTACAGCCTCAGAGTCCGCCCTTTTGCCCTTCCTTTGACTCCCTTCGGCTCCCCTTACAGGCCTTTCACCGTTTCGCCCGAGCGCCGTAATGCACGTTCCCTAAGCCCTTCCAGTCTGTCCCTTGTCGAGTCTTCCAGTTCTTGTGTGACGGTTTCTCTCTCTCTCTCTCTCTCTCTCTCTCTCTCTCTCTCTCTCTCTCTCTCTCTCTCTCTCTCTCTCTCTCTCTCTCTCTCTCTCTCTCTCTCTCTCTCTCTCTCTCTCTCTCTCTCTCTCTCTCTCTCTCTCTCTCTCTCTCTCTCTCTCTCTCTCTCTCTCTCTCTCTTAGTTTGTCTGTTATTTTGGTGTTTGGTTTTGGTTTTCTGGGTTTTTTTTAGTGTTTCTGTTCGTTTGTCTGTTTTTTGGTGTTTGTTTGCTTTGGTTTATCTGTTGGTTTGGTGTCTGTTTTTAGTGTTTTTTTTGTGTGTCTCTCTTTTTGATAGTTTTATGTAGAGTCCAAGATCTTTTTCAGTCTCTTAAAATTATATTGGATTTTCTTAATTGTTTTTTTTTTCAGTCTTTTTCAAGTTTTAGTGAAGCGTTTGAGTTTTTTTCCAGTTTCTTAGATATCCTGGACTTTATTTTTTCCTAGTTTTTTTTTCTCACTCGTTTTCCCAGTCTTCGTGTATAGTACCAGTTCTTTCCATTGTCTTAATTTTCCTGATGTGTATTTGGTCCCTTTCCCGGTCTCCTTTTTTTGTTTTTCTTCGTCGTAGTAGAGCCTCCAAGTCCTTTCCAGTCGTTTAAATGTCATGGTGTTTGTTTATTATTTTTTCCAATCTTCTTTTTTTCAGTCTTTCGTTAAGTCTTAGAGTAGAGTTTCAGTTCTTTTCAGTCTTAAATATGCCGGATTTTCTTATTGTTGTTATTTTGCTTCTTCTTTTTCAGTTTATACGATAGCCCAGAGTTTTTTTTCACTATTTTCCCAGTCTTCTATTTTCCAGTCATTCTTGAAGTTTTTGTGTAGAGCTTAAGTTCCTTCCTGTCTCATAAGTATTCGGGGGGGGGGGGGTATTATTTTTCCAGTCCTTTCTTCATTATTTTTTCCCAGTATTAGAGTAAAGCCCAAGTCATTCCCAGCCCTTTTTTCCAGTCCCTTTCCAGTCTTATTTTTCTTGTTTTTTTCTTGTTATTATTTTTCCAGTCCTTTTTTCATTATTTTTTCCCAGTATAAATGTAGAGTCCAAGTCATTCTCAGCCTCTTAATACTCTGGGGGTTTTTTGTATAATTTTCTCAGCCCTTTTTTTTCCAGTCCCTTTTCAGTCTTGTTTTTTTTGTTTTTATTCTCTTTCCACTCCTTTACAGTCTCTTAAGTACACTGTTTTTATTCGAGTCCTCTTTTTCCAGTCCCTTTCAGTTTCTTAATTATTCTGTTTTTTTTATATATATTTTCCCAGTCCTCTTTGCAGTCCTTCTCAATCTTAATTATCCTGTTTTTACTTTCTTCCTTTCCCACGGGTCTTTTTTTCACCCTCCTCCACCACCCAGCCTGAATCCGGCGTCCCAGTCCTTTTCCACTCTCTTTCCTTTCCTCCGGTCCCTCCCCCCCCCCCCCTCTATCCTCCCACCCCTCTTAGCGCCATTAAACAAATTGAGTGTACGCCGAAGAGTTAATCTTATGATGGAGTGCCGAGCTTTGCATGGTCGAAGTACTAAGAGGGGGGGAGAAGGGAGAGGGGAGGGGAGGGGAGAAGGAAGGGGGAATGAGAAATGTGTGACCCCTCCTAAGTATTGTGCTAAGTGTGTGTTGGGGGGAAGGGGGGGGATGTGTGTGTGTGTGTGTGTGTGTGTGTGTGTGTGTGTGTGTGTGTCTGTGTGTGTGCTGTACGTTTGCCTTTGATATGTAATTGTTTGGGTTGATCATGAAGAGAAACACACACACACACACACACACTACCTGTTATTATATTGTTTGTGTGTGTGTGTGTGTGTGTGTGTGTGTGTGTGTGTGTGTGTGTGTGTGTGTGTGTGTGTGTTTGATGTCTGATAGGAAAGTGAAATTATCCCTAACCAATTTATGAAAAGTAATTAAAAAGTGGAGTTTGACTAAATAATAATAATAATAATAATAATAATAATAATAATAATAATAATAATAATAATAATAATAATAATAGCAGCTTTTTGACGTCAGCTCTATATCGGTCCTCGCAGAAGCTGACGTTGGCTGACGAAGCTGTGATCAGTGTTTGTGTTCAGCGTCGCCTCCCTGATTGGCGGACTGACTGATCGGCTGCCTAATGGACTCACGTCTCTCTGATTTTGTGACGATGATGAGAATGAGGATGATGATGATGATGATACGTGATTGCCGGGTGTAGTGAGAATTGAGTAGATGGCCGGCTGATTCTTATAGCTGATTGATTGACTGAGGGGTTGACTGACTGAATTACTGACTTGATGACTGAGTGACTGACTGACTGACTGACTGAATGAATGAATGAATGAATGAATGAATGACTAACTAACTAACTAACTAACTAACTAACTAACTAACTAACTGACTGACTGACTGACTGACTGACTGAATGAATGAATGAATGAATGAATGAATGAATGAATGAATGACTAACTAACTAACTAACTAACTAACTAACTAACTAACTAACTAGCTAACTAACTAACTAACTAACTAACTAACTAACTAACTAACTAACTAACTAACTAACTAACTGACTGACTGACTGAATGAATGAATGAATGAATGAATGAATGATTGGCTGATTTATTTCTCAGTTTAGTGACTTGAATATTTGGCTTTCTGACTGGGTGACTGACTGATTGACTGACTAATTTCCTAATGTAGTGACTGTTAGGTATGTGACTTTCTGACTGACTGACTGACTGATCAATTGACTGATTTTCTGATTTTGTGCCATTTTTGCTGACTGACTGACTGACTGACTAACTGATTATCTGACTGTTTCAAGGAGGGAGATAACAAACAATAGGCTAACTGATCACATAAATGGCTAACTGATTGGCTGACTGATTGACTGACTGACTGCCTGGGGAAGATACCTGACTTGAATGACTGTTACTAACTGGATGATGGACTGGAAGAAGCTGTGAGCATATGAATGAGAGAACTGACTGACTGACTGACTGACTGACTGAGTGATTGACTGGCTAACGTGCTTCACAAATTACCTGTCGCTCTCCGTACCTGATGTCCCTGTCTGTTGTTGCTGTTGTTGCTGTTGTTGTTGTTGTTGTTGTTGTTGTTGTTGTTATTATTGTTGTTACTCGGCACAGAAACATAGATTTGCATACATTTTTTTTTCTTTCTCATTTATCACTGTTCTCTCTCTCTCTCTCTCTCTCTCTCTCTCTCTCTCTCTCTCTCTCTCTCTCTCTCTCTCTCTCTCTCTCTCTCTCTCTCTCTCTCTCTCTCTCTCTCTCTCTCTCTCTCTCTCTCTCTCTCTCTCTCTCTCTCTCTCTCTCTCTCTCTCTCTCCCCTGATCGCTTTCACCCTTTATTTTATTTTATTTGTCTCATTTTCTTTATTTTTTCCATTTTTTTTCTTTCTCCATTTTTCCTTCTTTCCCTTTTTCCTCCTTCCTTTCCTTTTTTCTTCCCCCTTTTTCCTCATTCCTTTCCTTTTTTCTTCCCCCTTTTCCTCCTTCCTTTCCTTTTTCTTCCCTTTTTCTCCTTCCTTTCCTTTTTTCCAGTTTTCCTTCTTTCACTTTTTCCTCTTTCCTTTCCTTTTTTCTTCCCCCTTTTCCTCCTTCCGTTCCTTTTTTCTTCCCCTTTTTTCTCCTTCCTTTCCTTTTTTCCAGTTTTCCTTCTTTCACTTTTTCCTCCTTCCTTTCCTTTTTCCCAGTTTTCCTTCTTCCCTTTTTCCACCATCTTTGTCCTTTCCTCCTCGTTTCTTCTCATATTATTATTCCTGCATCCATTTTTCTTATTTTATTTTATTTTATCTCTGGTTCTCTTATCTCTTTCCTATTCTCCATCCCGCTCTATTCTCTTTTATTTTATTTTGTCACGTTATTTTTATTTTATTGTTTTACCTCCATATTCGTTATTGTTATTGTTTAAAGACTTACCCTTGCTTTCTTCCTCGTTTTTCTTTCGTTCTTTTCTTTCGTTTTTAATTCCTTCCTTCCTTCCTTCCTTCCTTCCTTCTTTCATTCTTTCCATCCTTCCTTCTTTCCCTCCCTTTTCTACCTTTCTTCCTCTCTTCTTTCCTTCTTTCCTTCCTTCCTTCTTTCATTCTTTCCATCCTTCCTTCTTTCCCTCCCTTTTCTACCTTTCTTCCTCTCTTCTTTCCTTCTTTCCTTCCTTCCTTCTTTCATTCTTTCCATCCTTCCTTCTTTCCCTTCCTTTTCTACCTTTCTTCCTCTCTTCTTTCTTTCTTTCCTTCCTTCCTTCTTTCATTCTTTCCATCCTTCCTTCTTTCCCTCCCTTTTCTACCTTTCTTCCTCTCTTCTTTCCTTCTTTCCTTCCCGTCCTCCCTTCTTCTGACCTTTCATCCTTCTTTCCTCCTTTCCTTCCTTCCTCTTCCCCTTGCTGAATTATTCCTTTCCTCTCTATTTTTTTATTTCCTTCATTTCTTCCGCCCTTCCCTCCCTCCATTGTCCCTTTCTTCCTCTCTTTTTGTCTTCTCTCTTTTTTTCTCTTCCTTCCTTCTTTGCCTCCCCCTCTTCCTTTTTTCACTCCTTCACTTCATTCCATCATTCATTCATTTATGCTCACCTTTGTTCCTTTCTCCTCCTTCCTTCCTTCTCTCCCTTCCCTTCATCCCTCCTTCCCTCCTTCCACTTCCTTTGACTGCGTTCCGCGAATCTTACGGGTTATAAAATCATCCTCTCATCCTCCTCTTCCCTCCTCCTCCTCCTCCTCCTCCTCCTCCTCCTCCTCCTCTTCCTCCACCACCACCTTCCTTATCCTCTCCTCATCTCTCTCTCACTCTCTCCTCCTCCTTCCCACCCTTCCTTCAGTTCCTCCTTCCTTCATCTTTAATCCACACTTCCTTCCTCATCTCAGGTTTCTCTCCTCCCTCACCTTTCCTCTCCTCTCCCCTTACCCTTTCTCTCTCCTCCTCTTCCTCTTCCTCTCCCCTACCCCTTCACAAGCCTTGATCACCCTGTCAGTCTCTTCCTCTTCCCTCCACTTCAACCCTAAGTACGAAGAGGAGGAGGAGGAGGAAGAAGAGGAGGAGATCTGATCATCACCGGATTGGCCGTGAAGATGCTGGAGTCTGGAGATTAAAAGGAGATTGTGAGGAGAGTGTGCGGGAGATGATAATGGAGGAGAGAAGGAGATGAAGGAAGAATGGCAGTGGGAGTAAAGGAAGTGAAGGAGAGAAGGAGAAAAAGGAGGGAAGGAAAGAGGAAAGATGGAACTATGGAAATTTGAGATGAAGGAAGACAAGGAAGAAAGAAAGATAAAGTGAATGGAAGAAAGGAAGGAAAGAAAGAAGGAATAGGAGATAAAGAAACAGTTAGCAATTGGAAGGAAAGAGGAAAGATGAACCTCTGGAAATTTGAGAAAAGGAAGAGAGGAGATAGAGGAAGACGAGGAAGAAAGAATTAAGTGAATGGAAGAAAGGAGGGAGAGAAAGAAGGAATAGGAGTGGGATATAAGGAGGAGAGGAGGAGATAAAGGGCGGGAGGGAAGAAAGACACTGGAAATTAAGGAAGTAAAGAAAGGAAGGAAAAGTAAATGGGAAATAAGGTGAAGGAGGAAAGGAGAGAAGGAATAGAGTGATGTATAAGAAGGTGATGGAAGAAAGAAGAGAGGAAAGAGTATGGGAATTAAGGAAATGGAGGGAAGAAGATGGAAAAAAAGGAAGGAATAAAGACAGGGAAATAAGATAGGGAAGGAAGAAAGGAGATAAGGAAGGCAATGAGATTAAACAGCAAGCAAAGTACGGAAAATAAAAGGAGAATAGAGAAGAAAAAGAGGGAGGAAATAAACACTGAAGGAGAGAATGAGAATAGGCGGGAAGGAAGAATATAGAAGTAAAGAAAGCGAAGAAGGAAAGGTGATGAAGGAAAGCAAGAAAGGGAGAGTGGAAAAAGAAAGAAATCAAGGAGAAAAGGAAAAGGAGCGTAGGAAAAAAGTGAAAATATAAAACAAAGGATTGGAAACGGAGAAAAGGAGAGAGGAAAGTGTGAGAAATTATAGCAAGCGAAAGACGAAAGAAGAGGGAGAAGAGGAGGGAAGGAAGAAGAGAAGGAATAACCAAGTGGACAAGATGAGAGGGAAAGTGAGGAAGCGTGAAGTAATACAAGGAAGGAGAAATTATTAAAGCACTTGACAGACAGAGGAAGAGGAAGAGGAGGAGGAGAGGAAGACAAACAAGATAACAGAGGAAGAAGGAGGACAAGAGGAAAGGGGGAGAGACCTAAGGAGTGAATAAATAAACATGATAAACTCGGAAAGAAGGAAGAGGGAAGAGAAGGAAAGAGGAAAGTTGGAGCGCTGGAAATATGAGAAAAGGAAGAGAGAAAATGGAGGAAGAATAGGAAGGAAGAATGATTAAGTGAATGAAGGAAAAGGAGAGAAAGAAGGAAGGAAATAAAGAAGAGAAGGAAAGAGAGAGGAAAGATGGAACTATGGAAATATGAGAAACGGAAGAGAGAAGATGAAGAAAGACAAGGAAGAAAGAAAGATTAAGTGAATGGAAGAAAGGAAGGAAAGAAAGAAGGAATAGGAGATAGAGAAACAGTTAATAATGGAAGGAAAGAGGAAAAATGAAGCTTTGGAAATTTGAGAAAAGGAAGAGAGGAGATAGAGGAAGACGAGGAAGAAAGAATTAAGTGAATGGAAGAAAGGAAGGAGAGAAAGAAGGAATAGGAGATGAAGGAGTAGTTATAGAAAGGAAAGAGGAAAAGTGGAGAACTGGAAACATGAGAAAAGGAAGAGAAAAGAAAATGGAGGAAGACAAGAAAGAAAAAATTGCTAAAGTGAATGAAAAAAGGAGAACGAGAGAAAAAAGGAATAGGAGATAAAAGGAATGATTAGTAAAGTGGACGAAGATAAATAAAAAGATGATAACAAAGATAAATGAAAGAACAGATGAATAAATAGGTTTGAGAAGCGAAAAAAATAACAAAACTAAAGAAATAAATGAATAAAGAAAGAGAAAGATGACAAAGTTTAAAGAAAACAAAAGAAAATGGGAGAAAAAGAGAAAAAAACGAAGAATACTAAAAAAATAAACGAGAGAAAGGAAAAATAAGATGACAAAACAGAAAGATACGTAGCAGAAAACGAAAGAAAAAATAGGAAAATGTGGAAGACGAAGAGGGAAAGTTAGACAAAGGAAAAAAATAATTAGAGAAAGACAGTAATAACGTAATGAATTGGTGTTAATGACAGAGAAAATAGAAAAGACGTAAATTAAACACAGAGGAAAGGAAGAATAACGATAAATGGGGTGAAAGAAAATGAGAAGGAAAAAGAATAAAGCTTAACGAGGGAGATAAAGAAAAAACTGAGAGAACAAAGACAAATGTGAGGTTACTGCAAATTAGAGAGAGAGAGAGAGAGAGAGAGAGAGAGAAGAGGAAGTGTAATAGTAGTAAGAAATTAAAAGAAAAAAGAAAATAAAGATAATCTAGCAATGAGAGAGAGAGAGAGAGAGAAAGGAACAAGGGCACCGGGCAACCATGAACTCCTGACAAGAACACAAAGAAAACGCGATAAATTAAACCGATTTTTAGGGGAAACTTTGCCCGCGGAAATAAAAGAAGGATGAAAGTTTGTTGATAAGTCGCCAATAACAGAGAGAGAGAGAGAGAGAGAGAGAGAGAGTACAACCGGTGATTTTTATTTTATTTAAGGCGTTCCGAATATGTATAAAAATAGGGCGTCCTCCCATTAGCATAATTTAATGTTTAATTAACTCGCTACACACACACACACACATACACACACACTAACACTAACACACACACACACACACACACACACACACACACACACACACACACACACACACACACACTCACAAAACCAGGTACAGGTGGAAGAAGTGACAGTCTTAATTTACCTGAGAGGGAAGGGAAAAGGTAAGAGGCAAGAAGGCAGGACGCAAGAGGAGGAGGAGGAGGAGGAGGAGGAGGAGGAGGAAGAGGAACCAGCACCAGGAGTAATTGCCAAGGGGTGAAGGAGGAGGAGGGGAGAGGATAGAGGAAGGAGGGAGGAGGAAAGAGGTAATAGAGGTGAAGATTTTTAAAGTGGAGGTTAAAAATACGCATTGCCTTAGTGTTCGCCTCCGTATCTTTCCCTCCATAAAACTTGCAATAAAGATAAAGATTGAAGAATAGAAAAATAAAGTCGTTATTCATGATATTACTTCAAAGCCTAGTATCAGATATGCCTTTTTATTCCACTACGCTTTGCTCCAAGGCTTATTTCCGTCTCTTGTCGCCCGAAAATTAGTTCCCCTCCAAAAAAAAAGGACCGGGAAAGAATATAAGGAGGAAAGTGCAGCAAAATAACTTCTCCACTTTATCAGTATTCATTGCGCCCCCCTGTGTGTGTGTGTGTGTGTGTGTGTGTGTGTGTGTGTGTGTGTAAGAGCATTAGAGTGGGAAAGAAAATTAAAAGGAAAGAAAGAGGAAAGAATAAATGAAGGAGAAATAACGAAAAGAATAGTAGTAGTAGTAGTAGTAGTAGTAGTAGTAGTAGTAGTAGTAGTAGTTGTTGGAGGTATCATGTATGTAATAATAGTAATAGTAGTAGTAGTAGTAGTTGTAACAGTAGTAGTAGTAGTAGTAGTAGTAGTGATATTGTTGTTGTTCGTGTAGGCTTAAGAGGTTTGAGAGAGTAAATTAAGACAAACAGGAAGTGAGGTGGATCATAAATTATACCAAAGAAAGCGAAGAACTGGGATGCAAATTTATCTCCGTTAGCTGCTGGATGGAGTGGTTTAGGAGAGAAGAAGTGACGTGACGAGAAGAAGCGGAGTGAATGAGGGAAGAGAAATAATAAACAAAACAAAAAACATGGATGCAGATTTACCACCCTCACTGCTGGATGAAAATGTTTAGGAGACTGAAGTGAAGTGAAATGAAGTGACGTGAACAGGGGAAGCAAATTATATAAACCGAAACGAAAAACATATACAAATGCATCACCCTCACTGCTGGCTGGAGGAGATTTAGCAGAGTGAGTTGCTCTTATCACGTTGTTAATTTTAAGTTTTTATATAGTTTTATTAGTGTTGTTTTTTTATCATGTTTTATTTTTTTACCGGTTTTATATAGTTTATCAGCAGGTTCGGCGCCATATGACCACTCAGTTGCGGCCCTAAGCAATGAACGTCCCAATAATCAATCAATCAATTTAGCAAAGTGAATAAAAACATTGTGACAAAAACATGGGAGTGAAGTGAAGAATGGAAGCGGATACGTAAGGATGAGTAATGTAAAAGAAAATAAAGTATAGAGATGGAAATGCTACGCCACCAGACGCTTTTTTAGGGGATCAGCAAGGTGGATTAAGAAGAGCAAGCAGATAAGAAGAGGATGAGGATGAAGAGGAAGAGGAGAATAAAAATAAAGAGGAAAAATGAGACAGCTAAGCCATCCGGGAAAGGCCATTACCTCCCCACTCCAAAAAAAAAAGGAACCACCCCCCCAAAAAAAAGAAGAAGCAATTAGTACTGAACAGGAAATAATTGCACCAAATTGAAAAAAAAAACTAAATCGTAAAATAAAATGCGGTAACAGAGCAGGAAAAACATCACCAAATAAGAAAAAAAATAAAGCAGGAAACAGGAAAAAGAACCTTACAAAATAACGATAAGCTACTATTAAAAAACAGGAAACTTAGTGTCAGACAAAAAAACTAACAAAAGGAAAAAAAATACTCCGTCAACCGAAACATCACGAAAAGAAAAAGAAAAAGAATACCAAACAAGAAAAAAAAATACTATCGAAAGAAAAAAAATATATAAAAAGGAAAATCAACAAACACAAAAAATAAAAAGATAATTATAGCAAAGAAAAAAAAACTAAGCATAGGAAAGGAAAATCAGAACCAAACAAAAAAGAGTAAAAGAAAATACAGTAATAGAAATTGTAACAAAAAAAAGAAAACGAAAAAGTGAAACTGAAATCTCTAGAAAAAAAAAAACACATTAAAGAAAAGTGAAAGTGTTGCCCGGTCAAGCCCGCCAGGTGGTCACTACACAGGAACGATAATTAATGTGATTACGGCGAGCAGGTGTTACGTGGGAGAGAGAGAGAGAGAGAGAGAGAGACGGTGGATAGAACACATTTGGCGTGCATCCGGACGTCTTAAGGCAGACAATAACTCTCTCTCTCTCTCTCTCTCTCTCTCTCTCTCTCTCTCTCTCTCTCTCTCTCTCTCTCTCTCTCTCTCTCTCTCTCTCTCTCTCTCTCTCTCTCTCTCTCTCTCACTCTCCCTCTCTCTCACTCTCTCTCTCCCTCAATCTCTCTCTCTCTCTCTCTCTCTCTCTCTCTCTCTCTCTCTCTCTCTCTCTCTCTCTCTCTCTCTCTCTCTCTCTCTCTCTCTCTCTCTCCATTATGTTGTTTGAATAGAGACTTGAGCAAATTACGAGAGGGGTCGCACGCACACACACACACACACACACACACACACACACACACACACACACACACACATATGACATAAGAGGCACTGACAACTAGGTGTAGAGATAGACATAGTTGAAGAGAGAGAGAGAGAGAGAGGGAATCAATACACATGTACCCTGAGTGTAGGTGTCATCGTCAGAGTAGATACCCCTCACTTCCTCCTCCTCCTCCTCCTCCTCCTCCTCTTCCTCCTCCTCTTCCTCCTCCATTTGATATTTTTCCCTCACCTATTTTTTGCATCATTAACTTTTTTACCTCCTCAAATCTCCCTTGAGCCTCATAATTTTTTCTCTCCCTTCCTCCTCTGACTCACATTTTTAATATATATATCATTCTCTTATTTGTTATTTTTTACGTTTTTTTCCTCCTTTGAGCTTCCAGTGATGTTTAGCTATTATATGTCAAAGAAGTAGTAGTAATAGTAGTAGAAGTAGTAGTAGTAGTAGTAGTAGTAGTAGTAGTAGTAGTAGTAGTAGCAGCAGTAGTAGTAGTAGTAGTAGTAGAAGTGGAAGGAGGAGTTTTAGTAGTAGTTGTGGTTGTAGTAATAGTAAAAGTAATAGTAATAGTAGTAGTAGTAGTAGACTTAAAGCATTAATATAGTAGTGGTAGTTTTACAAGGAGTAGAAAGAGGAGAAACAGTTGTAGCAGTAGTTGTAGTAGTAGTAATAGCAGTAGCATTAGGAACAATTGAAAACAGGCTTTAGCAGTTAAAACTAGTAAACAGGAATCAGGAAAATACAGTAGCAGGAAATTTGTGCTGAGGAAAAAAAAAAACTAATTCGTAGCGGGGGACAAAATTCAGAGGCAGTTTCGAAATAGTTTAGAGTAGTTTGGCCTCACGGCAGTTCACCCTTAAATGTGTTGGTTCCGCGAGCACTCCGTTTTCTTTCCACTCGACACCTTGACAGAGAACGGGACAGCAATTACTCAGCGTGAATTGTTGAGGGAGGACCCAAGTCTCTTTCCATGTCCAGTTGAGAGAGAGAGAGAGAGAGATTTACATAGATTTACATAGAAAATCAGACCACACAGACCCCATGGTCCAGACTTGGTGGTCTGTCCTTAAACCTAAGTGATTTTACATTAATCAGAAGACTCCAAAACGTTGCATTTCTACTCTAGTTGATATTAAGTTGAAGGAAGTGACGGTCGAGCTTATTTTTGAAGGAGTCAATCGTGTTACACTGGACCACTGACGGTGGAAGCTTATTCCATTCTCGCACTACAACGTTGGTGAAGAAAAATTTGGTGCAGTCTGAATTTACTTGTCTACATCTGAGTTTTACGCCATTGTTCCTCGTGCGCAAAGTGTCATCTATCATAAACAATGTTGATCTGTCTACATTCGTGAAACCATTAAGTATTTTAAAACATTCGATCAGTTTTCCTCGGAGGCGACGTTTCTCAAGAGAGAACATGTTAAGGGTAGCCTTTCTTCGTAGGATTTGTTGCGCAAGGAAGGGATCATTTTCGTTGCCCGACGCTGAACACCTTCTAATTTAGCAATATCCTTTGCATGGTGGGAGACCAAAACTGTACCGCATATTCCAAGTGGGGTCTGACTAAACTGTTGTAGAGCAGAGTATTACATCTTTATTCTTGAATACAAAGTTTCTTTTAATGAAGCCCAACATTCTGTTCGCTTTATTTGCTGCATCGATGCATTGCTGTGAGAATTTGAGGTTTGACGCGATTTTGACCCCCAAGTCTTTGACGCATTGAACGCTTTTGAGTTTAACGCCGCGCATTTCGTATTCGAACTTCTTATTCCTCGTTCAACTTGAAGGACCTGGCACTTGTCTACGTTAAGGCATCTCCCATCTATCCGACCAAGCTGAAATTTTGTGCAAATCTTCTTGGAGGCTTTGCCTGTCTTCGTCAGTGAGAACCGAGTTGCCAATCTTTGTGTCGTCTGCAAATTTACTAATGCGGTTATTGAGTCCAACATCCACGTCGTTGATGTAAATAATGAAGAGCACTGGGCCAGGACCGAGCCCTGAGGACGCCACTAGTGACAGGCGCCCACTCTGAGTTAAATCCGTCGATCACTACTCTTTGTTGTCTGTTGCTCAACCAATTCGCGATCCATTGGTTTACTTGACCGTCAATACCTATTTGCTTTAATTTGTAAAGTAATTTATGATGCGGGACTTTATCAAACGCTTTCTGGAAATCAAGATAGACTACGTCCAGTGATTTGGTTACGTCATAAACAGTGAAGAGGTCGTTATAAAAGGTTAATAGGTTCGATAGGCAGGATCTTTTGTTTCGGAAGCCATGTTGTGAGTCCCCAATCAATGAGTGGCTTTCAAGGTAATTCACAATTTTGTCTCTAATTATGCCTCAAGTAGCTTACCTACAACCGAAGTTAGACTAATGGGCCTGTAATTACCTGGTACTTTTGTCTCCTTTCTTGAAAATCGGTGTCACGTTAGCCTTTTTCCAATCTGAAGGACGATGCCTTGTCGCAAGGACATATTGAATACGGTTGTGAGGGAGAGAGTATTTCGCTCTTTGTTTCTTTCAGCAGAGTTGGATATACTTTGTCAGGTCCAGGACTTTTATTTGTTTTAAGTGAATGGAGAGCTTTAAGGACTTCATCGGTTGTTATTTCAAAATTAGGCAATGCATGCTCGAGATTTACAATAGTACTGGTGTTGGTGATAGCGAGAGGAAGACTGTTAGTATTAAACACCGAGGAAAAGTAATTGTTTAAGAGGTTTGCAATGTGTTGGCTGTCAGTCACTAGTGCACCGTCGCTGTTTGTTAAAGGTCATATACCACTTTTGATCGCCTTTCTGTTGTTTATGTAACTGAAGAAAGATTTCGGATTATTTTACAGTTGGCTGCAATATTTTCTTCGTATCTACGCTTTGCCTGACCTACTAGTCTTTTTACTCGTCGCCTGGCATCATTATAAAGTCTAATGTTTTCGGGCGTGCTTTGTTCTTTCTTTAACCTGTAAAACAATTTTCTCTCATTGACTGATTGTTTAATTTCGCTATTAAACCACGATGGGCTTTTATTAGTGTTAATTCGCTTCTCGCACAAGGGGACGAATGTGTTCTGCTGAGTGAGTAAGTGATTTTGCCATTAGCCAGGCTTCCTCTACGTTGCCGTCATCTGATAGTTGTATTTCTGTTAGTTTTGTCGGATTTCTACGAAGTTAGCTCTTTTGAAATTGGGCACCTTTACTTTATTTTCAGTCACTGATGATTGAGCTTTAATGTCGACGCGCACTAATTTATGATCGCAAGAACCGAGGTGTTCTCCTACCGTGACACTACTGACTAGGTTATCTTGGGTTGTTATAACAAGGTCGAGTATATTATTTTGTCGAGTTGGCTCAGAAACCATTTGGCTTAGATAATTTTCTTCTAGAAATTCGATCATTCTATGTGACTCGCCTTCTGTACCTGACAGTGTCGCCCAGTCGATATGGGGAGGTTAAAGTCTCCTAATATCAGTGAGTCGCTGTTATTAAGTGACTGCCTTAAGACGCTGTACATTTCAAGGTCGTCATCAGTGATTGCCGGGAGGTCTGTAGGTGACAGATATATTTAAGTTGACTTTTGCAATGTTTACGTACGCACAAATGTTCAACGTTACTGTTTCCAGTGTTTTGTCAGTGGGTTGCAAATAGCTTTTTGACATAAAGGGCGACGCCACCGCCTCTACAGTTTACACGATCTTTGTTGAAGAGTCTGTAGCCATCTATGTTGTATTCGGAACTTAAATCAATATTTGTGGTGTCGATAAATGTTTCGGTTATAGCAATTATGTCAAAATTTTCTGTTAAAGCAAGATATCTCAGTTCATCAAATTTGTTTCTTAGGCTACGCGCATTGAAACTAAGGATTTTCAAGTTATCTAGAAGCTTGGTAATAGAGGTGGTGGTACTTGCGGGATCACGGTTACAGGTTTGTTGTGATGCACGGCGTCTATTTACACGGGCAGGGTGGAGGACGTGGCCGTGACTCGTTTTTGTTCGGATGACACGCACTGCTTCGTTGAGGAGCCTTCCGAGTCTGGCTGCCCGATGGGAGAAAGGTGCAATCCGTCCCTGTGAAAGAGTTCATTTGTCCATAGAAATTGTCCCATGCGTTTAGGAACTCCACGTCAAGCTCCTACAAAGAGTCTGTAAGCGGTTGTTTAGGCTGAAGGCCTTACTGAAAAGTCGCTCTCCTCCAAGTCCGTGGTAGAACTCCTGAAATCAAAATGTTAGGGGATTTAGTCTTATACTGCTGGATGAGCCTACGGTACTTCTCCAGGAGTTCCTCAGACCGGTCGTGGTGACGTCGTTCGTACCTGTGTGAATAACAAACAGTGAATCATTAGTAGCCTGGGGAGATCTCCTCAAGAGCAGCAGTTATGTCGTCGATCCCAGCACCAGGATAGCAATAGTTCCGTCTTCGACGAGGAACTCTGCCGCAGAACTCAACGACCTGCTGGCGAATCATGGAGTCACCCACCAGGAAGGTGCTCTCCTGCTCGTCCTCCTCCTCCAGAATGGCAAACCTGTTGAAGCAATGAACAGGATAAATCGCTTGTCTGGCTGGCTTGGCTCCTCCATTCACGACGGTGAAGCCATCATGGTCGGTGCCACTAGCATCCTCCGTTGCGTGGTGTTGTCCGCTGGTGTCGACGGTACCGCTGAGGGCAAGGGGCGGTTGGAGAAGGGTTTGGCACCACAGCAACGTTAGCCTGGATGAATTCCTGCAAGGAGGCAACAGTGCGAGAAAGCTCTATTATTTTATTCTGACCTGCTTCCATCTTCTCTTCTTGCTCCTGCAGTCTTGTCTCGAGATGCTGCCTGGTGAGAGAAAGCTCTATTATTTTATTCTGGCCTTCTTCCATCTTCTCTTCCTGCTCCTGCAGTCTTGTCTCGAGATGCTGCCTGGACAGACACAGTCGGCAGACAGCAGAACGCCCTGTAAAAAGTGAGCTGAGAAGCTACCGTTACAAGTACTGCACTTCTTAGGCGCCATCTTAGCTGAAATGAAAGAGATAAAAACACAGAGTGAAGGGGATTAGGAAAGGGGGTGAGGTGTGTGAGAGGTAGTTTAGTAATGGAGGAAAAGTGAGACAGAGGAGGAGTAGGAAGGGATGTGAGGTGAGTAAAGAGGGGGAAAGAGAGGTGTGTGAGATCAAGGAGGGTTAGGAAATAGGTGAGGTGGGAGAGAGGAGGAGTAGGAAGGGATGTGAGGTGAGTAAAGAAGGGAAAGGGAGGCGGTGGTGAGGTGTGTGAGATCAAGGAGGGTTAGGAAATAGGTGAGGTGGGAGAGAGGAGGTAGGAAGGGATGTGAGGTGAGTAAAGAGGGGAAAGGAGGCGGTGAGTGAGGTGTGTGAGATCAAGGAGGGTTAGGAAATAGGTGAGATGAGTGAGAGGAGTTTGGGAAAGGAGGTAAGTGGGAGAGAGGAGGAGTAGGAAGGGATGTGAGGTGAGTGAGTGTGTGAGAACAAGAAAGGTTAAGAAAGAGGCGAGGTAAGGGGGGTTAAAGGTTGGGTTAATTGGATGTGAGGTAAGGTGAGTGAGGGGAAGGGCTTAGAAATATGTGGAGGTGAGGGAGGAGTAGGAAGGGCTAATCCTCTAGGGGATGAGGAGGAGCAAAGGGATGTGAGGTGAGCGAGGGTGGGGGCTTAGGTGAGGTGAGGGAAAGGGGTGTAGGAAGTGTTAATCCTCTAGGGGATTTAAAGAGGGTGTAATGAGGAGGAGCAGATTGAATCCTCAGAATTCAAAGGGTGGGTTGTCGACACACCCAAATCACGTGAGACACTTGGGAACACAAAGTCACACTCAGGACACACGAAACACTCAGAAACCCAAGCACAAGCACGACTAAACACCCTCAAGTCACTCATAAAAACACCGGAAGTACAACAGCACCTCAAAACACTCTGAAACCCACGCAGAGCACTATAAACATCAAATCACACGTAAAAGCACTGGAAACACAACACACTCGAAACGCAGAACACTCGAAAACAGCCAATTCACACGCAAAAACACCGGAAACAAAACAGCACACTCAAAACGCTCTGAAACCCACGCAGTACACTTAGAAACAGCCAAATCACACAAAAACACCGGAAACACAACACACTTGAATCACTCTGAAACCCACGCAGAACACCCGAAACAGCCAGATCACACAAAAACACCGGAAACACAACACACTTGAATCACTCTGAAACCCACGCAGAACACCCGGAAACAGCCAGATCACACGCAAAAACACCGGAAACACAACACACTTGAATCACTCTGAAACCCACGCAGAACACCGGGAAACAGCCAGATCACACGCAAAAACACCGGAAACACAAGACACTTGAATCACTCTGAAACACACCAGAACACGAAACAGCCAGATCACACTCAAAAACACCGGAAACACAACACACTTGAATCACTCTGAAACCCACAGAACACCGGAAACAGCCAGATCACACGCAAAACACCGGAAACACAACACACTTGAATCACTCTGAAACCCACGCAGAACACCGGAAACAGCCAGATCACACGCAAAAACACCGGAAAACACACACTTGAATCACTCTGAAACCCACAGAACACCCGAGACAGCCAGATCACACGCAAAAACACCGGAAACACAAATCACAGAGCAACCACAGGCAGAAACCACAAGCGAACACACACCAAACACGTGTCGGAAATCACAGGTAACACAAGGTCCACAAGCGAGAACACAAACGCCCAAGAGCACGACGAAAACACAGGGCAAGCGATGTTGTGGGGCGCAGCAGGGGTCACGACCTTCTCTCAACAGAGGTCGGGTGTGAGAGAGAGAGAGAGAGGAGGGGGGGGGCGAAGGGATGATAATAGGAAGTAAAAGAAGAGTAAGAAACTGAATATGAAACTGAAAGAAATCTAGTAATGAGAGAGAGAGAGAGAGAAAGGGGTCAGTTTGGGTACGTAACAAATAAGAGAGTGGATGTAGTTTCGTGACCAGTGTTAGGGGCTGGGCGTCTCTGCAAAACTCTTAATGGTCCTTTTCCCATTACTCGCCTTGTCCACGCCAGAAACACCCATTATACCCTTAACATATGGCCTGAGCAACTCTTTTTCCCCTATAATAGCAGCATCCAGGGCAAGAAAAAAAAAGGAAACAGCATTAATGATTGAAACGGGTAAACAGAAATAAAGAACAGTTCAGGTGCAGTAGTTTTATGTTAAGAAAAGTAATATCACTCTATTCACCCTAACTTGGTATATAGACTCCTCCCCCTTTTCCAGTAAGTATATTTCATTGGCTGGTCTAAACACATGATACTACTTCTATACTCTGTTCACCTAAAGTTGGTAAATAGACTCCTCCCCTTTCCCAGTAGGTGCATATCATTGGCTAGTTCAAAATCAAGCCACGCCTCTTTTAAACTATTCATCCTAAATTGGAAAATAGACTCCTCCCCCTTTTTCCAGTAAGTGTTCATCATTGGCCAGTTCAAAAATGAGCCACGCCACCTTTTTATACCCTATTGGTACTAAGTTGGCAATTAGGCTCCTCCCCCTTTTTGCCAGTAAGTGTATATCATTGGCCAGTCCACAAATATGCCACGCCCACTTTCAAACTCAGAATTCATTGGTTAGACAGGAAACTATAACCGAATTAGCAATTGCAGGTTGGGTTCAAAAAGGTAGAAATATTACTCAAACCGTTACAGATGAAAATTCCTCTTCTAATTAGCACTCGACGATCAGGTTGCGTTTTCTCGTCTACCTGAGCTCGTAATATCAGGTGACAATAATTAAACACAGGTATGAATGCCACTCAAATTAATACAGGTGAAAACATTTCTCATGATTACCTGCATTCAATCAGATTACATTTTCTTGTCTGAATATGAAATAAAACATGAGAGGGAGGGAATCGAAGTGGGAATAATCGCTTAATAATTACAGGTGTTTCAGGTGGCAAGAGATCTTCTAATTACCCGAAAGCATCCAGGTAACATAATCCCTTCTCTCTATATATGCAGAAGATACTTTTTAAGAGATGGAGACAAAGTAATACAGGTGTAAAATACTTGTTCAATAATGACAGGGGGAGAGATATTATAATTAATCATCTGCATCCAGGTAAGATGATCCATTCTCTAATTATGCAACAAAAACGTGATAATGAATTGAGGCTGAAGGAAATACAGGCTGAAATACTATAGCTCAATAATTGCAGGTGGAAATGTATCCCCTAGCATCCCCTAATTGACCGCGTGTGAACAGGTCAAATCATGCAACAGAAAAGAGGCGAGTTACTGAGGCTGAAGGAAATAGAGGTGGAAATACAAGTTCAATAAGTACAGGTGAAGATATACATTCCAGACAATCGCAAGCACACACGTAAGATCAAAATTAATAATCATCCTTTGGCTAATTTTATGATTTAATTATGCGACAGAAACGAAGCAAGACATTGAAGCTGAAGGAAACACAAATGGAAACACTATGATTCGATAAGTACAGGTGAAAATATATATTCTAATTATCCTCATGTAAACAGGTAAGATGATGCAGTCTGTCTAATTATACGACAGAAACGACGCAAGATACTGAGGCTGAAGGAAATGCACGTAGAAATTCTATGATTTGATAACTACAGGTGAAATTATACCTTCTAATTATCCGATTGTAAACAGGTAACATGATGCATTGTCTAATTATACGACAGAAACGAAGGCTGAAGGAAATACAGGTTGAAAGACAAGCTCGATAATCATAGGTGGAAATACTATGATTCGATAACTACAGGTGAAATTATACATTCTAATTATCCGATTGTAAACAGGTAAGATGATGCATTGTCTAATTATACGACAGAAACGAAGGCTGAAGGAAATACAGGTGGAAATACAAGTTCAATAATCACAGGTGGAGAGGTATCCCCTAATTAACCGCGTGCATACAGGAGGAGGGTATCAGGACACCTCTCCTCCCGAAATTGACCTCTCTTTCGGCCACCTCTTTTGATTCTTTTTTTAGGAGCAGCGAGTAGCGGGCTTTTTTTATTATTGTTTCCTTTTTTGTGCCCTTGAGCTGTCACCTTTGTTGTAAAAAAAAATTATCTATCAAAATATGCGAAATGGATAGAGGCTCGTGTTCAGAGACGCTTTCGGCTCTCACAGCAAATATATTCCAAAGGCCACGAAGGAGATAAGTCGGGTTCTCATGAGTGTTTTTAATATTCACGGCGCAGAAGCCATGTCAAACGTTATTTATTTACTTTATTTATTTTATTTTATTTTATTTTATTTTGTTTTTACGTTGCGGCCTATCGCGCCGGTAAGCTTCTTCCCGGTGGATCCTGATGGTCGGTCCAAGGATCTTCCCGGTGGGTCCTGATGGTCGGCCCAGCCCATTCTGGCGCAGGCGAGTGTTTATAGTGGCGCCATCTTGCATTAGCTCATGCTGCCCTCCCGGAGCTCATCTTTGATCCTAGAATCTAGAGTCCGGGTTGATAGGTGGTCTTATGGACAGCATGTGGGTAGTTTTAAGCCACTCGGCGGCGGGTGAAAAATCCCAGCTTGGTGGCACCGGTCGGGGATTGAACTCGCGTCCTCCTGAACGCGGGGCCGTCTCGCTATCCGTTCAGCCACCGCCTCCCCATGGAAATACCCGCTTTCCTCTTTATATAGTTTTTTTTTTCCATCGCTCCCTTCTCTTTACCTCCTTGATTCCTCGTCTCCATCCCTTTGCCTCATTTTTCTTCTTACTTCCCTCCTTCTTTCATTCCTTCATTCCTTTATATATTTTCTACTTTCTTTCTTCTTCTATTTCATCTTTTCTGTTTTCTGTTTCTATTCACTATTTCTTTTCTATTTTCTATGGTGTATGTAAACCCCGAAGTGTTTATGAATATGGCTGAGTCTAAAGGAAATACAGGTGCAAATACAAGCTCAATAATCACAGGTAGAAAGGTATCCCCTAATTAACCGCGCGCACACAGGTGAATCCTCTCCTTTAAGCATCGTGAATCAAAACGAGTCGCTGGATTGAGACTTCCGTGCCTTCATGAACCATGATAGTACACGTCCCCCCCCCTCCCCTTCTCTCTCTCTCTCTCTCTCTCTCTCTCTCTCTCTCTCTCTCTCTCTCTCTCTCTCTCTCTCTCTCTCTCTCTCTCTCTCTCTCTCTCTCTCTCTCTCTCTCTCTCTCTCATGAAGCCTCCCTTTCATCCTAATTACTCCTCCAATCGTCCCTTTCCTCCCCCCCCCTCCCCTCCCCCCCCCCCCCCTTAGACGAGTGATTACAGACCCCCTCACCCTCTTCATTTTGATCTTCTCTCTACTCTTCTTCCTCCTTCCCTCTTCTCTTCACATTCCACTCTCTCCTTCATTTATTATTTTATTTTTCCTCTTCGTACATGCATGCCTTTCTTCCTTGCCCTCCTTCCTCTTCTCCTTTTCGACATCTTATTTTTTACTTCTTTCTCCCTTTCGTTCCATTCATTTTCCCTTTTCCCTTCATTATTTACCTTTTACTCTCTCCAATTTTCGTCCTTCCTTATTCCGTCTTTCTTTCTCCTCTTTCTTTCCTCTCTCCTTCATTCTTTCTTCTCATCTACCATTCTCTTCTTCCTTTGCCCCTCTTCCTTTTCCTTCCCCAATCTCAGCATTCCTTCCTACCTTCCTTCCTGTCTCTACCTAATCAGACCCTTCCATTGTACCCTTGCCGCACTCCTGCCAATGTCCTCTTCACCTTTCTCCTTCATTTCTCACCTTTATAACACCATTCCATTCAAGTTTTTTTCTACCCTTCACACCTTCCTTTCCCTTCCTCCACTTTCCCACTTAACTCTTACCTTTTCACCTTCCCATTTCTTTACTCCGTTCCTCCCATTCCCATTTTTAGCACCCATTTCTGTATTTCCTCTTTCCTTTCCTCCTAAACTTTCTTCTGTTCTTTCTCTTCCCTTCATCGCTCCCTTCTCTCTCCTCTTTGATTCCTCTTCTCCATCCCTTTGCATCGTTTTCCCTCTTTTCTTCCTTCCTTCCCTACTTCTTTCATTCCTTCATTCCTTCCCTCTTTCCACTCTCACTTTCTCCCAGTAATTAAAATTCCTTGATCGCAAATGAACGACAGAAACGCGCACACAAGTACACACACACACATGCACACACACACACATTCTCTCTCTCTCTCTCTCTCTCTCTCTCTCTCTCTCTCTCTCTCTCTCTCTCTCTCTCTCTCTCTCTCTCTCTCTCTCTCTCTCTCTCTCTCTCTCTCTCTCAAATCAGTGACAGTAATAACAATAATCAAACATAACATATCCATTTAACTAATGACTTTCTTGTTCTGAGATTACAAGTTGAACAAGGAGGAAGAGGAGGGAGGAAGAGGAGGAGGAGGAGGAGGAGGAGGAGGAGGAGGAGGGTGTACCTGTTGTGGTCAGATAAGAAGTTCATTTACCTGCAACAAGGTGGGGATGGGAGGCTCAGGTGTGTGTGTGTGTGTGTGTGTGTGTGGTTGTGTGTGTGTGTGTGTGTGTGTGTTTGTGTGAGAGAGCTAATTTAGGAGACCAATTACATACTTTTACCTGAGTGAAGTACAACAGGTAAAAGTGGAATTTATCGTGTGTGTGTGTGTGTGTGTGTGTGTGTGTGTGTGTGTGTGTGTGTGTGTGTGTAGCTCTTCCTTTTTTCTGACACGTCCTTTATCTTTCCCTACCCCCACCTCCTCCTCCTCCTCCTCCTCCTCCTCCTCCTCCTCCTCCTGAAAGGTGGATAAAAATAAACAACATTCGGAGTTCATTTACTTTTTCGCGCGCAGGGAACGCAGAAAAGAATCTACTACTGTGTGCGTGTGTGTTTGTTTGTGTGTTTACCTGTTTGTTCTGTGTGTGTGTGTGTGTGTGTGTGTGTGTGTGTGTGTGTGTGTGTGTTCGTGTGTGCGTTTCCTTACCTCGGAGACAGGTTGTTATAGAAAATCCATTTGGCGCTGCCCGGCCGTTTGTTATCAGTTTTTATATTATGTTTTTTTTACTCGTGTTTTCTTGTGTGTGTGTGTGTGTGTGTGTGTGTGTGTGTGTGTGTGTGTGTGTGTGTGTTTCGTGAGGTCTTATTCCTTTTTTCTCCAGTTTTCTTTTATATCTCGATATGTGTTTCTCTCTCTGCTTGCTATTTCTCCTTTTTCCATTTTCTCTTAACACTCAATTCGCTTTCCTCTTGATATTTTTATTCGCCTTTATTTTTTATTACCGTTATTCGTTTTCCCTTTTCTTCTCTTTTTTTCTTTCACTAACTTTCTTTCCACCTTCCTATCATTTCTCTTTTTTCTCCCTTTATTTTTAGTCCTCTCATTTCTCTAGTTTTTCTTTTTTCTTTTCTCTTTTTTCATCCTTTCACAAACTCACTCTCCACCTTCCTCTCTCTTCTCTCCATTTTCTCTTTTTTTTCCTCTTTTGTCCCTTCAATAACTCTCTTTCCACCTTCGTTTCCCTTTAGTGTATCCAACGACCCCACGCGTTCGTACACCAAGTGCTTTGAAGTGTCCCGCAAGTCATTGAAGAACTTGCCGAAGAGATGGTCAGTAAAGCGAACAGCCACGTTATATGTTAAAGTGTTTTCTGTTGCCTGATTTTCTAAGCTTCCATGTATCGTGTTCCTCCTTTTCTTCTTATTCTTATCTATATTCTACTTCTTCTTCTTCTTCCTCTTCCTCTTCCTCCTCCTTAGCATCATCATCGTCCTCGTCCTCGTCCCGTCCTCGTCCTCGTCCTCCTCCTCCTCCTCCTCCCATTTCAGGAACATGACGGCATAACAAGTTTTTACATGTTCCAGATGAGAGGTAATTAGAACCGCATGAGAGAGAGAGAGAGAGAGAGAGAGAGAGAGAGAGAGAGAGAGAGGCGGGATTAAGTAATTGTATGGTATGTATTTCCTGTTTATTTCTTCATTCATTTTATTTTCATTCATTCATTCCTTTACTTCATCATTTACATGTGTTCAGATTACCGTACTTTCATCTGTATATTCACAAATTTGTCTGGTCGAAAAAAAGAATCACTTACACAGGTCCGTCATTCATATACAGCTTTAATATTCATCTATAGGGTTTCAACATTTATTCAGTCGGTCAGTCCACGTTCATCCTCCCTTCCGGGCTGGTGATAAATGGGTACCTGGGGAAGCCTGTGGAGGGTAAACTGTGGCAATCCCGGATTTCACATTGGCTGTGTCCCGGGGTACTGGGTTCTTACCTACGACAGGCTCTAAGGGTCAACGGTTCGGAGATGAGCACCGTAGCAACGCGCATCTTTAGCGTATGCACCCACCTTTACCTTACCTCACCTTCACCATTCATTCACACAGTTTCATCATCCGTTTACTTAGTTTCACCATTCATTTACAGTTTCACCACATTCCAATCATTTTTCCTGTCACTTACAGTCTCAGTAGTCACTTAAAGATCAAATCGTTTATTCAGTTTCACCATTCTTTTTTGTTACGTTTTACCTGTTGCACCAGTACGCTACCTTGATGGGGCCTGCTGATCGGCCCCAACACGCTCGTGGTGCAGAGAAGTGTTTATAGTGGCGTCATTTTGTCTGGCTCATGCTGCCACCCGGAACTTAAATTTGCTCCAGTGTAGAAGTTTCGCTAGAGTCTGAGGTGATGGGTGGCTTTCAGGAAGGCATATGGGTAGTTTTAAACCACTCAGCGATGATTAAATATTGTCAACTTTTAGCTGCAAGCGGGACTTGAACCCGGGTCCTCCATGACACCGTGCCCGCACGGCGACCACTCAGCCACCACCACCGTTTACAGTTTCACCATTAATTTGCCTAATATCCATAAATTTAAAGGTTTCAGTATTTATTTACAGTCCTCCATTTTTTTCACAAAGTTTCCCTGATTCACCTCACCTGCCCTCACGCCCAAATTACCTGCGGCGTGATTGGATATTAGTCCGGCCTCTCAGGTAACTAATGGCAGGTGTGCGTCTCGCGGCCCTCCAGTGTCCAGGTGAGTGAGCAGTGAAGGGCAGGTGACTGGCGCGTATACCTGGGGAGTGGCGGGTAAAGATATTAATTACAGGTAAATCACACATCTTTACCTTGCCGCCCTTATACTTTCACTCTTACTTTTTCTTTTTCTTTTTTCGTTTATTTATCCCTTCTCTCTTTTTATCTTTTCTTATATCTTTGTTTTTTCTTTTTTCTTTCCATCATTAACATTCTTTTTCTTTTTTATTTGTCTTTTGTCTTTTCTTTAATATCCTTCTCTGCCTTTTTTCTTTATTCTATTTCGCTTAGTTGTCTTTTTTTCATCATTCCTTTTTGTCTTTACTTTTATTTTTTGTCTTTATTTCTTTATTTACTCTTTGTCTTCCTCTTATTTTCACTTTTGGGGAGATTCTGTGTGTTTCTCATTCTGTTTGTCTGTCTGCATCTCTCTCTCTCTCTCTCTCTCTCTCTCTCTCTCTCTCTCTCTCTCTCTCTCTCTCTCTCTCTCTCTCTCTCTCTCTCTCTCTCTCTCTCTCTCTCTCTCTCTCTCTCTCTCTCTCTCTCTCTCTCTCTCTCTCTCTCTCTCGTTCCGCTATTTACATCATTTTCGCTCTAAAGGAAATGGTTTTAATAATGTCTCTTGTTTATTATAATTATTCTGTCCCTGTTCTCCTCCTCTTCCTCCTCCTCTTCCTCTTCCTCCTCTTCTTCCTCCTCTTGGTCGTTTTCTTTCTTCTTTTCCTCCTCTTCCCCTTTCCATCCTTGTTCCTTCTCGTTATGCTTCTTCCTGTCCTCTTCCTCCTTTTCCTCCTCCTCCGCCTCCGCCTCCGCCTCCTCCTCCTCCTCCTCCTCCTCCTCCTTTCTCAACCAGTAATTTGAGGCTTCCATTAACTACGACAATAAATGTAATGTATGTATGTGCGTGTGTGTGTGTGTGTGTGTGTGTGTGTGTGTGTGTGTGTGTGTGTGTGTGTGTGTGTGTGTCGGTGTCGCTGAGAGAGAGAGAGAGTTGAATGTTTTCCGATAGCACAAACTTATGCGCCGTGATGTGAAGGGAAAATTTAATTACCAAGATTTTTCAGCGAGTTTTTTTTTTTTTTTAATTATTCAGTCGCTATTTATTACTTTGTCGCTTGTGATGGCCGACGAAGAGGGGAGGAAGAGGGGGAGAGGGGAGGAAGAAGGGGAGAGGGGAGGAAAGCGGGGGAAGAAAGGGAGAAGCGAGGGTAGAGAGGGATGGAAAGGAAAGAAAAAAACTAGGAGGAATGCGTGGAGGAAGGGCGAGAGAGAGAGAGAGAGAGGTAACGGAAGGAGAGAGGAAATAGAATAGAGGAAGAAGGAAAGAAGAGAGGAGAATGGAAAAAGAATGAGTGTATAGAGAGAAAGAGAATAAAAGTGACAGAAGGAAGTGGCGAGAGAAGGAAAGGAAGGAAGGAAACAGGGAGAGAACAGGAGTGAAGAAGAGGAAGAAGGGAAGGGAAGGAGGGGAAGAAGGGGAGAAGAGAGGAAAGCGAATGAGTGAGAAGGAAAGAGTAAAAAATTGAGAGGAATGCGAAGGGTGGGAAAAGAGGGAAATATAACAGAAGGAATAAATTGGAAGGAGAAACAGAGGGGAAGAGAGGAAGAGGGAGAGAAAAGACGAGAGAGAATGAAAGATTATATTGAAAGAAAGGAAAGAAAGAGAGAAATGACAAAAGAAGAGTAGACAGAAGTAATGAGAGGAAGGAGAGAGGGAGAATAAAAGAGAGAGAGAATGATCATGACGGAAAGAAGGAGGAAAAGGAGAAAAGAGGAAAAAAAGGAAAGGGAAGGAGGAGAAAGGGAGAAAGAAAAGAAGACAGACGAAGCGAAAACAAATAAAAAATGATGAAGAGAGAGAGAAAGAGAAAGAAAGATAGAGAGAAAACGAAAGGGGAAATTATGGATAGGAAGAGAAGATGAAATAGAAAAAAAAAGTAAGGCAGGTAAGAGAGAGAAGGCGAAGGAAGGAAAGAGAGAGAGGAGGAGGGAAGGGAGGGAGAGGGAGGGAGGGAGGGCTAAATGGGTGTACTGGGAGAGAGTTGAGTTAGGGAAGGAGAGGGAGGGAAGGGAGGGAGGGAAGGAGAGTGAGGGAGAGAAGGAGTAAGTGGCAATAGATCATGATAAAAAAAGTCCCCCCTTAATTTCCCCTTTTCCCCCCTCCCTTTTTACTACCTCTTCTCTCTCCCTTTATTTCCCTCTTTCTTCCCCTCCTCTTCCCTTTATTTTCCTTTCCTTTTTATTTACATCTATTTTCCTTTATATTCCCCCTTTCTTTGTCCCTTCCTCTTTCCTCTATTCTTTTCCTTCATTTCCCTCCTTCTTCCCCTCCTCTTCCCTTTATTTTCCTTTCCTTTTTCATTTTCATCCTCTTCTCTTTTCCTTCATTTCCTTCTTTCTTCCCCTCCTTTCTATCTTCCTTTCTTATTTATTTACATCTTCTTCTCTTTTCCTTCATTTCCTTCTTTCTTCCCCTCCTTTCTATTTTCCTTTCTTATTTATTTTCATCCTCTTCTCTTTCCCTTCATATTCCCCCTTTCTTCGTCTCTTCCTCTTTCCCTTCTTCTTCCCTTCCTTTTCTTTTCCCTTTGTTTCCTTTCCCTCTTTATCACCGACCTTTTCTTTCCCTTCAGTTCAGTATTTCTTCTTCCCTCTCTCATTTCTTCCTTCTTTAATTTCCTTTATTTCCCTTTCTTTTTCTCTTCTTCTTACCTTCCCTCCCCTCTTTCCCCTCAAATTTCTCTTCCTTTTTATTATCTCCTTTTTCTTTCCCTCCTATTACCTTTTTCTTCGTCTCTCCTCTTTCTCTTCTTATCTTCCCTTCACCTCTCTATTTCCCATCCTGTCCTTCCTTATCTTTATTACTCCTTTTACTTTCCATCTATTTCCCTCTTCTTTTGTTGCTCCATCATTCCCTTGTTTCCTTCTCTCTACTCAGTTCTTTCTCTTCCTTTCCTCTTAAATTTCTCTCCTTTTATTACTTTCCTTTCTCCAGTTCCCTCTTCCTCCGTCTCTCCCTTCTTCCTTCCTTCCACTTCCTTCTTTTCCCTCCCCAACTCCCCTCTTCACTCCCCTTCTTCTAAAACCAAGACTGCTCATATCAACTCCCATTTTTCTCCTCCTCCTACCCCTCCTCCCTCCTTTCTCCTCCTCCCTCCTTCCTCTCTTCTCATACCTCAAACATTCCCTTCCTCCTACCTTTCCTCCACCTCCCTCATTTCCCCTCCATCCCCTCCAGCCCAAACTGCTCATTTACATTTTCCGTCTCCCCTCCCTCCTCCTCCTCCTCCTCCTTCTCTCCCCCTCTTCCAACCCCTTCATTTTCCTCCTCCAATCATTTTCCTTCTTTCCCCTTACCGTACAGAACCATTCATTACTCTCCCCCCTCTTCCTCCTCCCCCTCCTCCTCCTTCTCCCCCTCCCCCTCTCCTCCTCCTCCTCCTCCTCCTCCTCCTCCCTTTCCTCTTCCTTTCCTCTTCCTACCTCTTTATTTA
>NC_066537.1:13357944-13377944 GCF_024679095.1 Eriocheir sinensis
TGCGTCTGTCTGTATGTATATCTGTCTGTCTCTTATATTTCCTTGTCTCTCTATCTGTTCATCTATCTATTTCTATATCTATCTCTTTTTCTCTATCTCCTTATCTGTCTATCTACATCCATCTGTCTTCTTCCTTTTTATTTATTGTCTATGTGTGTGTTTGTTTGTTTTTGCGTCTGTCTGTATGTATATCTGTCTGTCTCTTATATTTCCTTGTCTTTCTATCTGTTCATCTATCTATCTCAATATCCATCTGTTTTTCTCTATCTCTTTATCTGTCTATCTACATCCATCTGTCTTCTTCCTTCCGCAACACACAAGTTCTTTTCCTCGCTCATCTCAACACATTATCGCGGTATTTTGATCCGGTTAACGGTCTCCAGGTGTTGGCGGCAAGATATTACCTGCCTCCGTTGATTAGTGCTGCGTGAGGCTCCATTCCGTACGCTTATGAGCCATCCGTGATCCCTCTGTGCCCGCCTCTATGCCTCTGATTATATTATTTTGTTTGTTAAGTTCGCACGTGATGGGGAGGGGGAAGGAGGGGTGTGTGGGAGAGATGTTTTTGGGGGGTAGGGGGAGAGGGAGAAGTGTGGAGGGGAAGGTGTGTGTGTGTGTTTATGTGTGTGTGTGTGTGTGTGTGTGTGTGTGTGTGTGAATCACATAAAAGACCAAAATATCAAGTAGTTAACATAGCAGAGATTAAAAAACGAATTATTGTGATCATTTTTACTACTACTACTATTACTACTACTACTACTACTACTACTACTGCTAATAATAATAATAATAATAATAATAATAATAATAATAATAAAAATAATAATAATAATAATGATAATGATAATAATAACAGTAATAATAATAATAATAATAATAATAATACCACTACTACTATTACTACAGTTTCTACCACTACCACTACTACTCTCACTCTCATTACTTTCACTCTTCTTCTTCCAGGTAAGGACGCGGACCTGCAGGACAATCAGCGAGGCAGGTGGCGAGGCTGAGGTGAGTGCGGGAAGACTTCGGGGAGGGCAAGAGACAAGAGCCGCAGAATTAGTCACAGAACTCGAGCGGGTGTCCGAGGGAAGAAAGTTGAAAGTGGATGCAGTGAAGAGAAAATGATGAGGTGCAGGAGTTTGGCGGTGCTGGTGTTGAGGGTGGTGGTGGTGGTGGTGGTGGTGCAGACGGTGACTCGCTAGGAAAGGTGGTGAAGTGAAGGCCTCTGCAATCAGGTCTTCCAGGTATGTTGTGTATGTTCTCACCTGGCGTTTGGTAGATTGCGTTTTGTGCCCACCTGTCGCCTAGTAGATTGTTATTTTGTGATTACTTGCCGTCACTGCACAATGGTTTCCCCCCCAAACAGCTACCCCGCGGTGATTTGATGAGTTTTTTTATGCTGTCCAACTTTCCCGTGCAAGGGTTATCCAGTTTCTTCATATTCCTTCATCTATATCCCTTGGTTAAAATGGTTGACCCCCCAAACAGCTACCCCGCGGTGATTTGATGAGTTTTCCTATGCTGTCCAACTTTCCCGTGCAAGAGTTATCCAGTTTCTTCATATTCCTTCATCATATTCCTTGATTAATTCTGGAGCAGCCTTTCTTCGTATGTATTTCCTCCTTCGTACGACTTGAATTCTCTTGGAAGGGAAACATCAAGGGATTTTAACTTAATTTGATAGTAGTTGTTTTTTTCACTTTCATTTTTTTTGTAAGAGTAGGGCTTCGAGTTTTTTTTTCTGTTTTATTATACACTTGGCTGCCTCCTCTCCTGTAACTCCTTTTATATTTGTATTGTTACAGACGACGATTACTCCGCACTGGTAAAGGTAGAAATGCTCACTTGTTATTGTTGCCTCTCGCCGTCAAAATATTTACTGTCTGCTGCGCGTTGTTGTATTGCAGCTTCCCTGAAAACCATTATTTGTTAGCGTCGCGTGAGTCAAGGCTCGAAGCTGACCGGCTGGCCTCATATTTTTAGAGTGAAGGAGGCAGCTCTCGGGCAAAATAAAAGAAACAAAAAGAGAGCCAGCAGTCTACATAAGCCTTGGGGAAAGTGTTTCTTACGGATAGTCTAAAGCATTTCGACGCAAAAGCCAACACATTCAACAAAGCTTTCGTTATTGTGATATGTATTTCCATGGGGGATAGCTTTATGACCTTGGTGGTACTTTGACAAAGCTTATGTACCCATGAGAACGCAACTAAACTTCTAAAACATTTCGGCGTCCCAGCACACAAGGCTTTCGTAGGCGTTGTGGGCATTTCCATGGAGGGTTAGCCTTATGACCCTGGTGGTAGTTTGACAAAGGCTCTACCATGAACGGGAAAAAAATCTCATGAGAACGTAACTAATCTTCACCCTAAGCACACACGTTCACCAAGGCGTTGTGTACATTTCCATGGGTTGTAGTTTTATGACCCTGATGGTAGTTCGACAAAGCCACTGTGCCCTTAACGTGAAAACAACACTCATGGGGACCCGACTAATCCCCTTTTCGACCTTTGGACTTTGTAGACAGTTGACGTGAGAGAGGCGGCGTGCGTGGACAGTGGCACAACGGGACAAATGGAGGCAAATGTGAATTATCGAGAGATAGGAGGTTTTTGACGCTGGAAGGGGATTTAGAGAGAAAGATAGAGAGAGCGGCTTAGTCCACGGAGGCATATGAACGGATTGCACTGTTTTATGTTTGGTGTATCTGTTAAGCTTTTCTTTTTTTCAAGGGTTGTCGAGTTGCAGAAGGTCGTTATTATAGTTTTTTTCTGATGATACAGTTGACCCTGGAAAGCTAATTGCACGTAAGGTGTCTGTTATCTATAATTTTACTTTTACCAATATAAGAGCAAAGTCGGTAAGTAAAGGGCCATATTACGCTACTTCATAATGAAAGAGACAGTTGAAAGGGCTGGAAAACTTTATTCTGTGTAGTTTTAGTTGTCTTGAAGTTCCGCCGTGAAAGAGTTTGTCATAGAAAGAAGGAAATAGAGTGGATGGGAGGGTGGCAAGGGTGTTCCAGACTTAATCAGTGAAAAGCTGAGAGAGTTAAAATATTGGTGAACTCGTGTATTAGGAAGTTGGAGTGCAGAGTGATTAGCTTAAGCAGAAAGTCTCATAGGGCGAAGCCGCGGGAGGGCTGAAGGCATGTGGTTAACCAGTGTAAAAGATGTAAAAAGTTTAAAGAAAGGTGCTGAGGGTAGAAAAGTGTTAAAAATGTAAAAAGATTGTGAAGTCTAAAAAGATATAGGATAGTGCAAAATTGTGACATGTGTAAAAGAGCTGTTAGCATGAAAATAACAGTGAGAGATAGCAGGGAAATTATCATGACAGCCAATATTAAAGCTACATGATATCTACATAAAATAAATTGTTACAAAAATATTTAATTATGTATATGTATGCATGTGGGTTGACGTTATTACATGTACCTTGCTGTATTATAATGAAGACACGCAACAAAATAGGAAAAATAGAATAGAAGAAAATAAAAAACGGAACTGCAATATAGAGTTAGCGTAGTAATGTGTACCTTGCTGTATATTAATGAAAGAAAAAAGAAAAACTGGAAAAAAGAGAGAAGAAAAAGTGAGCTAAAATATATAGTAGTTGTAATTATGTGTATTTTGTATTATCATGAAAGCACAAAGAAAAAAATAGAATAGGAGAAAAGATTATGAGAACTGAAAAACATATATGCCAGTTGTAATTTTGTGTCTCGTGGATTATAAAGAAAACACGAAGAAGAAATAGAAAAGGAGAGAAGAAAAAGGGAAGTAAAATAAATATAGTAAATAGTTGTAATTTCGTGTATCATATATTATGAAGAAAACACGAAGAAAAGTAGGAAAGAAAATAAGAAAAAGGGAAATAAAATAAATATAGTGACCGAAATTACGTATCTCTTGCTGTTTGATAAAGAAGACAAAGAAAAATAGAGAAAAACAAAGGAAACTGAAATGTATATAGGCGTAGTTTACTTTTGTTTTCATGTATAATAATGAAAACAAGAAAAGAACAGGAAAGAACAAAGAAAAACAAAGGAAACTGAAATGTATATAAGCGTAGTTTACTTTTGTTTTCATGTATAATAATGAAAACAAGAAAAGAACAGGAAAAAAGAAAGAAAATAAAAGGAACTGAAATGTTTATTGGCGTAGTTTACTTTTGTTTTCATGTATAATAATGAAAACAAGAAAAGAACAGGAAAGAAGAAAGAAAAACAAAGGAACTGAAATGTATATAAGCGTAGTTTACTTTTGTTTTCATGTATAATAATGAAAACAAGAAAAGAACAGGAAAGAACAAAGAAAAACAAAGGAAACTGAAATGTATATAAGCGTAGTTTACTTTTGTTTTCATGTATAATAATGAAAACAAGAAAAGAACAGGAAAGAACAAAGAAAAACAAAGGAAACTGAAATGTATATAAGCGTAGTTTACTTTTGTTTTCATGTATAATAATGAAAACAAGAAAAGAACAGGAAAGAAGAAAGAAAAATAAAAGGAACTGAAATGTATATAGGGTGGGCGTGATTTAGTTATGTCTCGCTGAATTTTAATGAAGACAAGAAGGAAAATAGAAGAGGAGAGAAGAAAAAGGAAGCTGAAATGTGTGACAGCGAGCCTCGGTGTGAAAATGAAAACGTTGTTGGTGTGTTAAATATTTTGGGGGAGAATGTTGTAAATTTATTGGTTTAGGATTCAAGTTAATGTTTCCTGATATTGTTCTTTTCTTTTGTTGCTTCATTGTTCTTCAGTCTTCACCCTTTCTACATGTGCCGAATGAAGAAGCTAAAGTTATTATTATCATTATTATTATTATCATTATTATTATTATTATTATTATTATTATTATTATTATTATTATTATTATTATTATTATTATTATTATTATTATTATTATTAGGTAGTTTACATTTCCGGGCCTTTTGTCCCCAAGTGTCGTCAGTAAATTACTTTTGCTTAATTGAACTGAATAAACATGAGTCCAATTAGGTGTCCTGTGTGTGTGTGTGTGTGTGTGTGTGTGTGTGTGTGTGTGTGTGTGCGTGCGTGCGTGCGTGCGTGCGTGCGTGCGTGTGTGTGTGTGTGTGTGTGTGTGTGTGTGTGTGTGTAATTCACCACGGCCTGATCACGAGTTGGACTCGCTTTCGCCAGCAGGTACCCTCCCGACACGAGCAAGTGCATGCTCATTATCGTCGATCTCTGGGTACTGCCAGGACCTCACACACCACACACCCCATCCTCCTTACTCAAGGGGGGAACAGTAACCACTCCTAGTCAACGGAAAGAATCCGGCCTGAGCAGGGCTCGAACCGCCGCCTGATTGGCCGTGAAGCCTTGCAGCGCGGCGCTCTAGCCGATTGAGTTACCGGAGTGTGTGTGTGTGTGTGTGTGTGTGTGTGTGTGTGTGTGTGTGTGTGTGTGTTTTATTAAATGGATGCTTCATATTTTTCATTTTACTGCCTGTCTGCCCTTCCTGCTGACAGAGAGAGAGAGAGAGAGAGAGAGAGACAGAACATTTCATATTAACGGAAAAAATCAATCATCATTCATCACAAATTTAAGCAACAAAACTGTAAAAGCAAGAGAGAGCATGAGGGATGGAGAGCAACAAACACGGGGAGATATATCGTTGCATTACCTGAGACGACCAGGGGAAGGATTTACAAGTCTCATTACTCAACGTGGTGGTGAGGCTCAGCGGGAGGAGGAGGAGGGGGAGGAAGAAGAGGAGGAGGGGAGGAGGAGGAGGGGGAGGAAGAAGAGGAGGAGGGGGAGGAGGAGGAGGAGGAGGGGGAGGAAGAAGAGGAGGAGAAAGGAAGGTCTATACACATTCTTCCAACTCACGTGATTACAGGCACACACACACACACAGGAGCAGTGCTTAGTATGCTTTTTTGTTCTTTTTTTTTTTTTTTTTTTTTTTTTGCCCCTGAGCTGCTTCCTTTACCGTAAACACACACACACACACACACACACACACACACACACACACACACACACACACACAGATTATGCAAACTAGACAGTGTGTCCTGATGTATGCATGATTCATTCTCTCTCTCTCTCTCTCTCTCTCTCTCTCTCTCTCTCTCTCTCTCTCTCTCTCTCTCTCTCTCTCTCTCTCTCTCTCTCTCTCTCTCTCTCTCTCTCTCTCTCTCTCGATATATTTTTTTTTTGCCGTCGTGTGTGTGTGTGTGTGTGTGTGTGTGTGTGTGTGTGTTTGTTTATTATTCTCTCATATGTGTATTACAGTCTGCCTTACATCTAATTAGCGATCTTAAAACACACACACACACACACACACACACACACACACACACACACACACACACACACACACACACACGGTAATTAATTAGTCATAAAACACATCCCGAACATAATTAATCATCCCTCCGCCCTGATTATTGTGAATTAGCGACTTATTATAGACGTGGCGATATGTTTTAATCTGCGTCTGTTTGGAAAGCTTATTAATGGATCGCTGCGCTATATTTACGGTGTCGAACTGCGTAGGTAGGTCAGCGTGGTAGTAGTGGTAGTAGTAGTAGTTGTGGTGGTAATAGTAGTAGCAGTAGTAGTAGATGTAGTAGTAGTAGTAGTAGTGGTGATGGTAATAGTTGTAGTATTTGTATTTTTGTTGTTATTGTTGTTGTAATAGTTATAGGGAAAAGTGGTAGTAGTAGTAGTAGTAGTACTAGTAGTAGATGTCGTTGTAGTTGTAGTAGTAGTAGTAGTAGTGGTAGTAGTTGTAGGAGGAGGAGGAGGAGGGGTTGTTATTGGCATTTCTCGATGTCATTGTTGTTTTCGTTGTTGTAACAGTAGATATGCACTCACCATCATCATCATCATCATCATCATCATCAATATATGCATCCTCATTATCTTAAGTACTGATTATATAATGTCATTACCAGCATCGATACCCTTACCTATTTTTTTTTCTGCGTTTTCTTCTTTTTCACGAGGCGTGGTTCACTCTCACTCTATCTCTTTTTCGCCAAGTGTGTGTGGGCATTTCTTTCTCCCCCGCGCCTGCTTTGCCTACGTCAGTTTGTGTCATAGCAGCAATTTTTCCCGCTCCGCCTCAGTCTTCTCCCGCGCCTCCTGTGGATCGCTGGCGTGCTGGATTCCTTTGACAGCGAAGTGCGGTTCTTGGGGTCCGAAGTGACAGTGTTTGTGGGTCGTTTTACTCCATCTCTTCCTGTTCGTATTGTTGCTATTGCCGTTTTTGTGTTTTTTCTTCTCTTTTCCTATTCTTACTTTTCCTGTTGTTTTGTTGGTATTATTTTTTTCTTCTCCGTTACTTTTCATATTGTTCCTATTGTTTTTCTTTTGTTTGTTTTTCTTCTTCGTTCTTTTTCTTTCTGTTGTTGTTGTAGTTTTTGTATTTGTTATTCCTGTCATCTCTCATTCTTCCAAATCTCATTCTTTAATTATTATTATCATTACTGTTGTCGTCAGGAGAGTGGACAAAATAGTAGTAGTAGAGGTAGTAGTAGTAGTAGTAATAGTAGTAGTAGTAGTAGTAGTAATAGTAGTAGTAGTAGTAGTAGTAGTAATAGCAGAGGTAGTGGTACTAATTGGGTTTTGTTGTTGTTGTTGTTACTCTAGGGGTGTTACAGGACTTAGATAAACATTCCATATAACACACAAGGCTCAAGGTCACCGAGGCTCACACAAACGTTCTCCCACAAAAGGGGCGATTACTTAAGCATTCCTTTGAGGCCGCCTTAGAGCCCTGCCGCGTATTAGCATGTCGTAGCTGCTCCTCATCGTTCTGTGGCGGATAAACAGACAACGCCAGCCATAAAGACGACCAGAAGACTCAAGAGAGACAGACAGACAAACAGACAGAGAGAGCCATTATCGATGTCTGCTAACCACTTGCCTCCTCTTTCTCCTCTCCCCCCGCCCCCCACCCCCAGAGTTATTCACCTCCCCCTCCCTCTTTTCATTCCTCTGAAAGGGGAAAGAGAAGAGAGGAAAATAGGGAGGGAAGGAAGAGACATGGAGGAAGAAAGGAGAAAGCGAAAGGAGCGAAGGAAGAGAGTAGTAGTAGTAGTAGTAGTAGTAGTAGTAGTAGTAGTAGTAGTAGTAATGGTAGTTGAGGTAGTAGTGTTGATGGTGGTGGTTGTAGTGGTAATAGTAGTAGTAGTAATAGCAGTAGCAGAGGTGGTGGTGGTAGTTGAAGTAGTAGTTGTAGTAGGTAGCAGTAGTAGAAGTGGTGGTGGTAGTAGCAGTAGTAGTAGTAGTAGTAGTAGTAGTAGTAGTATAAATAATGGTAATAATGATGATGATAATAACAAAAGCAATATATGTAAGTAAGGAAGTAAGTAAGTAAAAGTTTATTGCTAACATATTTAAGACAAAGTTTTACAGTTATTTAACTGTGAATACAATAGCCACGATCCGTCGAGCCGAAGCTCCATGGCGGACATTGTGATTAATATTTTTGAGGGAGCGGAAACTTAAAAATAAAAATAAAAGAATTCAGTGCTACATAACTAATGATAGTTATTTACATTATTATATAACCCCAAATTGAAGATATCCAGGCAACAATTTAAATAACAATAGCCAAACCAATACGGATAATAATTACAAAAAAAGTACAATAGTAACGAAAATGGCAATGATAACTAATAATAATTACAAATAAAATAATCATTACAATAATAATATTGCTAATCAATACAATTACACTAATAGTAATAGTAATAAAATAATAATAATAATACAATAAGAATAATTACAATAATAATAGAATGACATTAATGGTTATGATAATAATAATAATAATAATAATAATAATAATAATAATAATAATAATAAACTGAGATATTTTGCTGATAAAACTTTTTTTCTTGTTTATATCTGGATATGCTGGCAGTTGTGAGGAGAGTTTTCTTATCAGGAGGCAGATTATTGAGCACTTCACGACCAAAACTTATTACACTCTTTTTGAATAATGTTATTCTGAAGACTGGACAGATAAGGTTGATATTGTTGCTCCTAGTATGAGTAACATTTTCTACTTATCTGAATACTGTATTTTGTCCTTGACTTTTGAATATTAACAATAATATAAAAAAAATTATGGATAGAGTGAAATTTTAAAATATTTACTTCAGAGAATACCTGGGCTGGTGAATCAAACTTTTGTAAGAAAAATATGCATCGAAATATTTTATGCTATAGTTAATGTATTAAAAAATGAAGGCCATGTGCACGCCCATATAGAAACACAGTATATGAGGTGTGGGTAGCAGAGAGTGTAATAGGTGCTGATCATTGCCTTTGTAGGTAATGTCGAAGTAATGTAGTAAAAATCTTGATAATCATAATGACAATAACACAACAAAACAACAAAGGTAATGTCTGCCAAAGTAATAGATGCTGTTGCTGTTATTGTTGCTATTATTTTTGTGGGTCATATTAATACTGTTCTTATTAATCATATCCCAGCAGTCTTACCGTCCCAGCCATCATTAGCGCAGCGGTCGTCCTTAATTACCCCGGCCAGCCCTAATTGCTCCCAGGACGGAAAATGTCACCACGCGGACCGAGCAGCTGGACGCGGATAAATAAATCATGCCCCGCCAAGACAAACAGACACACAGCGCACGTCATTTGTCAAAGTAAACGAGAGAGAATGATGAAGAATGAAAATGAATAAGTTGTGGGTGGGAGGAATGAAGAGACAGACAAACAGGAGGCATTATATAGTAGCACCAGATGTAGTAGTAGTAGTAGTAGTAGTAGTAGTAGTGTGGGAGTGTTGGCATACATAATGAAATAAGTTACTACACACACACTTATAATATGATACTTCAATACCCCATCCCTCCTCCTATCACCCATCCTCTTCCTCCTACTCCTCCTCCATCGCTTTGTGAATTGAAATAGTTTCGAATCGAGTCTCGAATTCATCTCATTTTGTGACGAAAACTGGACCAAAGCTGCTCAGAGGAAGGAGGAAGGGAGGGGAAAGGAAGGGAAGGGAAGGGAAGGGATGAGAGGGGGGAGGGGGGAAGGGAAGAGTGAGGGGGGAAGACAGTGTAAGGGAGAGAAGGGAAGAGAAGAGGAGGACAGAGGAGGAGGAGGAGGGGAGGGAAGGGGAGGGAAGAGGAGGGAAGAGAAGGGAAAGGAGGAAGACCATTGGAGGAGGACAAAGAGGAAGGGAGGAGAGGGTAATACTAGGAGAGAATGAAGGTGGAAGGAAAAGGAAGGAAGGCATAGAAGATGGAGGAGAAAGGGGAGAAAAAGAGGTAATAGAAAGGAAGAAAATGATATTGTGGCAGGGAAATGAGGAGCAGAGAAGGAAGGAGAAGGAAGTGAGGAAAGGATGTAAAAGGGAGGAAGGAATGAGACGAAGAAGAGGACGAAAGGAAGAGATAGAGAGGGAAAGAAGAGGAAGGAAAGAGAAAAAGATGGAGGTAGAGATGAAAGGGACAGGGATGAAGGAAACGAGGAAAAAATGGTAGGAAAGATATGGAGAAAAAAAAGGAAGGGATAGAAGGAAAAGAGAGAGGGGAAAGAAAGAGAGATGGAGGAAGAGAAAGGGAACGAGGAAAGGAAGGGAAAGGGAAATAAGGAATGGAATGTTAAATGGAAAAAGGAAGAGATATTGAAGAGGAAAGGAAGGGAATGAAAAAAGGGAGGGAGGGAGAGAGACGCTCCCTGCAACACAAGCTGGAAATAATTAAACAACACATTCCATTGCTTCAATGCTTCGAAGACAAACAAGAAACTGCTTCAGATTGTGTTTCACCCTGACGAACTAGAGAGAGAGAGAGAGATTGATTCCAGGAAGGTCATCTCTTGTCATCTTCTTATGGTGTGTGTGTGTGTGTGTGTGTGTGTGTGTGTGTGTGTGTGTGTGTGTGTGTGTGTGTGTGTGTGTGTTCATTTCCCTTCCCAAATCACATCAATCCCCGTCATCATTTTCTTCTGATCATTTATTTTAACATTAATTTCTCGAGTAATAATTTTTTGTCCTCTAATTGGAGTTTTTCTTTCCCTGATTGAAGTTCCCTAATTACATATACTTTCCTTCCGGTACTTTCTTCCCCTCTCGTGTTCCTTCCCTGAGACCGCTGTTAAAAGTTCCATCTAATGAGCCGTGTGTGTGTGTGTGTGTGTGTGTGTGTGTGTGTGTGTGTGTGTGTGTGTGTGTGTGTGTGTGTGTGTGTACTCCTTCATGAAAACTTAAGAAAGGTTCAGCTTTATATTACGAGAGAGAGAGAGAGGTACGTCACCAAGGCGACTGTGCTCATTCCCCTCACTTCCCCTCCCTCTCCCCTCCCTTCCCCTCCCTCTCCCTTCTCTTCCCCTCTTCCCCTCCACTCCCTTCCCCCTTCCTCTTTCCTCCTTACCACCAACCACATCCTCTCTCTCTCTCTCTCTCTCTCTCTCTCTCTCTCTCTCTCTCTCTCTCTCTCTCTCTCTCTCTCTCTCTCTCTCTCTCTCTCTCTCTCTCTCTCTCTCTCTCTCTCTCTCTCTCTCTCTCTCTCTCTATCTCTCTCCCTCCTTACATAACTCCTCCTCCTCCTCCTCCTCCTCCTCCTCCTCCTCCTCCTCCTCCTCCTCCTCCTCCTCCTCCTCCTCCTAAGATGGTGTTTCTATGTTCTATTACCTTCGCCGATGTTCCATTTTCCTCCCTTCCTCCCTCCCTCCCTCTCTCCCTCTCTCCTTTTCCCTTTACCTACTCTCCCTCTCTCCCTCCCTCTCTCCATTTCCTTCTCTTCCTTTTCTTGTTTTTTTTTCATTCATTATTTTCCTCCTTTCCTCCTCTTCCTCCTCTTCCTCGTCGTTCTTCTTCTCCATCCTCTTTCGCATCTTCATCCTTCTCTCTCTCATTTCCTCCCTGCCTCCTCCTTTCCTCCATCTTATCTCTTCTTGCTCAGTCCCTCTCCTTCCTTCTCTCCGTGTCTTCCTCCTTCCTTCCCTTCTCTTCCTGTTCCTCCATCTTTGTCTCTCTCTTCGTCTCCCTTTTTCTCATCTGCATCTTTTTCACAGTTCTTCCTCCTTTCATCTTTCATTTATTTGCCTCTATCTTCGTTATCCATCTATCTATCTTTACCCTTTCTTTCCCCTTAACTTCTCTTCTCCTTCTTCCTGCCTTCTCTTTTTTCCTTCTTCCTTCTTTCCTTCTCTCTTTTCCTTTTCCCTTCTTCCTTCCTTCTCTCTTCTCCTCTCCCATTCTTCATTCCTTCTTTCTTCTCCTCTCCACTCCTTCCTTCCTTCTCTCTTCTCTCCCCTCCTTCCTTCCTTCCCTCTCTCTTCTACTCTCTTACTCGTCCCTTCTCATTCCTCCTCCCCTCGCCTCTCCTCTTCTCTCCTCTTCTCCCTTATCTCCTTTTCCCCTTCTGTTTTGTACCCTCCTCCATCTTCACCTACCTCCTCCTCCTCCTCCTCCTCCTCCTGTTCGTGGATATTTTATTACCCATAATTCTTCCAGCTTCTCGCTTTTTTATGCTTTCTCTTCAGTGGCAATATTTGGAGGTATTTTCATCCATTACCTGTCTTTATTTTTTTATCTATTTATATTTTGCTTTATTTTTTTCATTCTCACTTTCCTCGTTATTTTTTTTTTTTTGGTGTAACTTTTCTTCCCTTCCTTTGATTCTTTTTTTTTCCTTCCTTTGATTATGGATTTTTTTTTATTTCTTCCTTATTTTGCTGCTTCTGTCATTTATTTAATATCTTCTTTTCTTTTTTTTCTTTTATTTCATCGATTTTTTTTTCTATTTTACATTCTCTCGTTTTCTATGCATTATCGTGTTCTATTTTTGTTATTCTCGTTTTCTGTTTTCATTCCCTCGTTTTCTGTTTTCCTTTCGTTTTCATTTTCTCGTTTTCTGTTTTCATTTTCTCGTTTTCTGTTTTTGTTTTCTCGTTTTCTGTTTTTGTTATTCTCGTTTTGTTTTCATTTTCTCGTTTTCTGTTTTCATTTTCTCGTTTTCTGTTTTTGTTATTTTCGTTTTCTGTTTTTCTTTTGTTTTCTGTTTCTGTTATTCTCGTTTTCTGTTTTCATTTCGTTTTCTGTTTTTATTCTCGTTTTCTGTTATCGTTTCCATCGTTGTCTGTTTTTGTTATTCTCGTTTTCTGTTTTTCTTTCGTTTTCTGTTTTTGTTATTCTCGTTTTCTGTTTTTCTTTCGTTTTCTGTTTTTGTTATTCTCGTTTTCTGTTTTTCTTTCGTTTTCTGTTTTTGTTATTCTCGTTTTCTGTTTTTCTTTCGTTTTCTGTTTTTGTTATTCTCGTTTTCTGTTTTTCTTTCGTTTTCTGTTTTTGTTATTCTCGTTTTCTGTTTTTCTTTCGTTTTCTGCTTCTGTTATTCTCGTTTTCTGTTTTCATTTCGTTTTCTGTTTTTATTCTCGTTTTCTATTATCGTTTCCATCGTTGTCTGTTTTTGTTTCTCTCGTTTTCTGTTTTCGATTCCCGTTTTCTGTTTTCGTATCCCTCGTTTCCTTTCATTTTCCCGTTTTCCGTTTCATTCCGTCGTGTTCTCTTTCTGTTATACTCGTTTTCTATTTACAATCCTTCGTGTTTTCTTTCTGTTTTTCTCGTCTTCTGTTTTCGTTTCCCTCGTTTTCTGTTTCCGTCTCCCGTTTTCTGTTTCCGTCTCCCGTTTTCTGTTTCCGTCTTCCGTTTTCTGTTTTCGTTTCCCTCGTTTTCTGTTTCCGTCTCCCGTTTTCTGTTTCCGTCTCCCGTTGTCTGTTTCCGTCTCCCGTTTTCTGTTTTCGTTTCCCTCGTTTTCTGTTTCCGTCTCCCGTTTTCTGTTTTCGTTTCCCTCGTTTTCTGTTTCCGTCTCCCGTTTTCTGTTTTCGTTTCCCTCGTTTTCTGTTTCCGTCTCCCGTTTTCTGTTTCCGTCTTCCGTTTTCTGTTTTCGTTTCCCTCGTTTTCTGTTTCCGTCTCCCGTTTTCCGTTTGGTGGACTTTTCTGTTTTGCCCGAATCCTTCCTTCCACTTCATTCTCATCTTCCTCCTCCCCCGCGTCATTCTTCCTCCCATCTGTCTTCATCACACCGGCTCCTCCTCCTCCTCCTCCTCCTCCTCCTCCTCATTTTATTTTTATTTTTCTCCTGTTTTTCCTCTTCCCAGTTCTTTTTTCTACTTTTTTTCCTCCTCCTCCTCCTTATTTTTTTTTTCTCGTGTTTTCCTCTTCCAAGTTCTTTTTTTTCTATTTTTTTCTTATTTTTTACTTTTCTTCTTCCACGTTCTCCTCCTCCTCCTCCCTGATTTTCCTCTTCCAAGTTCTTTTTTTCTATTTTTTTCTTATTTTTTACTTTTCTTCTTCCACGTTCTCCTCCTCCTCCGCCCTGATTTTCCTCTTCCAAGTTCTTTTTTTCTATTTTTTTCTTATTTTTTACTTTTCTTCTTCCACGTTCTCCTCCTCCTCCTCCTCCCTGATTCTATTTACAGTATATCCTTCCCTTCCTCCCCTTCTTTCCTCCCTCGAACCCTCCCTCCCTCTCCTTTCTCTCTCTCCCTCTATTATCATTCCTTACTCGTTTCTCCTTTCTCTCTCTTTATTCCCTCACCTCTCCACCTCCCTCTCCCTCCATCCTTATCTCCCTCCCTCCCTCCCTCCCTTCTTCCCTCCGTCTCAGTTTTCCCTCCACTTCTCACCTTTCTCCCTCCTTATCTCCGTTTCCTTCCTTTCCTTCTTTTTTTCTCTCCTTCTTTCTTTCCTTCCCTCTTTCCTTCCTTCTGGCTATTTTTTTTTCCCATTAATACGGTTCTCTCTCTCTCTCTCTCTCTCTCTCTCTCTCTCTCTCTCTCTCTCTCTCTCTCTCTCTCTCTCTCTCTCTCTCTCTCTCTCTCTCTCTCTCTCTCTCTCTCTCTCTCTCTCTCTCTCTCTCTCTCTCTCTCTCTCTCTCTCTCTCTCTCTCTCTCTCTCTCTCTCTCTCTCACACACACAACCCTTATAACCTGACTCCCTTCTACCTAATGACCTCTCCTCCTCCTCCTCCTTCTCCTCCTCCTCCTCCTCCTCCTCCTCCTCCTCCGTCTTCCTCCTCCTCCTCCTACTCCTCCTTCTCCTCCTCCTCCTCCTCCTCCTCCTCCTCCTCCTCCTTCTCCTCCTCCTCCTCCATGTTAACTCCTTCGTCCGACAGTCACTAATTTATTTTAATGCTTTCCCGTGTCTCTTTTATTGCCCTCCTCCTCCTCCTCCTCCTCCTCCTCCGTCTTCCTCCTCCTCCTCCTTCTCCTTCTGATCCCCCTCCTCCTCCTCCTCCTCCTCCTCCTCCTCCTCCTCCTCCTCCTCTTACTCCTACCTTCTTCCTCCTTCTTCATCTCCTTCTCCCATTCTCCCCCTCCTCCTTCTCCCTCTTCTTCCTCCTTCGTCTTCTCCATTTCCCCTCCTCCTCCTCCTCCTCCTCTTCCTCTTCCTCCCCTCATTATTCTCTTCCTCCTTTCATCTCACCCCGTCATCTTCTTTACATCTCTTCGTATTCTCCCCCTCCTCCTCCTCCCCCTCCTCTTCCTCCTGTCATCGTCTTCCTCCTCCTTTCGTTACGGCTTCTCCGCTCCCCTCTTCCTCCCTCCCTCCTCTCTTCCTATCTCTCTATTCCTCCATTCACTAAATATTATCCCTCCTTCATTTCCCTTTGGTGTGTTAAATGCTTCTCTCCCTTCCTCCCTATCTTCCCCTCTTCACCTCCCCTCTTCCTCCCTCTTCCTCCTCCTCTTCCTCCCCTTCATCTTCATGCTTCCTTGCACCTCCACGTACTTGTCTCTTCTTCCTCCTCCTCCTCCTCCTCCTCCTCCTCTTCCTCCTCCACTCGCCTTTATACAATTTTCTTCCACCTTTTTCATCTCTTTGCTCCGTCCTTATCGCCCTCCCTTCACCCCCCCCCCTCTCTCTCTCTCTCTCTCTCTCTCTCTCTCTCTCTCTCTCTCTCTCTCTCTCTCTCTCTCTCTCTCTCTCTCTCTCTCTCTCTCTCTCTCTCTCTCTCTCTCTCTCTCTCTCTCTCTCTCTCTCTCTCTCTCTCTCTCTCTCTCTCTCTCTCTCTCTCTCTCTCTCTCTCTCTCTCTCTCTCTCTCTCCGTCTTTTTCCGTCTTATTACGTCCCATTTTCTTTATCTTGTTTCCCATTTTCTTTAAGATATTTCAAGCTTTCTCTCTTTTGTATCGATTTGCCATTTCTTATTCCTTTTTCTATTTCCTATTTCGTTTCCTATTTTCTTTCCTTTATTTCATGTTCTCTTCCCTCCCTTTCTTCTTTCCTTCTTCTCTTTCTACTTTCTTGATTTCTAGTTTCCTCTCTTCCCCCTTTCTTCTTCATTATCCTTCTCTTTCTTCCTTCCATGCATCGTTTTCCCTTCTTCCTCTCTCTCCCTGTTTTCTCCATTTTTGTGTTCTCGTTCTCTAATTCCTACTATCTCTTCTCTTCCTTCTTTGGTCTCTAATTTCTTCTCTTTCCTCTTTCATTCCCATCATCTTTTAGTTCCTTTCTTCCATGCCTCGTTTTCTATTTTTCCTCTTCCCTTTTTTTTCTCCATCTCAATTCTTCTTTTTTTAATTTCCTTCATACTTCTCTTCCTTCTTTCTTGGTCATTACTTTCCTCTCTTCCCTCTTCTCCTCATTCTCCTTCTCCTCCTCTAATCTCCATCCATTCATGCATCATTTCTCTCCATTCCTTCCCCTTATCCCTTCATTTTCTTTCCCTTCTTTTCTCTGCCGTTCTAATTATCTCGTTTTCCTTCACCTGCTCGTCTTTATCTTCATTTCCTTATTCCTTTCCTTCCTTCTTTCCTTGCTAGTTCTCTTTTCTCCCTTCTTCTGTTCCTAACTTTCCTTATGTCCTTTCTCCCTTTCTCCTTTCTTGATTCCCTCCCTTTCCTTCTTTTTCTTCCTCCTTTCATTTCTTTACATTCTTCCCCCCTTTTATTTTATTTTCTCCCTTTTTTCCTTCTGTATTTCCTTTCCTTTCTTCTGCTGGTCCTTCTTACCTTAATCTCCTTATATCCTTTCTCCCTTTCTCCTTTCTTCATTCCTTTTTTTTCTCTTTCCCTTCTTTTATTTACGTCTTCCTTTCCTTCTTCTCTATTCTCGCTTTTTCTTCTCTCCCTTAACTTTATTTCTACATTTTTTCCTTCCTTCCTTTCTTCTTGTTTCCCTTTTTTCCTCTTCATCCTCCTCCCTATCCTCCTTCCCTTCCTTTTTTCACTCATCCCATCTTCTCTCCTCCTCCTCCTCCTCCTCCTCCTATTTCTCCCATCCAATATCATTTTAATCTCCCTACGGTATTCTCCACCTCCTTCTCCACCTCCTCCTCCACCTCCTCTTCAACCTACCTCACGTCGATAAGCCTGCCTCTCCTCCCCCTCCTCCTCCTCCTCCTCCTCCTCCTCCTTTTGATCTTCCTTTCATATATCTCATCCCCTCCTCCTTCTTTCCCTCATACCTCCTCCACCTCCCTCCACCCACTGCTTTCCTCCTTCCTCCACCTCCACCACTTCTCTCTCTCTCCCTTCACTCCAAACGCCACTCCAGACAGCCACTATAACACTCCACCCTGACACTCCACTCCACCACAAGGCACTCCACGCCTCCTCCTCCACTCCTCCACCTCTCCTCCATATTGCACTCCTGTCTTCGTCTTCTCCTCCTCCTCTTCCTCTCACCTGTTTCACGTGTTCTTCCTCCACCTTCTTCCCATTCCACTTTACATTCCTCCATATTGCTACTTTTTCTCCTCTTTTTCTTCCTCTTCTTCCACTGTCTTCCACTTTTCCATGTCTTGTTACTCCACCTTTCCACACGCTTTTTCCTCTCATCCACCTCACACCATTTGCCTTCTCCTCTTCCACCTCTTTTTCTTCCTCTTCCTCCACTGTCTTCCACTTTTCCATGTTTTGTTACTCCACCTTCCCACACGTTTTTTTTCCTCATCCACCTCACTCCATTTGTCTTCTCCTCTTCCACCTCTATTTCTCTTCCACAAAATTACTGTTACACTTTCTTATCCTTCCACTTTTCCTTCTTTCTCTCCCTTTCCTTTTCCTATTTTCCTTCCTCTTCCTCCTCCTTTCCTTCCCTCTCCCCTTCCCTTCCCCTCTCTCTACTCCTCGTCCCTTCCATTTATCTCTCCTTAAGTCTTTCTTCTCACCTTAATCCTCTTCACCTTCCCTCCTTCAACCTCTATCGCGTCTCTTCCACCTTATTTTATTCATCCACTTTTTTATTATCCTTTCCACATATCCTTAACCCTACTAATACAACCTTCCACATTCTCTCTCTCTCTCTCTCCTCCACCTTTTCTTCACACCACCGTTCATTTTCCTCCACATTCTCGCGTCTTTATTCAATCATTCCATCCACCACCCTTCCACATTTTACTATATTTTTTTTTATCTACTCATCACGTGTTCTTCTTCTTCTTCCACTTCTTCTCCTTCTTCTTCTTCTTTTTGTGCTTCTTATTTATCCTTCCCTACTTCCCTTTGCTTTCATCCACTCCATATCACTCCACTCCTCCACCTCTATTCCGTTACTCCTCCACCTCTCCTCCACATCACACCCTTGTCTTCTTCTCCTTCTCCTCCTCTTCTTCTTCCTATCTTCTCTTTCACCTCTTCCTCCTCTTTCCCGCACATCACTTAATAGCTCCTCCTTTCTGCCTCCTCCTCCTCCTCCTCCTCCTCCTCCTCCTCCTCCTCTTCATGGGTTCCTCAGGGCGGGTTTTCGCGCGGTGGGTGTTTTAGTTGGCGGTAAAATAGTCCCGCTGATTTATGAGTGATATTGGTTCTGGCTGCCGAGGGAAAGTGGATCTATTTATTTTGTGGCCTCCCTCCCCCCTGGTGCTAGACTTCCTCCTCCTCCTCCTCCTCCTCCTCCTTTTCCCTCTTCTTTCTCCTACTTCTCTAATGTTATACTTCCTCCTCCTCCTCCTCGCCTTCGTCTTCTTCTTGTTCTTCTTCTTTCTCTGTTTTTACTTCCGTTTCTTCCTTCTTCTTTCCTCTACTCTCCAGTGCAATGCTTCCTCCTTCACTTTCCTCCCTCCTCCTTCTCTTCCTCCTTCTGTTCTTCTTCCTTTGTTTTGTTCCTTCCTTCTTACCCGTTGGCCTTATCCTACTAATATTCCTCCTCCTCCTCCCCTTCCTCCTCTTCCTCTTCTTCCTCCTCCTCTTATTGTTGCTATTATTACTGCTAACTCTTTCTCCTCTCCTCATTTTGTCTCACTCTTCATTCCTCTTCATCCTCCTCCATTGCTCCCATTATCTCTTCCTCCTTTTTTTTTTCCTCTTCTTCAGCTTTACAACTTCTTCCTCTTTCTCTTTTCCTCCTTCCCTCTTCCCCCTTCCCCCCTCCACTTCCTTCTAGCTTCTCCTCCTTTCCTTTCCTCCACCTTCCTTATCTTCCTCTCTTTTTTTTCCATAAGTTTCTATTTTGAATTTTGCTTTTTTCCTTTTTTTTTTGTTGTTGTTTTTTCTCTTTCGATCTCGGCGTTTTCTTTCCTTCTTTTCTCTTTTCTTGTCATTTTTATCTTTTCTTTCATTTTCTGTCACGTTCGTTTCCCTTCTCCTTATTCTCTTCTTTCATCTCGTTTCTTCCACTTTTATCCTCATCCTCCTCCGCCTCCTCGTCCTCTGCTTTCTCCTCCTCCTTGTCCTCTGTTTCCTCCTCATCGGCAGGAGTTATTTCTCGAATAGAGTTGTTCGCCACTGGAACAGCCTTCCTGCAGAAGTGGTTAGCGCAGAGACCATCAACTCCTTCAAGAAACGCTTTGATCGCCACTTTGCTGCATCGGGAGTGAACTGAACGTTCCCAAGAGTAGATACACAAGTGCTTTAATCCTTCCCTGCAACCCACTCCTATGGCAAACGGATTGATTGAATCACTGAACGCAGGCAGCCTAGTAATGAGCCAACAGGCTTTCTGCTGCCTGCTAGTCCATGTTTCCATGTTTCCTCCTCCTCGTCCTCTGTTTCCTCCTCCTCCTCGTCCTCTGCTTCCTCCTCCTCCTCGTCCT
>NC_066537.1:13380444-13412944 GCF_024679095.1 Eriocheir sinensis
TGTGTGTGTGTGTGTGTGTGTGTGTGTGTGTGTGTGTGTGTGTGTGTGTGTGTGTGTGTTTCTGTTTTGTCTTTCTGTTTATATAAATTTTCTTTCTTTATCTTATCGGGTATTTTCTTTTCTTTTCTATTATTTTTTTCTCTTCATTCTACTTTCCATGTTTTCCTGTTTTGTTGCAACTATTTACGTTTTCTTCTTTGCAACTATTTTTTTTTACTTTTCTTCCTTTATCTTATGTCTCTTCCTTTCTTTCCTATCCAGTTCTTTTTTCTTAATTTTTTCATCCATGTTTTTTCCTTTTTCCAGTTATCATCCAGTTTTTTTATCTAATCAGTTTTTATATATTTTTTTCTTTACATTTTGCCTCTTTCATTCCTAACCAATTTTTATCCTTATCCTATCATCCATGTTTTTTCTTCCTTTTTTATTCCGGTATAATCCCATTTTTTTCTTTTTTGTCTCTTTGGTTGTGGAGGTTAACCGCCGGCAGTGTCAGTCGGCGTAATGAGGCGTTCAGTCAATCACTCCACCGCTGTTTGTCGCTCATTCACCCGCTCACTCTGCCACCTAATGAGTCTGCTTTCGGTCATTGTTACACCGATGATTAGTCAGCCAGTTTGTCAGCCGGTTTGTCATTCAGTCAGACGCTTTACCAATTAACTAGATACTTGTTTGTCATTCGTGCTCAACTGGTTGCTTAAAAGACAGTAATTACCTTTTTTCCTTCTCAGTCACTTAGTCAAAAGGTCGAAGAGGTTATTCATATTCGTTGTTAGCTTTTTAGTTTTGATTGTCATTCAGTAAGTCAATAAGTCAATCAATCTGTTTTCAGTCGGTCAATCAATTGGTCACTATCTCTGACCAATCAATAAATATCCCAGTCTCTCATTCAGTTAAATACAGTCAGCCAGTCAGTCGGACAGTCAGTCAGTTAATCAATCAGTCAGTCAGCTCGGACAACCAATAAGACATACCCGAATAATCAGAGTGTCAACCAGTCCATCTGTCACACGGTCAGTCAGTCTGTCAGTCAGTCAGGTAGTCAACCACTTCAGAAAATCAATAAGTCTAACCCGAATGGTCCGAAAGTGTGTGAATCGTCAGTCTGTCATTCGGTCGGTCAGTCAGTCAGTCACTCAGGTAGTCAACGAACTCGTACAATCAAAAAGTCAATCTCGAATGATCAAAAAGAGTGTCGGTCAATCAATCATCCAGTTTGTCAGTCGGTCAATCACTTATCTAGAACAACAAAGAAACCAATTCGAATTGCAAAAGTGTCAGTCAGTCAGTCATCCAGTCAGTCAGTTAGTCATCCAGTCAGTCAGTTAGTCAGTCGGTCAGTCAATCAGCCAGTCAGTCGGTCAGCCAGTAAGTCAGTCAGGGTCCGCGGGTCGCGTCTGGCGTGAAGGGTTTGTTGAAAGTTTGCAGCCATTGTGATTCTATTGTTGTCGTTTTATTTCGGGGCTATTGTTGCTGTTGTTTGTTGCTGTTGTTTGTTATGCTTACGTAAGGTCCGCTCGTCTCTGCTGCGTCAACCATTTAGAGAGAGAGAGAGAGAAGGTAGCTGATATCATACAGTTTCGTAACCCTTTCCTCACTCATTTCATCCACTCTCATCCCTCTCCCTTCCTCTAACTAATATCACTACCTCCTCCTCCTCCTCCTCCTCCTCCTCCTCCTGAGCTGAATGTGACATATTGGCTCAGTCGGACAATTTTTCCTCCAAGCTGAAATGTTCTGTGTGTGTGTGTGTGTGTGTGTGTGTGTGTGTGTGTGTGTGTGTGTGTGTGTGTGTGTGTGTGTGTGTGTGTGTGTGTGTGTGTGTTGAAACCTGATTTTTTAATATCTCGTATTTCGTAAGCTGTGACGTAATTGTTTAATGTGTGGCTTATTGTCTCTATGTGTGCGAACGACAAAGGAGGAGGAGGAGGAGGAGGAGGAGGAGGTGGTGGTGGTAGCCGTGGTTGAATGGGGAAACTTCCATTGTCTAAAACCATTTCTTTATTTGTCTTTCTTCTCCCCGGCGGGTGGAGGGAGCGAGCGAGGGTTGTGGATCGGCTGTTCGGGCTTAATGGACACGGCCGGTTAAAAATGAGGCCGTGGGTTGTATGTTTTTCAGTAAGGGGAGGCGCACCAAGGGCTACGTATGAAATAAAGTACTGGCCGCAACATGATACTCAGATAAAAAAAAGTAAAAATTTGTCTTACCCTCAGTCTTCTCTGTATATGTTTATGTCTATGTCTATATGTATGTATGTATGTATCTATCTATCTATACATTCTGGAAGACAAACTATATGTACTTACTTCCATCATAAATTGCACCATAAAACAGAGCAAGAAAGTGTACGCTAATGCAGTTTGTAATAAGTACACGGTTCCGTTTATGGATGTTGTCTTGTCTCAAATCCGCGCATTTTCAACACTAACACGAGTCATGTAATCAGAAAGTAAGATATACGAAAAATAGAGCAAGAAAACACACACTACAGTTCCTTATTTATACAACTCAAAGGTACCGTCAGGCCATGTTTAACTACCTTACTCCTTTCTCTTTCACAACCAATACATGGCATTAAATCTTATCAAATAATAGAGCAAGAAAACTCGTTGATGCACTTCACAAGTCTACGGCATCGCCACCCACATTTCACTACCCTACTCCCAAGCTTTATCGCCACCAAACCAAACCATATAGTAGCTAAGTAAACTCTACCGCAACACACCAACAAAAAACATTCAGTCACAAAGTAAAATATACCGAAAAATAAAGCAAAAATAACACACACTTCTGGACGTCACAATAAGTCTACGGTACTGCCCAGCCACGTTTCACTAACCCCAACCACCCATTGTCCCCACACAAAAACAAGCCTGTGTTGGCACCGGAAAAGAAAACAAGAAAACACAAACCACAGTACTTCAAAACAAGTCTACGGTACCACCCGGCCACGCTTCATTATCCCGCCGCCACTCTAGCCTGCCTCACCCGCCTATCTTGCAGCCACGTCCTCAAAGTAACCTCGAGTAGATGAGTCCTTTACTAAGTTATTTCCTGCACCCGGACGCCGCCACATGCCAGCCGGGCCTCGTGTCCCTCGCCGGCCCCACAACAAGGGTACGCGAAGAGGACAAAGAAAAGTTGAGGCAGTGACGGCGACAGTCGGTCTTGTCAAGTAATATGATTTGCGTCTTCGTTTCTGTCCAGCTGTGTGTGTGTGTGTGTGTGTGTGTGTGTGTGTGTTGGCATATGTGTGTGTCTTTCAGAATATGTCTTACTTTTCTTTGTTCTCTCTCTCTCTCTCTCTCTCTCTCTCTCTCTCTCTCTCTCTCTCTCTCTCTCTCTCTCTCTCTCTCTCTCTCTCTCTCTCTCTCTCTCTCTCTCTCTCTCTCTCTCTCTCTCTCTCTCTCTCTCTCTCTCTCAGTTGTTACGATACAAAGGTAAAAATTTCAAGAGATAATGATTTTTCAACACACACACACACACACACACACACACACACACACACACACACACATACACACAAGACTCTCCCTCTCATCTGATTTCCTCACAATTTAGAGGTTGCTTCACTCACGCGTCTCCTCCTCCTCCTCCTACTCTTCCTCCTCTTTCACTCCTTTCTTTTTCCTCCTCCTCCTCCTCCTCCTCCTCCTCCTCCTCCTACTCTTCCTCCTCTTTCACTCCTTTCTTTTTCCTCCTCCTCCTCCTCCTCCTCCTCCTTCTCCTCCTCCTCCTCCTCCTCTATCTCCTTCTTGCTCTCATTTTAAGGGTTGGTCTTCAGATTGTCAAAAGTCGGAAAACCTTTCGAATACAAATATTTTTTCGTCCAAAGTTAAATCAGGTCTTGTGTGTGTTTCTTTTCTTTATTTATTTTTTTATTTTTTTTCTTTCAAGACACAACTCCGTCTTATCTCTGGGCGGCAGGGTTGTTTGTCTTATATCTTTTATTGTTTGTTTTTAATCTTTCTTTTTTTGTTTGTTTTCTTTATTTTGTGTGTTTGTTTGTTCGTTTCGAGGTGCGAGGTGAACTAGGAAGGATTATATAACGAGAGGGTTTTACTAGGAATTTGTGTGTGTGTGTGTGTGTGTGTGTGTGTGTGTGTGTGTGTGTGTGAGGGGAAAGAGAAGGGTTACGAAAGTTAAGATAAAACAAAGGCGAGAGAGAGACTTGCCTGAAGGAGGAAGACGGAAGTAAGAAAAGGGAGAAAGAAAGAATGAGGAAGAGAAGGAGGAGGAGGGGGAAAAGGAGGAGGAGGCGTGGTATTAATGGAAGGGATGGGGAAGTTAAGGAGTTAAGGAGGAATAAAAGAAATGGTTAAGAGGGAAATAAAAAGAAAAGTGGGAAGTCTTAAAGAGAGTATACGAGGTTACTTTAAAAGGCTTATCAAAGATTACACTTAGGCGTTGATGAATTATGTATCAGTTTGAGTTGATTACTACTACTGCTACTACTACTACTACGTCTAATACTTATACTAATACTTTTGGTATGTCTACAATTTTCAGCTTTCTTTCTTTACTTACTTTACTTCACTAACTTTACTTTACTTATTTTCTTACTTTACCTACTTACTTACTGTACGTACTTACTTTACTTACTTACTTTGCTTTACTTACATTACTTACTTTACTCTCTTTACTTAACTTACTTCACTTACTTTACATACTTTACTTTCTTTACTTTCTTAATTTTACTTTCTTTACATTACTTACTTTACTACTGCTACTCCTATTACTACTACTACTTCTACCTCTGCTATTACTACTACTACTACTACTACTACTACTGCTGCTGCTGCTGCTGCTTTTGGCATGTCTAAATTTCTTGAGCTTTCTTTCTTTTTATGTTAATTATGTATACGGTGTGAGTGTGTGTGCGTGTGTGTGTGAGAGAGAGAGAGAGAGAGAGAGAAAACAAAAGATCTGCAAAGTCTCAAGCGTGTGAAGGAAAAAATAAGTGGAGCAGAAGGTGGAGAGAGGTGGAAGAGAAGGAGGAGGAGGAGGAGAAGGAGGAGAATGAGAAGGAAAAAGAGGAGGCGAAGGAAAAATATATAAAAATAGAAAATGGAAGTGAAGATACGAAGTTAACCAGAGAGAGAGAGAGAGAGAGAGAGAATGGATATTATGGAAAATTACTTTATGGGGTGTGTGAGATGGCGTGTAATGGGCCGCCGCGCCACTACAGGAGAATGGGACCACCGGGAGACACTTCAGGACTCGTCAGAAGAGGAGGAGGAGGAGGAGGAGGAGGAGGAGGAGGAGGAGGAGGAGGAGGAGGAGGAGGAGGAGGAGGTGGAGAAGGAGGAGGAGGAGGAGGAGGAGGAGGAAGAGGAATACATAGGAATACATAGGAAGAACAGACACCAGAAGCCCTGTCGGTCTATGGCGAGGGTGTCTGTTTACTGCCGCTACTACTATTAATCTACGTGTGGTAGGACAGGACAGAATAGATGAAGGCTCCTCTCCACCCACCTCCAGGAAATAGTTAGAAGAGATCACCATGTACCTTTAAGGAAGAAAGGGACATGGATATTTTACAGTAAAGAGAGAAATAAGAGGTAATTACTACCCTTAACTTACGCTACTGGTGACCTAAGCTGTGGGGGAAACTAATGTCTTCAGGTTGTACTCGTGCTGCAGGCTGCCTGAGACAAACGAAAAAGGGTCAGTAAGCAGTGCATGTAGTTGGAAAAAAAAAGAAAAAAAAGCTAGTATTAAATTGGACTGCATACGATGGGGTGCGATGTAGTTTCAGGGGCTACCGGTAAAGGCTTGATCCTAGTTTACCTTCGAGACAGGGTACGCTCCAGTATCCTGTTAACCTTACTGTTCCCACACCTCACTGCCTGAAACATATGAAAAAGGGTCAGGAGGAGGAGGAGGAGGAGGAGGAAGAGGAAGAGGAGGAGGAGAAGGAGAGAAATCATAAAAAGAATAAAGGAGAAGAACAACAAGAGTAAGAGAAGAAGGAGAAGGAGGAAGAGGAAGAAGAAGAGAAAGAGGGAGAAAGAAAAACGAAAATGAAGGAAGAGGAGAGGAATAACAAGAAGAAGAAGAAGAGGATGAAGAAAAATAAAACAGAGAACGAAAGATAAAAAGAAGAGGAAGGAAAAAGGAAGTAAAACAATAGGAAGAAGAAAAAGAATGAAAAACAATTACAGAAAAGAGCAAAAATGGAAGAAAGAGGAGAAAGAAAAACAAATCAAAAGGAAGAGGAAGAAGAAGAAAAGAACAAGACCAAGAAAATGAAAATGAAGACAAATAAGAAACGTTAGGTGCAAGGAAAAGAGAACTGGAGATAGTGAGTAAGAAAGAGAAGAATAAGAAAACAAAGAAAGAATTAGACAGAATGATGGATAAAAGAGTAGAAAATGGTGGTTGAAAGGCAGGTGAAAGGGATAGAAATGAGATCAATGGGGTGTATTAAGAGGAATTGGATAAGGGAGGGAGGATAAGGTGATTAGGGTGTTATAAATGAAAGGTGCAAGGATGGAAGGAGGTTCAGAGAGGAGATGTATAGAGGAGAAGTAGAGTGGGGGGAAAGGGAATCAAGGGAGGGAGGGGAAAGGGTGTTGAAAGGGTGGTTAAGAGTAAAAGGCGTATTAGAACAGGTTAATGAGAGTGGGAGAGGAATTTAAGTGTATTGAAGTGGGGACACGGAGGCGGTGAGGTGGAGAAGGAGGAGAAGGTGGAGGAAGAAGAAAAAGAATAAGAAGAAAAACAAGAAGAGGAGAAAAAGAAAGAAAAAAAAGGAATACAAAGGAGAACAAAAACAAGAGGAACAATAAAGAAAAAGAGAAAGAACGAAAGAGAAGAGAGAGATTTGGGTACACTTCGCTAATAGGTGGAGGAGGAGGTGGGGGAAGGAGAGGGAGCAAGGGGAAGAGTGGAGTAGGTTAGGAGTGGAAAATATGGGAAGTGTTGGACTTGGGCAGGTATTGGGGAAGGTGAGGCGAGCCGGATAACGGGGAATGGGGAGAAGGGACAGACGGGGGGTGGGCCAAGTACCGCCCATCCCACCATCGGATATTGGTAATTACTGAGTGTTTGGGGTAAGAGAGGTGAGCCGATTACCGCATCTTCCCTGTTTTGCGCCGTGTGGATACCCTGTACACACACCACTTAGGCGCACACACACACACACACACACACACACACACACACACACTGTTCACTTACTTACATACTCGTTCCAGATTTTTTGTTTTCTTTCTATTATTTGTCTTATTTTATTATATCGAGTCCATTTAGGTTGTTGTTATCATTGTTATAAGTAGTAACAGTAGTAGTAGTAGTAGTAGTAGTAGTAGTAGTAGTAGAAGATAGAAATACAATCATTCATCTCTCTCTCTCTCTCTCTCTCTCTCTCTCTCTCTCTCTCTCTCTCTCTCTCTCTCTCTCTCTCTCTCTCTCTCTCTCTCTCTCTCTCTCTCTCTCTCTCTCTCTCTCGTCACCCTATCGATTTTTGTATTCAAGGTCAACCTAGAGAGAGAGAGAGAGAGAGAGAGAGAGGACGTGGAAACAGGATTGATCTCTGCCTCCTCGATCATTATGGTAATTTCTTCGTTTAATACCACCCTAACCCCGTATTAGGAACCCCTCTGATGGGTCAATAACACACACACACACACACACACACACACACACACACACACACACACACACACACACACACACACACACACTCCTAATTCTTCTTTCCCTCTACCATTTCTCCTCCACCTCTCCACCATTCCATTCTCTCTCTCCACCACTAATTACTAATACTCTTCTCTCCACTATCATTGTTTCTACCACTACTACTGCTACTACTACTACTACTACTACTACTACTACTACTATCCTTTCATGTCTCTTTTTCTGGTTTGTTCACGATGAAAAGAGGAGAAGGAGAAAAAGTGGCAGTGGAGGAGGAGTAGGAGGAGGAGGAGGAGAAGTTATAAATAGGGTGATAATGGAGGTATTCAACATGTCATATTTCTTCTCTCTCTCTCTCTCTCTCTCTCTCTCTCTCTCTCTCTCTCTCTCTCTCTCTCTCTCTCTCTCTCTCTCTCTCTCTCTCTCTCTCTCTCTCTCTCTCTCTCTCTCTCTCTCTCTCTCTCTCTCTCTCTCTCTCTCTCTCTCTCTCTCTCTCTCTCTCTCTCTCTCTCTCTCTCTCTCTCTCTCTCTCTCTCTCTCTCTCTCTCTCTCTCTCTCTCTCTCTCTCTCTCTCTCTCTCTCTCTCTCTCTCTCTCTCTCTCTCTCTCTCTCTCTCTCTCTCTCTCTCTCTCTCTCTCTCTCTCTCTCTCTCTCTCTCTCTCTCTCTCTCTCTCTCTCTCTCTCTCTCTCTCTCTCTCTCAGTCCTAAATTTCACGCAATACCGTTTTTTTTTCTTTAACTTTTCTGTGCCATCCGTCCAGGTCATTTTTCTTTTTACAATCTTTTCTCTCTTTCCTGTCGCCCATTTATTTTTTCCCCTGTCTCTCTTTCTTTATTTCTTTCCCTCTCGACTTATTTTTTTCGCGCCTCCCACTTCCTCATTCTTTTTTACCTTCCCTTTATATATATTCTAACACGTTTTACACTAATGCTCTTTTCTCGTTTTCTGGTTTTTTTTTTTTGTGTGTGTGTGTGTGTGTTTGTGTTTTTAGCGGTTATTTTTTATTGTATTATTTCTTTCTTGTCTAGCTTATGTCTCTTTTCTTTCTTAATAATGTAAATCCTTCTTTTGGTTTTGTCTTTTCTGTGCGTCTGTGTATCTCTGTGTCTGTTTTTCTGTCAATCTTTGTCTCAGCAGGTATGGACGGATCTATCATATTCCACTTTTGTCTGTCTGTCTGTCTGTCAATTTGCATATCATTTTAATTTCTCCATTTTTTCTCTTTCTCCTTATGTTTTAGTTGTTATACATCTTTCTTTATTTTTTTACAAGCTTTACATATTATCTATTCACAAGCAATTTCTTCTAGCTGTCTTTACATATATATTACCGTTTACCGTTTACCGTTGATGAGGTTTCAGGCCCTGCTATCTATCCTTTATCTTTATCACTCAATGTATCTGTCTTTATTTTTGTCTACCATGCGCCTACATTTTCTCTTTTTTTTAGCTCTATGTACATTTAGCCCTCTATTTTCCCGTTCTCGTTATTAACATTATATCTCGTTATCTATCAATATCAGTTATTTTTACACTTCTATTCAGCTTCCATCAAACCATCTCTATATATATTTCATGTGTTGGTTTTCCTGTCTCCCACACCTTTATATTTCTATCTAATTATCTGTCATGTTATCTGTCATTCATTTATCTCTTTTTTTTTAATGTATATCTACCTACCTGTCTCGTTTTTTTCTTCTGTCAACCTCTCACCTTCATCATTTCATTTCTCTCTCTCTCTCTCTCTCTCTCTCTCTCTCTCTCTCTCTCTCTCTCTCTCTCTCTCTCTCTCTCTCTCTCTCTCTCTCTCTCTCTCTCTCTCTCTCTCTCTCTCTCTCTCTCTCTCTCTCTCTCTCTCTCTCTCTCTCTCTCTCTCTCTCTCTCTCTCTCCGCTGCATTCTTTATATTTCTATCTAATTATATCTGTCAGTTACCTATCATCCGTTTATCTTTTTCTTCTGTATATATCTATCCACCTGTTTTCTATCATCCTTTCACCTTTTCTCTCTTCCTTTCTTTTTCTCTTTCTCCCTCTTCGCTGCAAGATCACGATATCCTCTTTTTCATCTTTTTTTTACTTTCCTACTAAACTTTCTTGCCGTCTCGCTCGTAACTTTTATAATCTCATAAGAACAAAGAATTACAGAACATTGCTTCCATTCTCTCACGCTTCCTCTCTCTCTCTCTCTCTCTCTCTCTCTCTCTCTCTCTCTCTCTCTCTCTCTCTCTCTCTCTCTCTCTCTCTCTCTCTCTCTCTCTCTCTCTCTCTCTCTCTCTCTCTCTCTCTCTCTCTCTCTCTCTCTCTCTCTCTCTCTCTCTCTCTCTCTCTCTCTCTCTCTCTCTCTCTCTTTTCTACCTTCTTACCTATCTAGATACTCACTTACCTACTTACCTGTACTTACCTTTCCTTACGTCTCTGTATGTATGTTTATCTATCTGTCAACCTATCTATCTATCTATCTATCTATCTGTCTATATATGTTGATTAATGAGTTTTTTCTGTCCTTACCTGTACCTGTTATCTAACTGTATTTATCTATTTATTTCTTTATTTACCTGTCTATCTATCTACCTATCTACACTGCTGTTTGTAATATCTATCTATCTATCTATCCCTGTATGCTTCTTTCTCTGTCCAGCTGCCCCATCTGGTGAGTATGTTCAGCTTAAGTTGGCGTATGAGCCCCGCCCACTTCTCTTCAAACCCCGCCCCCTTCTTAGCTGGCCCCGCCCTTTTTTCTACAACTACAACAGCAACAACAACAACAGCACTCCTATCAGTCATATTTAACAGGGGGCTTATTTTTATTTTTTTTTACATCTCATTTCTCACCTGACATGCTTCCTTCCCCAACTCCTTTCTCCCTTTATTTTCTTCCCTTTCTTTCCTTTCCATTGCTCTACTTTACTCTCTCGTGTTGCCCTCTGTCTATTTTTGAACGTTTCTTTCTTCCCTCTGTCCTTATCTGTCCATATCTGTTCTTCCCCAATTCCTTTCTTCCTCTATTTTCTTCCCTTTTCTTCCTGTCCATTGCTTTACTTTACTCTCTCGTGTTTCCCTCTGTCTATTTTTGAACGCAACATTTTTTTCCCTCGGTCTATATCTGTCCTTCTCCAGCTCCTTTCTTCCTCTATTTTCTTCCCTTTTCTTCCTTTCCATTGCTTTACTTTACTCTCTCGTGTCCCCCTCTGTCTATATTTTAACGTTGCTTTCTTCCCTCTGTCCATATCTGTCCGGCCCTGTCTCCGTCTCGCCGTATCAGTGAATAAAGCAGATGATCCTAATGTTTTAATCCGTCTCACGTTGATAGAAAGAAGATAAAAACACGAGGGATTTTTCGCTTACTCTCTCTTTTGTTTGTTTTTCTTTTTCTAATCGGGATCAGACTTCATATCCTCCATTGGTTTATCTGGATTTATTTAACTTTTTATCTATTTGTCTATATCTGTGTGTTTTCGTGTTTTCCTGTTTAAGTATCTATTCGTCCGCCTACTTTTGTTTTTGTCGTGTTTTTTCTGTTTAATTATTTGTATACGTGTTTGTCTATCTTTGTGTCTCTGTGTATTTCTGTTTAACTATTTTTTTATGTCAATTTCCGTTTGTGTTTCAGTATTTTTTTCTGTTTAACTGTTTGTCTACGTGCCTATCTGCCTTTGTTTATCCGTGTCTTTTTATCCATCCATTAGTGTCTGTTTTCCAGTTATCAGATTTTCAAAGTTTACATCCTCAATTTTCTTTTTTTCTATACTTCTCTAACAATTTTCTCCTACTTTATTTTTTTCTTACCCTCAGAGGAGACAGTTCATTAATTCAAAGGCAAAAGAAATGGAAAAAACACGAAGGGTCTCAGAAAATGTACCCACAAATCAATCTTCCAATTTATTTTTGTATTGGTTTGTCGATCCTCATTTTGGGGGGGATTTGTCTCTCTAACTTTACCTATTATTTTTTTCTTTTACGTTCATTTATTTATTTTCTGTGTACTTGTCTCTGTAACTATCCATCATATATTTCTTTACACATATATATTTTTGTTTACTTCTCTAACTTTTTTTTTTTTTTGGCTCTCAGAGGAGACAGTTCAAGGCAAGACAAATATGAAGAAAAAAAAATTCAAAAACTTCGCCCACAAATCAATCTTCGTCTTTATCCGTTCATCCCTCTATCTGTCTTCGTTTTGGGGGGGTTTATTTGTCTAACTCTGTTTTTTATTTTACCATCAAAGGAGACAGTTCAAGGGCAAAACAAATATTATAAAAGACCTAAAAAATTGCACCCACAAATCTATCTTCCTATTTCTTCATGCGTCAGTCTGTCTATCTTCATTCTCTTTTTTTTTTTTTCTTGTCTCTGGAACTTGACCCACCTTAACCCACCTATTCTTTTTTTCTTTTACATTCATTTATTATTATTTTGTTGTTGTTTACTTGTCTCTGTCTCTATCCACCTTTTTTTTTTCTTTTACCTCCATTTCTTTTATTGTCTTTAACTCTATTCACATTTTTTTCTACCATCAAAGGAGAAAGTTCAAAGGCAAAACAAATATTAAAAAAGACCTAAAAAACTGTACCCACAAATCTATCTTACTATTTCTTCATGTCTCAGTCTGTCTATCTTCGTTCTTTTGTGTGTGTGTGTGTGTGTGTGTCTGGAACAATACCCACCATTACGCACCTATTTTTTTTTCTTTTACATCCATTTATTATTATTTTGTTGTTGTTGTTGTTGTTGTTGTTGTTGTTGTTTACTTGTCTCTGTCTCTATCCACCCTTTTTTTTCTTTAACCTCCATTTTTTTATTGTCTTTAACTCTATTCATATTTTTTTTCTATCATCAAAGAAGAAAGTTCAAAGGCAAAAAAATGTTTAAAAAAGACCTGAAAAAACGTAGTCACAAATCAACCTTCCTATTTATTTATTCATCAGTCTGTCTTCAATTTTTTGTTTGCTTGTATCTGTCGAACGTTTTTCATCCACTTTTTCTTACATCAAAGGAAGCAGATCAAGGGCAAAATATGTATAGAAGAAACAAATAATTACTGCTGCCACGAGTCTATCTATCTATTCATTCTTGCATCCATCTATTTAATTTCTCTGTTTACTCTTTTCTGTCTAACTTTATTCATCATATTTTTTTTCTTTTAGGCCTACATCTATGGAGACAATTCAAGAGCAAAAACAAATATAAAACACAACACTACTTCCACTAATCTATCTATCTCTCTGTTCCTGCGTCTGTCTGTCTATCATATTTATTTTTGTTTACTTCTGTCTCGCTAACCAAAAACTGCTTCCATTAATTTATCTACCTATCTATTCCTGTATGTCTTAATTATCTTTGTTTTTGTTTGTTTGTTTTTACAGCTAAAGAAACAGCTCAAGGGCAACAAAAAAAAGGTGTAAAAAAAAAAAAAGCCCGCTAATCGCTGTTCCCACAAAGACAAAAGTGAAGAGCGGCGAAATCGTAATGTCCATGCGTAATTATCCTTCTTTAATTGTCTATATATAATCACCGTAGTTTACCTGTACACCTGTGTCAGCATCATGTATATCAAAACGGGAAAGTGTTCATTATCTACATCAAACTTTTATCCCCACTTTCATACTTTCATTTCGTCTTCTTTTGCTTCGCTGCTCTCCAACTCCGGTAATATTTCATTTGATTTGAGTTTCATTTCTTTCTTTTTTTTCACTCCTTCATATTTCTTATTTTCTCGACTTTTTTGCGCTGGGGAAAGGGAGGTGGGGAGGGAGGAGAAAGGAGGAGCAATCGCGGGAAGGTTCAAGGCTTAGGAGGAGAAAGAGCAGGAAAGGCAGAGGCAAAAGAGAAAGAGAGACTGGAGGAAGAGGAGGGAGAGGGCTAGGATCAAGGTGGATTTGTAAAAACCAGCAAAAGGAGGAGGAGAAGAAAGAGGTGAGGAAGAAAAGAAGGACGAGGAATAAGAATAAGAACAAGAAAAACAAGAACAAGAACAAGGGGAAGAAGAGGAGGAGGAGAAGAAGGAATTACGGAAGCATGGAAAAGCAGGGAACAGAAAGCTTCTCGGCTAAAAAATGAGCTGTCTTCTTTAGTGATTTAACCAGTTCGTCAGGCATTTCAGAAACCTGCGGAAGAGATTAAAGTACTTCTTCATACGTGCGAGGCCGTCTAGCTCACTCCTGACCCAACAAAGTAAAATTCAGTGCAATTTCTAAGGAGTTGCACTAGCTATCTCTGCAGGAAGGTTGTTACAGTGGCGGATGATTCGGTTCGAGTGAAAAAAAACTCCCACCGGTGTCTACTGCATCGCCTCACTTCAAATGACTGACAGTTACGTATATGTCTTGAGATGTTTTGGAGCTTAGAAACTTGGAGTGATCGACGATGCTGAACTTTTTGAGGCATTTGAAGACCCGCATCAAATCCCTCCGCTGTCGGCTTTTCCCCAACGTAAAGAAGTAGAGTTCCTTGAGTCGTTCTTCATACGGCCGTGCCCTCAACGATGACGTTTTTTTGTGTGTGTGGATAAGGAGAAAGAGTAGGAAAAGAAGAATAAAAGAAAGAAAGAAAATGAATAACGAAAGAAGGAAAAAGCAAAAAGGAAAGCAAAATAATAAAGGAAGAAAGAAAGAAACCGAAAGAGTAACAAAGGACTGAAAAACGAAAATAAGAGGAGGAGGAGGAGGGGGAGGAGGAGGATAAGGCAGGTTCACAAAGCTTCATAAAGGAGGGGGAGGAGGAGGAGGGGGTGAAGGAAGAGAAGAAGAGGGAGGAGGAGGAGGAGGAGAAGGAGAAGGGGGTGTTCAAACGGTTCGTTGTTCCCTGTTCGAAGCAGATTTGAACCGACTACGTGGATTCAAGTCTTTCCAACTCTCTCCCAACACGCCCAAGCCCTTCATCCCTGGCCTGATGTTCCCTTCCCTTCCCTTCTCTTCTCTTCTCTTCTTCTCTTCCCTCTCCTTGCATTCCCTCCTTCCGTGTTTCTCTTGTTTCGTCTTCCCTCTGATGTCTTTCTCTCTGATTTAATTTCTTTTGCTCCCCTTTCTCTCTCTCTCTCTCTCTCTCTCTCTCTCTCTCTCTCTCTCTCTCTCTCTCTCTCTCTCTCTCTCTCTCTCTCTCTCTCTCTCTCTCTCTCTCTCTCTCTCTCTCTCTCTCTCTCTCTCTCTCTCTCTCTCTCTCTCTCTCTCTCTCTCTCTCTCTCTCTCTCTCTCGTTCTGGGTATGGTGCCAAAATAAACGTCTCAAATTTTCCTTTTCCTTTTTCTCCTTTTCGCTATTTTTTTGTTTATCTTCTATTTCCATTTTTACTTCTTGTTCTTTCTTTATTCATTTTCTTTGCCATTTTGCTCCTTATCCCTTGCATCCTCTTCACTTTATCCAGTCTGTCATATTTCTTGTTTATTTTTACCTTCCAACCTTCCTTATTTTTTTCTTAATTTTCTTATTCATTTTTATTTATTTTGTTCCTATTTATTTTTCCTGCCAGCTTTCCTTCCTTAAATCCTTCCTTCGTTCCTCACTTTCTCTTTCTTTATTACCTCTAACTTACCTCCTTTCTTTCTTTTCTTTATTTTTTTTCATTTCTTTCGTTTTTCCTTTTTTCTTTTTTCGTTTCTTTTTGCTTTCATTCTTTCATACTTCCTTTTATCCTTCTTCCTTCTTCATTGATTCATTCCTTGTCTCCTTCCTTCTCTGTTTGCTTCCTTCCTTCTTTCCTTCCTTCCTTCATTCATTCATTCTTTACTTGCTTCCTCCCACTTTTTCTTTCGTTTTTCTTCATTTCTTGTTTTTTTTTTCTTTCTTCCTTAATTCTCTCAGCTTCTACTTCATCTCAAACCATCTCAGTCCATACCTCCTCTCTCCTCTCTCCTCCTCCTCCTCCTCCTCTTCCTATTTACTCTCACGCTATACCTCTCCCCTTTTTCCCCTCTTCCTCCTACCTCTTTCCACCCAAAAAACATCTCTACCCCCCCTCCCCTCTTTTTCATTCTTTTTCTCTTTCTTTCCTAAGCAAACCCCTCTACTTTATTTTCCTCTCATCCATTTTTATCTCCCCTCTTTCCTCTTATATTTTTTCCCTTCCTTCATTCCTTCCTCCCCCACCTCCTTCTCCTCTCTTTTTCTTTAGCCTCCCCCTCACTTCATATTATCTTTACTTCTCCCTCCTCCACTTCACTTCGTCTCCCTCCTCTTCCCTCCTCTCATTTCTCTATTTTTCCTTCCATTGTGTTTCCATCTCCTCCATTGTATCCCTCAGTCCACCCCTCCTCCTTCTTTTTACCTTCCTCTTCTTTTTCCGTCTCTTCCACTTCATCTCCCTTTTCTCCTGTGCCCTCATTTTCATTCCCCATTCTCCTAATCTTCCTTTTTATCCATTCCCTCATCTCTCTTTCCCTCTCCCCTGTTCCATTTTTCTTCTCCCATCTCTTTCCCTTACCTTCCCCATTCCCCTCATTCCCTTTTTCCTCATTCCCTTTATCTTTCTTTTTTCCCATCCCCTCTTTTTCCCTTTTCTCCATTTCCTTCGTCTCCGTTTTTTCCATTCCTCTCATCTCCTTTCCCCTTTCCCTTCGCCTCCTTTTCCTACTCCCTTTATTTCCCTTTTTCTCATTCCCTTGTATCCCTTTTTCTCATTCCTTTTCTCCCACCCCTTCTCTTTCACCTCCCTTTTTCCCCTTTTCTTTCCAACACCCCTTCTCCTCACCTCCCTTTTTCCCCATCTTTTCACCTCTCGTTTTTCCCATCTTGTACCCCTTCCTCTCCCCTCTTTTCCTCTTCTACACCCCTTCCCCTCACCTCCTTTTTTCCTCTTCTGCACCCCTTCCCCTCACCTCACTTTTTCCCCTCTTCCTCTCTCACCTCTCCCTCTCACCTTTTTTTCCCTGACCTAAAAAGAAACATTGGCACCGCTCTCTCTCCCTCGCAGCTAAAACGGACTGCATTATAGCCCAAAGAAAACGGACCCAAGAACCAAAGAGAATGGGAAGCAGTTTAAAAAGAAAGATGGGAAATATAAAGGAAAATGGCCTATCCGACAACGCGAAGAGGAGGAAGTAAAGGAAAGAAATGTAAGAGAGAGGAAAAGAAAAGAGATGATGAGTAAAAAATAATTAAGGCTTAGACTAAAGTTTACATAGGTATTAGTAGTAGTTTTGGGTTTATTAAGAGAGAGAGAGAGAGAAATGCTTAAGTAGGCCATTATTTAGACAAACTTGTGATATAAAAAATAATGTAAAAGAAAAGAAGATAATGTCGAAGGAGATAAAAATAGAGAATTGAATAGAAAATGTATTGAAATAGATAATAATGAAGGAGGCTTTGTATAACCTCCTCCACCACCACCACCACCACCACCACCACCTCCACCTCCACCACCACCACCGTGACATCCAACACCCGGCAGAGATTTGGCTTCGTGTCAGATTCTTCTTTGGCGACGATTCAAACTTGAGCAAAAAAAAAAAAAAATAGGGCGAAAGATCCACTTCAACTCCACCACCTCCACAACCCTCTTCACCTCCACCCCCTCCACCACCACAACTATCACCACCCGTCCCTTCCATCATCATCCCCTCAACTTTATCCTGTCTATCGTTTTATTTATTTTTTTTTCCTTTCTGCCTTCCTTCCTTTTTTTTCTTTTCCTTTTTTTTTGCATCGTAATGAATTTGTTTTGTTGTTTTTACTTTTTTTTACCTCCCAATCTTCACTCCGTAATTTCTTTCTTTTCTTTTTCTTTTTTTTTACCTATTTCAAGGCTATCACATCTACCTCCACTTCCTTCTCCTCCACTTTCAACGTTTCTCTCTCCTCCTCCTCCACCACCTTCACCTCAAGCTCCACTTTCTCCTCTTCCATCTCCACAGTTTCCTTCTCCTCCACTCCCAACTTTTCTCTCTCTTCCTCCCTATTCTCCTCCTCCTCCTTCAGCTCCACTTTCTCTTCCATCTCCACAGTTTCCTTCCCTTTCACTTCCATATCCACATTCTTCTCCTCCACCACCACATTTTCCTTCACCACCTAATCCTCCTCCACATTCTCCACCACCTCCACTTTCTCCTCCTCCACCTCCTCTTTCTCCTCCACCACCTCCACTTCCTTTCACTTTCACCTGGTCTGCAAATCTGACGACCTAAATGTGTCTAATTGAAAAATTCTCACCTGCCCGTGTGTGCCTTCCCCAGGTGTGTCGCGCTAATTAAAAGTAGGTACCCCCCCTCCCCACATTCCCCTCCCTTTTCGACCCCCTCTTCCCCTCCTCCTTACGCCTTCATCCCCCTCCTCATTTGCTTTTCACCCCATCTACTTCCCTCTCCCCTTCCCCTTCCCTCCATGCCTTTCTCCTCCTCCCTCTTCATGCCCTCTCTTCCCCCCTCTTCACACCCTTCTCCGCTTCCATCTCTACGGTTTTCACTCCTCCTCCTCCTCCTCCTCCTCCTCCAATAGCCTACATCCCTTCTACATCCCATCCCTCTCCTCCTCCTCCTCCCTCTCGAACCTCTCCCTCTCCTTCCCCTCTCTCTTCATTCCTCCCCTCTTCCCCTCCTTCCTCTCCACCCTTTTCCTCTCCCCTCCCACTCCACCTCTTCCCCTTCTCCGTCAACTCCACTCTCCTCTTTCTCCACACTTTTTTACTCCTCTCCCCCTCACCAAGTCCTCCTCCATCTCTCCCCTTCAACGCCCTCCTCCCTCTCACCCCCTCCACCCCCTCCCCACTCCCCCCACTCAGCGCCTTTCATGTCACTAATTCTCGGTACACCTGTCAGGTAAACACACGCACACACGCACGCACGTACACAGATACGCCCACTCACACACTTTTTCGTTCTTGAATGGAGAGAGAGAGAGAGAGAGAGAGAGAGAGAGAGAGAGAGAGAGAGAGAGAGAGAGAGAGAGAGCAGTACAGGTAACTTGATGCGTATGTGAATCAAATCAATCAGTCAGACACGTACATACATACATACATACAAGCTCTCTCTCTCTCTCTCTCTCTCTCTCTCTCTCTCTCTCTCTCTCTCTCTCTCTCTCTCTCTCTCTCTCTCTCTAATACCCGAGAATTAATCCCAGTCCACCATGGAAGATTACACAAATAAATCCTCGCCAATCCCCAGACTTCGAAGTGAGCGTGGTGGAACCCCTCCCCCCATCTCCCCTTCCCCCCACTCCCCTCCATCTCCCCCTTCTTCTCCCCTCCCCAGCCCCCCCGCAAATACCCCCATCTTTCTTCTTAACCTATCCTTCTCTTCGCTCCCTTACGTACCTAATGTCTTTTCTCCTACTTCTTTTTCTTCCTCCCCATCATTTCCTATCCTTCTTCTCCCTATCTCCCCTTTCCACCATCCCCCCTACCCTTCCCTTTGCCTCCCTTTACCCTCTTAATGCTCTTTCTTTCTTCTTCCTCCCTATCATTTCCTCTTCTTCTTCTTCTCATCTTTCCCCCCTCTCCCCTCTCCCCATCCTCTATCCTCCCCCTCCTTCCTTTTGACCTGTCCTTCCCCTTTCTTTCTTCTCTTTCCTTTTTTACCTATTTCAAGGTTTTCACATCTACCTCCACTTCCTTCTCCTCCACTTCCAACGTTTCTCTCTCCTCCTCCACATTCTCCTCCTCCTCCTCCACCTTCTCCTCCTCCAGATCCACTTTCCCCTCTTCCATCTCCACAGTTTCCTTCTCCTTCACTTCCATTTTCTCATTCTTCTTCGTTCCTAATGTCTTTTCCTCTCCTCCTTTACTTCCTTCCTCTTATTTCCTATCATTCATCTCCTCCTACCTCCTCTTCACACCTCCCCACTTTTCCTATCTTACCCCTCTCCTTACCTCCCACTCATTTTCTTATCACGGTTTTTCCCTTTTCCTCCCTTTTACTTCCTATTCATGCTCTTTCTTATTTTCTTCCTCTCTTCTGTTTCCTATCTCTTCCCCATCACTGTATATCTCCCACTCCTTCCCCATTATCGCCGATTTCCCCTATTCCACCCTTTCGGCTTGACCACTCCCCTTGAAACCCACCTTACCGAGCGTCCTCCCCACCACCCTCACCCCCCCCTCACCACCCCCTCTTTTCATCCTCTTCCCCCTCCCCCTAAAAAAGCTCTTTCCACTCCTACTACAGCTACAGTCCACTTACTCTCCCTCCGTACACACACACACACACACGCACACACACACACACACTCAGACGTACACAAACAGCTTTACCTTCATCCGTACATCACTGAGAGAGAGAGAGAGAGAGAGAGAGAGAGAGAGAGAGAGAGCACCGGCGGGTTGTGTCAGCTCCCAGGGCAATATTTCAGTCCATGATTGCCCAGTCTGCAAAGGTCTGCCCATCCGTCTCCTTGTACCGGGGAAGTTTTGAGGCCCCGAGTGTGTGTGTGTGTGTGTGTGTGTGTGTGTGTGTGTGTTCGGGTGGGTGTGGGTGTGGGTGGGTGTATCATCTCTTGTCATATTTTCCTGCTTTCTTTCTTTCTCATCTCTTATCTCTCTTCCTCTTTACTTCTCTCTCTCTCTCTCTCTCTCTCTCTCTCTCTCTCTCTCTCTCTCTCTCTCTCTCTCTCTCTCTCTCTCTCTCTCTCTCTCTCTCTCTCTCTCTCTCTCTCTCTCTCTCTCTCTCTCTCTCTCTCTCTCTCTCCTCTTCTTTCATTCTCTCTCCTTGCCTCCGCGTCCCTCCCCCGCACATGATACACAGAGGAGAGGGACGAAGAACAATAGATGAGAGAGAGAGAGAGAGAGAGAGAGAGAGAGAGAGAGAGAGAGAGAGAGAGAGTTATTATTGGTCCCAGATGGCAATAAAACACTTGGTAGTAGCGAAATATGATAGTTTAGGCTTTAACACTCTCTCTCTCTCTCTCTCTCTCTCTCTCTCTCTCTCTCTCTCTCTCTCTCTCTCTCTCTCTCTCTCTCTCTCTCTCTCTCTCTCTCTCTCTCTCTCTCTCTCTCTCTCTCTCTCTCTATCGATTTATGATTTGATGGACAATATTTTTACGTCTATGGATTTGGATTTGCTAATCGGTTGAGAACGTTTATCTTCTTTTGTTTGTTTGTGGGCCTTTTTTTGCTTTTGTTTTGTTTTGTTTGTGTTCATTTTCACGTGTTTTTTAGTATGTGTGTGTGTGTGTGTGTGTGTGTGTGTGTGTGAATGGTCCTTCCTCTCTCTTTCTTTCCTTCTTTCATTCTCACACTTTCCTCCTTTTTTTCTTTTTTTTTTTTTTTGGTTATGGTATTTCCTTCTCTATGTTATATTACTCGTATTTAATTTGTCTCTCTCCTTGTTTGTTTGTCTAAGTCTTCACATGTATCTTTCGGTCTGTCTGTCTTTCTTACACACAAACAAACAAACACAAACAGACTCTCTATGCGTAAAAGTAAACTCACTAATCACTTAAAAAAAAAAAAAAAACGAGACAAAAAAAAAACACGACCAACCAACCAACCGGCACTAATAAACACCAGCCCGAGCCACTCAATATCACACACACACACACACACACACACACACACACACACACACACACACACACTTCAATCACCCAAAAATAAAAAAATAAAATAAAACACAAATAAAACAGAGCACGGGACTTTAACCTGCATTACCACGAGGGAAAAAACATGACCTTGAACAGGTAAAACATTGAAAAAAACACTCATGGAAAAATAAAAATAAAATAAAAGGCTACCACTGCAATCTAGCTCCCCGTGTTATTTTTGTTTGTTTGTTTGTTTGTTTGTTTGTTTGTTTGTTTGTTGTTGTTGTTGTTGTTTTAATCTTGCTCTGATTCACACAAAAGGTCAAATTACAGGTACAGAGAGAGAGAGAGAGAGAGAGAGAGAGAGAGAGAGAAATGGAACCACAATAAACTCCACATAAAGCAAGCAGACAAATGAATAACGTAAGCAGAGATAGTAGTAGTAGTAGTAGTAGTAGTAGTAGTAGCAGTATCAGGGTCATTAGTAATCATAAAATTTAATAATGACTTGATCACTGGCGGCAGAAACAAGCTCATAATTTTAGCTGGGTTTTTTTGGTTGGTTCATTATTAGGTGGAGAGGCTTACGGACGCTAATTAGGACTGTTCATTGGGCGGGTATGTATATAATGGGTGCGTGGGTGCGTGGGTGACTGACTGACTGACTGGCGGGGAGGGTTTGGGGTGGGTGGGAGGGTGTCTTGTTTGTGTGTGTGGGAAGTGTATGTTTGTGTGGGTGTGGGTGTGGGTGGGTAGGTGTTTGTGGGGGGGGGGTTGTATGTGTGTGTATAGCTGGAGGGAGATGTTTGTATGTATGTGTAGGTGGTGGGATGTTTGTATGGGGTTTATGTGTGTTTGTGTGTGTCGGGGGGGGGGGGGGGGAGTCCTGAGAGTAATGTACCTAATAATAAAGAAGAAAGGAAATGAAAGAAAAAGGTGATGATGATGATAATGATGATGATGAAGCGATCGAAGGTGAAAAAGAAGGTGAGAATGATGATGAAAATAATGATAATGTGATGATAAAAAAGAACACGAAGAAAAAGAAAAAAAGCTAAGAAAAACGAGAAGAAAAACAAACTAAAAGAACAAAAACGAAAACAAAAAAACTACATCAACAAGACACGAAACCTAAAAAAAACAAAAAAAAAAACTACTCAAAATCGATAAAAATAAAAACGCGACACCAAAAATAAAATATAATAAATAAAATAACAATCCTCTCTATCCTGGCATCTTCTCTCCTTTCCTCCAACCCTTTCCCATCTCCTCCCCCTCCCCCACCCTCCTTCCCCCCAGTTCAGGTGCGGTCGCCCCCCCACCCCGCCCCACCCCCGTTCAAGTGCCTTACAGAAGCACCGCCTTGGGCCAGGTAAATCAATACCTGGTGGGGAGAGGGGGGGAGGGGGGAGAAAGGAAAGGGGGAGAAGAAAGAGGAGGAGGAGGAGGGAGGATAGGGAAGAGGAGTAAGAGATGGGGGGGGGGGGAAAGAAGAGAAGGGGGGAGAAGAAGGAAGAGAGAGGAGGGGGAGAAGAGGAGGAAGAGGAGAGGGAGTAGGAGGTAGAGAGGAGGAAGAGGAGGGGGGATAAGGAGGGCGAGAGGAGGAAGAGGAGGGGGAGAGAGAAAGGGGGAAAAAAGAGGAAGAGGAGAGGGAGGAGGGGGGAGAGAGAGAAAGGGGAGGAGGAGGAGAGGGAGGAAGGTGTTTCGAGGTAAGTCTTTGCTGACTCTCTCTCTCTCTCTCTCTCTCTCTCTCTCTCTCTCTCTCTCTCTCTCTCTCTCTCTCTCTCTCTCTCTCTCTCTCTCTGAAGATGTTATAAGAGGAAAGTCAACCAAGAGGAAGAAGAGGAAAAAGAAGAAGAAGAAGAAGAAGAAGAAGAAGAAGAAGAGGAAGAAGGGTAATCCTGTTGGCCTCTTGAAGTAATTGCCCCTAACGTCCTCCTCCTCCTCCTCCTCCTCCTCCTTCTCCTCCTCCTCCTCCTCCTCCTCTTCCTCCTCCATGAACTATATACTGGTGGTGAAGGCTTGTCAACACACTCCTGCTGATGACAAGAGGAGGAGGAGGAGGAGGAGGAGGAGGAGGAAGAGACGAAAATATTGAGAAAATGCCAAGGAAAATAATGAGGTCAAGAAAGAAAACGAGGTGGTGACGGTGAAGGGGAGTGTTGCAAGAAGAAGAAGGAGAAGAAGAAGAAGAAGAAGAAGAAGAAGAAGAAGAAGAAGAAGAAGAAGAAGAAGAAGGAAAAAAACGAAAGAAAGAATGGAGGAGGAAGGAGTGAAAGAATATGCGGTGGTAATGAAGGGGAGGTGTTACAAGAAGAAGAAGAAGAAGAAGAAGAAGAAGAAGAAGAAGAAGAAGAAGAAGAAGAAGAAGAAGAAGAAGAAGAAGAAGAAGAAGAAGAAGAAGAAGAAGAAGAAGAAGAAGAAGAAGAAGAAAGGAAGAGGAGGAGGAGGAAGAAGTTAAAGGATGTGCAAACAGCAAGAAAAATGGAGGACCGTAAAATGAGAAATAGGAGGAGGAAGAAGGAAAAGAAGAAGAAAAAGAATGTGAACTGAAAGGAGAGAAAAAATAAAAGGAAAAAATGGAGAATCAACATAGAAGAGAAAAATGGGAGGAATATTGAATCAGCAAAAGAAATGGCAACAAAAATAAAGATAAATAATAATAAAGAAAAAGTATTAACTTGCAGGAAATTTAGGCTTTAAAAATTAATAAAAAATGAAGTAAGGAGCAAAAAAAATGGATAATTAAATATAATGAAAAAATAATGATGGAAAAAGTACGTAGAAAAAAAAGAGAAAGCCAATGAATAAGAAGAAAAAAGGAAAGTAAAGGAGTTGGAAAAAGAAAAAAAGATAAATAAAAGGAAAATACAAAAGGGAAATAAGAGAAAGGAGGAAATAGAGAAACGAATGAAGAAAGAAGGACGATCTAGAAAGTGAACAGGTGACACAAACAAGCATTAAATAGGTCACCAGGTAGGGAGAGAGAGAGAGAGAGAGAGAGAGAGAGAGAGAGATGGGTAGAGTAAGGTCAGTTCAAGCAAAAAAAAAGCATCAGAACATTTGCGTGTGTGTGTGTGTGTGTGTGTGTGTGTGTGTGTGTGTGTGTGTGTGTGTGTGTGTGTGGCTTCGTTAAACCTGCTTATTGCGTAACTTCGTCTATTTAGGAAAGTTGTTAGTGGTTTTACGTGTTTTTCTTTTCTTCTCCTTCTCCTCCTCGTGTTTGTGTGTGTGTGTGTGTGTGTGTGTGTGTGTGTGTGTGTGTGAGAGAGAGAGAGAGAGAATCAGTGGAGGGAATTATAACAAGCTGCGGATTTCCCTTTGCAAACGTTCGCTTCGCTTTAAAATAATATAACATGTCAACTTTTTCGGAAACATTTTAAACTTTGACATTGTAAATAACTTAATTGATGGAGAGTACCGGAGAGTGGTGTGCCGGGCCTCTCTGCCTCATGCAACTTTTATTTAGTGTGCTCTCTCTCTCTCTCTCTCTCTCTCTCTCTCTCTCTCTCTCTCTCTTTCACTGGACTTATTTAATTTATTTATTGTATCGTTGAGTCTTTTTTTATTGTAGGTTTTCTTGACTATGTTGATATGGTATTCTTTTTATTTTTTCTTGTGTTTTATTTGGTTTTAGTTAGTTCGATTTTATTTAGTTTGTTAGCGAGTCTTTTATTTATTGTTTTGCTTTGCCCATTGGTTGAATAGATAGTATTGTTTATTTTTGTTATTTTATTTCCTTGGGTACTTAGCTATAATAGTCTGGATTTATTTGTTAGTTGTTGTTTTTTCATAGTTAGGTGTTAGGTAGCTATTTTTTTAATTGTAGATTTGTACTTATTTTAATTGCCATATATTGCACTCCTCCTTTTTTTCCCAGTTTTCTATCTTTTTCAGTCAAATTTCACTTGTCTTTTTTTCTCATGTTTAGCTCTTTCATCCAATTTAAGTTTGTTTCATGAAAATTAATCTTGTTTTTCCGTGTTTCTGTCTCTTTTTTACTATCCTGAGTTTCGTGTTTTCATCTTTTTCACTAATAAGTTCCGAGGAAATCTTAATTTTCAGCTCTTTGTTCATTTTCAAATTTTTTTCATGAAGTTGACATTTTCTTTTCAAGTTTTCAACTGCTTTTGTTCGTTTTCCTTGTCAAATACATACATGTCCACTTAAATATGGATAGATAGATAGATAGATAGATAGATAGATAGACAGATATACAGATAGATAGATAGATAGATAGATATACAGATAGGTAGATAGATAGATAGATAGATAGATAGACAGACAGACAGACAGACAGACAGACAGACAGATAGATAGATAGATAGATAGATAGATAGATAGATAGATAGACAGACAGATAGATAAGTAGATATAGTCATTCCAATTTAAATGCACTTCTCTTTTTTTCATATTTTGGTCGCCCTGCCGCCGAATTCGAAGTGTATTTTGCGTCATTTCCCGCGTTTTTTTTTTTTGTTTTTTTTTTTCGCCTTTTTTCCCGCTCCGCTCAGCTTCGGCACACAGTTGCGTTGTCGTATTAATTGGTTTTAATTCGATAACGCCAAACACTGCATGTCCGGCATTTTTCCCGCGCATTTTCGTATTAGTTTAAACGTCGCTTTGTTACGCCGCCAAAACCCGCTGCGTTATGTCTGTCTGTTTGTTTGTCTGTTTGCTTGTCTGTTTGTCTGTTTGTTCCGCCTAATCTATACGTGTAATGTGATTGTTTATTGATTTATTTTTTTTTTGCGTCTTTGTTTGTCTGTTTGTCTGTTTATTCCGCCTAATCTATACGTGTAATGTGATTGATTATTGATTTTTTTGTTTGTTTGAGTCTTTGTTCTTTCATTAAATATGCTTCATTTCCGTTTTAATCGTTGCCTGTTTGATGATTTAACTGTTTTGTGTTTTTTTGTGCTTGTATCCTTATTAAATCTTCTATTCCTTATCAGTCATTCTTTGTTTTATTATCTACTTTTTTTGTATATCCATTCGTGGCTTGTTAATCTGATCGCCGCTTCATCCATTAATTCATTTACGTAGACTAGGAACCGTATTTTTTTTTATCAATTATCAATCATTCTTTGTTTTATTATCTACTTCTTTTTTTGTATATCCATTCGTGGCTTTGTTAATTTGATCTCCGCTTCATCCATTAATTCATTTACATATAGACTAGGAACCTTATTTTATTTTCCTTTTATCTTTTTTTTCGTCTATGTTTGTCGTGATGAATCGATGCCTGAAACAAAAACACGAGCAAAACAAAAGCCGGTCGATGCCGCGTTGCCTCTTTCAATCATTGTTCTCGTTCTTCTTCTCCGTACTGTTTATTGTTGTTGCTCCTAGTGCTCGGATATTGATATTGCCTTTAATCTCTCGTTTTTAGCATCCTTTGTTTTGCCTTTATCCTGCTTTATCACCGTGAAGAAAGATGCGAATGAGAGAGAAGGGGTGAAACATTTTGAAACATTTGAAACATTTGAAGCATTTTTATTATACTTGCAATTTGGTGAAGGAAGCACGAAGAAAGGAATTAGGAGAAAGAAGAGAGAAAAAGTGGGAGATAAAAGAAGACCAGAGGAGGAGGAAGAGGAGGAGGAAAGAGGTAGTTGTAGAGGAGCAAAACTGGAAGGCTAGGGTATAGGAGTGGAAGTGAAGAAGGGAAAGGAGAAGAAAGGGCAGACGGTAGGGGGCGGGGATTTAGAAAGTGCAGAGAGGTAAAGAAAGAGAACCACATAAAGAAAGAAGAGGGGAAGGGGTAGCAAAAGAGGGAAAAATAAAGGGAACCAGGAAAAGAGGAAAGGAAATTGGTAAGGGTGAAAGGATCAGATAAAACTGAGAAGATAAGGCTGACGAAAGGAGGGGAAGGGGGAGGAGGAAGAGGGAGAGGGGAAGGAGAGGAGAGTGAGGAGAGGGAGAGGGAGAGTTTGTTAGGGAGAGAAGAGGGAAAGGGGGAAGGGGCTGGGTGTTGAGGAGGGAGGGGGAGGTTAGAGGGTAAAGGGAAGGGAGGGGAGGGGTTGAGGGGTTGTTGGGGCTGGCGGTTTCACGTAAAGGGACAGGAGGCGTGTCACACCCCCGAGATAGATGGTTCCCTAATCGTGCCCTTAATTTCCCTAGAGGAGAGAGAGAGAGAGAGAGAGAGAGAGAGGGAGAGGGAGAGGGAGAGAATGACGAAAAAGAAACAGTTGAACAGGCAGAAACAAGCAAACACAAAGAGAGATAAAGACAGACAGACAGACAGGCAAACACACACACACACACACACACACACACACACACACACACACACACACACACACACACACACACAGCCATGGGATTTCGAGTTTAAAGTTTTGTTTTTGTTTTTTTCTTATATTGTTTTTCATCTTCAAAGCGACGAAGCTGTGTCTTGCCTCCTCGCTTTTTTTTTTTTTTCGTTTTTTTTCTCTCATCCATTTTTTTTCTTCCTTCCTTCCTTCCTTCCTTTTTCTTTCCCTCTCCCTTCCTTCTTCCGTCTTCCCTTTGGCGCTTGTCTTCCCCCGTTTTATTTTTCTCTTTTTTCTCTCTCTCTCTCTCTCTCTCTCTCTCTCTCTCTCTCTCTCTCTCTCTCTCTCTCTCTCTCTCTCTCTCTCTCTCTCTCTCTCTCTCTCTCTCTCTCTCTCTCTCTCTCTCTCTCTCTCTCTCTCTCTCTCTCTCTCTCTCTCTCTCTCTCTCTCTCTCTCTCGCGTCAGGAGTGAACTGAATATTGAGGTGCTTTCATCTGCTCCTCAATGTCGAGGTGCTTTCATCTGTTCCCCAGGCCCCAAGTGGCTATCGAGCAGATTAAATCACCAAAGCGGGCAACCTCGTAATGAACCAATAGACTTTCTGTTGCCTGCATTTCCATGTTTCCATGTTTCCTCTGTCTTCCTTCTCCTGTTCTTCCCTCCCTCCCTCCGTCTCCTTTTGGGACCTAATTTTGTGAGTACATTTTTCGACTTCAGACGAGCTCATGTGTGTGGGGTTTCGCGATGACTAGGATGATGATGATGACGATGATGATGATAGTAATAATGATAATAATAATAATAATAATAATAATAATAATAATAATAATAATAATAATAATAATAATAATTTACGTAGTTGACTTTGTATTTTTGCTTCTGCCTTTATCAACTTTTATCTGTTCATTTTTTTCTTCCTTTTCCTCTTTTTTTCTTTATCTTTCTCTTCTCCCTCTTACTCCCGCTCCTTACCTTTTATTTTTCCCACTGGTCCATTTTTCCCATTACTTTCTTCATCTTCTCTTCGTCGTTTTCTTCTTCATCTTTATCTTCTTTTCCTCCTCCTCCTCTTCTCCTTCTTCTTCTTTTATTCTTATTATTATCATTATTCCTCCTCTTCCTCCTTCTCCTGCTTACCTTTTCTTCTGCTCCCTTTTCAATATTTTCTCTTTTTTTTTCCTCCTACCTCTTTTTTCTTACCTCACATTTTTTTTCTCAGCTTACTTTTCTCCTTATATTCCTCTCTTTTCTTCGCCTTTTCTTCTTCGTCCTTTATTTTCTTTCTTCCTCTCTTCCTCCCCCTCCTCCTCCTCCTCCTCCTCCTCGACTGTGGGGAGACATGATACAAGTCTTTAAGTACCTGAACAAGCTCAGCAACGTTGATCACTCCAAACTCTTCACGCCACAAACTCACCCGAGGACAAGAAACAACGGGAAAACAATTCAAGCAAAGCGATGCAACACCGACATCGGGAGGAGTTATTTCTCGAATTGAGTCAGATGTGGTTAGCGCAGAGACCATCAACTCCTTCAAGAAACGCATTGATCGCCACTTTGCTGCATCGGGAGCGAACTGAACGCACCCAAGAGTAGGTACACAAGTGCTTTAATCCTTCCCGCAAGCCGTTTCTATGGCTAACGGAATGATTTAATCACTGAAAGCAGGCAGCCTTGTAATGAGCCAACAGGCTTTCTTCTGCCTGCTAGTCCATGTTTCCATGTTTCCTCCTCCTCCTCCTCGTAAAGACACATAATAAATTCTCCGCGCCACACTTTTGACTCATTACTCGTGATTAAGAGCGACTCCCTCCTTAATTCGGATCCGAAGGACACCGTTTATCCGGAATTCCAATTAACCGGACCGCTCATTATCCGGAAAGGAGGGAAAAAACGGGAAGGAGGCTGAGCGGGAGAAAACGGGGTGTGAGGGATGACTGTTTGTATATCTAGATTATGGGGGGGGGGGTCTTTCATTTTCTTTTTTCTTTCTTTGTTCTTTGTGGGCCTAATGTTGGGTTTTGTGAAGGCTTGAGAAATGGGTGTAATAAGTGACTTTAAAAATACTTGAAGATGATGTATAGAGATTTTCGTTTTAATAATAGTAGTAATTGTAGTAGATTATGTAGTGGTAGTAGTAGTAGTAGTAGTAGTAGTAGTAGTAGTAGTAGTAGTAGTAGTAGTAGTAGTAGTGGTAGTAGAGAAAGGATAAAAGTGATATCGCTACTCTTAATGATGATGATGATAATAATAATAATAATAATAATAATAATAATAATAATAATAATAATAATAATAATAATGATAATAATAATGATAATAGGTCCTTTTCGATAATATATAAACTTTAAGCGCAATCAACTAAAATGTTTTTATATAAGTAAATATTGAATTAGCATGATTTTGTGAATCTCTCTCTCTCTCTCTCTCTCTCTCTCTCTCTCTCTCTCTCTCTCTCTCTCTCTCTCTCTCTCTCTCTCTCTCTCTCTCTCTCTCTCTCTCTCTCTCTCTTCCCACGATTGCCTCAGCTTTAATATCTCAGGCCTGAAGGGAGGAAGAGGAGGAGGAGAAGGAGAAGGAGGAGGAGGAGGAGGAGGAGGAGGAGGAGGAGGAGGAGGAGGAGGAGGAGGAGGAATGGCGAGGGGGACAGACGGAATATGATGGTTGGCAGTAATCGTGGAAGAGAAGAAGAGGAAGAAGAGGAGAAGAAAGAAGAAAAGGAGGAGGAGAAAGAAGAGATGGTGGAGGAGGAGAAGGGGTAAGAGGTAGAGGAAGAGAAAGAGGTGGAGGAGAAGTAGGTGCTAAAGGAGGAGGAGGAGGAGAATGAAAAGGAGAAAGAGAAGGAGGATGAAGAGGAAAAGGAAGAGGGAAAGGAGAAAGTGAAGGAAGAGGAGGAGGATGAAGAGGAAAAGGAAGAGGGAAAGGAGAAAGTGAAGGAAGAGGAGGAGGATGAAAAGGAAAAGGAAGAGGAAAAGGAGAAAGTGGAGGACGAGGAGGAGGAGGAAGAGGATAAGGAAGAAGAAAAGGAGAAAGTGGAGGACGAGGAGGAGGAGGAAGAGGATAAGGAAGAAGAAAAGGAGAAAGTGGAGGACGAGGAGGAGGAGGAGGAAGAGGATAAGGAAGAAGAAAAGGAGAAAGTGGAGGAAGAGGAGGAGGAGGAGGAAGAGGATAAGGAAGAAGAAAAGGAGAAAGTGGAGGAAGAGGAGGAGGAGGAGGAAGAGGATAAGGAAGAAGAAAAGGAGAAAGTGGAGGAAGAGGAGGAGGGAACAAGGAAGAACAGTCAGCAGGAGGAGGGGTGACTTACGAGGAGGTTGTCTGGTTAATCATTAAATCTGTTCGCCCGGCGCTTGAGTGACCGGCGGGGGAGGGAATCACTACATTACGTAGGCGCGGGAGAGATCAGTATGTTCCCGCCAAATCGAAATTATAGCCTAAGATATAGAATGAATGAAGAAGGACAAGAGGAAACAAGGACAAGAACGATCTGAAGAGGAGGTGAAGGAGGATGAAAATGAGGAAAAGGATGAGGAGAAGAAAGAGGAAGGAGAAAGAAGGCTGGAAGACGAGGAAGAGCAAGGGAAGAAGGAAGAAGGAAAGGAAAGGGAAGGAGGAGGAGGGGAAGAGGAGACATATAGAAGGAAGAACGTGAAAAGAAGGACAATGAAAGTAATGAAAAAGTTAAAAAAATAAAAAGGAAGAGGAAGGAGAAACAAGGCTGGAAGACGGAGTAAGAGCAAGGGAAGAAGGAAGAAGGAAAGGAAAGGGAAGGAGGAAGAGGGGAAGAAGAGACATATAGAAGAAAGAACGTCAAAAGAAGAACAATGAAAGTAATGAAAAAGTAAAAGAATATAGTAACAAAAAAACTATAAGATATTTAAGTGCGTTGATCATTTTCGTACTAATTATATATGAGGGAAGTTTGTTGCAGTGACGGACGACTATATATTTTTTTTTTCTTTATTATATCCTCGCCAAGTTCGGTATTGCATCGCTTAACTTTAATCAGCAGGCAATTCTATTCTTATCTATTTTCATTTATTTTTATTTAGTTATTCCATCTTCATTTATCGTCGGTTATCGGATTAGTTTTGCGTTGTTGAACCTTCGTCGGTACTGCATCACTCCGCTTTATCAGTAGATCATTTTATTTTTATCTATTTTCATTTATTTTCATTTATTCCTATTCTATTTTTATGTTCATTTATTTCTAGTTATCGTATGAGTTTCGAGTTGTAAAATCTTGAGTCTCTGTCCCTCCACTTCTATTATCTTCTATGATATCTCCTCCACTTTCTACTTCTCTCATTGCTTCCACTTCCATTTTTTCATCCTCCGCGTCTCAGGTACTTGGGGGCTCCTAACAGGTGGCTTATAGTGTCCACTCTCCTCCTTCTCTACCTTATTCGTCTCTAATAATATCACTGAAGTTGTTCCGGGGCTTGAATACCTCTTATCTACCTCCGGGAACTCGTTTCTTCTTCAGCGTAAAGATCTTGAGTATCCCGAGTCGTTCTCCGTTCGTTAATGGTACGGTCACACGAGGAACGGCTCAACTTCTTCCCTCAAGTTCTTTACCGCGGAAAAGACTCGACTACGGGAGGTATGAAACAGGTCTTCAAGTGCCCGAATTACTTCAATAACGTCAAGCGCCCCAAGTTTTCCGAACTCCGAACTAAACCGATAATATGAGGGAGGAGGAGGAGGAGGAGGAGGAGAGTAGTAACAAGAACTAGAACAAGAAGAGGGAAAAAAATGGAAAAAGAAAATAAGAGGAGGAAAAGAGATAGGTGAAAAGGAGGAGGAGGAGAAGGAGAAGAGGGAGGAGGAGGAGGAGGAGAGTAGTAACAAGAACTAGAACAAGAAGAGGGAAAAAAATGGAAAAAGAAAACAAGAGGAGGAAGAGAAAGAGATCGGTGAAGAGGAGGAGGAGGAGAAGGAAAAGAAAGAGGAAGAGGAGAGGGACGAGGGGAAGGAGGAGGAGGAGGAGGAGGAGGAGGAGGAGGAGAGCAGTAACAAGAACTAGAACAAGGAGAACAAGAAGAAACACGAAAAAAATAGGAAGAAAAGAGGAAAGATGAAGAGGAGGAGGACGAAGAGGAAGAGGAAAGAAAGATGAGAAGAACAAGGGGAAGAAAGAGGGGGAGAAGAACGAAGCAGAGGAAAA
>NC_066537.1:13417944-13490444 GCF_024679095.1 Eriocheir sinensis
CTCCCTCTCACCACCGCCATGTTCCCCCCTGACCGCGTGCATAGGTCGACCCAAGCAACACTCACGTTGGTAAGAACATGTAGCGCCATCAGGTCAGCTGCAGTCGTGTGAAGCGGGCCTGACGGGGCAGAGCTTTATCCACTGAGCTATCGGTGCCGTGTGTGTGTGTGTGTGTGTTCCTAGTTCTTCTTTTATAATTGTATGTTAACGTCTTCTGAAACCCTTTTCGGACACTTTACCGTTTCACCCAACCAACGATTTTCTGACGTTTTTCTGGTGATAGATGTAGTGAATTGCACGATTTTGTACCTCATTTCCGTCGCAAATGTCTACTTTTCGTTATGCCTCTTTTCACGTTATGCCTATCCCCTGCCCTAATCGATCTTGGGGACCGTCTGCCTCTCCGTGCAGTGACTTATGCTGCGACAGGATCAGCTCGGGGGCAAGTTTCTCCCCCGCACCTTGAGGACGACGCTTTCAGCAGGTCCATGGCGTAAGAGCTCGTATAGGAAGCAGTTCACGTCGACGCGGACCACCACAGTGTGGCGGGGCTCCACATAAAAGCCCTTTTGAGCAGGGTAGATCATCTCATCAGTTCTCCTTGTCCACCCTCGCATGGAGTATATATCTCATAAGAACTTAAGAACAAGAAGGCTGCAAGAGGCTGGTAGGCTAATACAAGGCAGCTCTAGTAAATCAAATTAAACCGAACCTCATTTTCCGTTTAAAGTAAACCCTCATCTTGAAGGTATCCATCCTATTGTGCTCTTTGAAATAAAACCCATGCAGTACCCAGATGGCACGATTCTTAGCCACAGTGCATTGCGCCACCACCTTCGTTCCCGCCGTCGAGGAGCGGCAGCCGCGGGCCCAGCAGGGCAGCCACCACGACCAAAATATAATGAAAAAAATCAAGTAAGTTAGTTAAACACGATCGTGTTTAACTAACTTGATTCCCTATATTCTGAGTGTTTGATGAAAGCAGATCAGTAGATATCATATATCTGGATTTTCAAAAGGCATTTGATAAGGTCCCCCACCAACGATTGCTCAGCAAACTATTGGGGCACGGTATCTCGGGTAACATTCACAATTGGCTTGTGGACTGGCTCTCTGAGCGGAAACAGAGAGTAGTTCTAAACGGTGTTACATCTAACTGGCTCAACGTCAGAAGCGGCGTACCTCAAGGATCAGTGCTTGGCCCCATGCTCTTCTTAATTTATGTTAATGATATCGATGATGAGCTCACTTGCAAAGTATCAAAATTTGCTGATGACACAAAAATTGCTAGTAAAGTAACTGCAACACTCGACGAAGAAGCTTTACAATCAGATCTAGATCGACTTGCACGTTGGGCCAATCAATGGCAAATGAAATTTAACGTTGACAAATGTAAAGTGTTGCACATCGGAAAAAATAACAAGCGCGTTCGGTACGTAATGAATGGCCAACAACTTTCTGCAGTAAGTAAAGAAAAGGATCTTGGAACCACTATATCAAGCGATTTAAACCCCGGTCAGCATTGTTCAGAGGTAGTTAAAACTGCAAACAAATTGGTTGGCTTCATCAGACGAGTCTTTAATAATAAATCTGAAAAAGTAATATTAAAACTGTATAATTCGTTGGTTCGACCCCGTCTAGAGTACTGTGTACAGTTTTGGTCTCCCTATTACAGAAAAGACATAGAAAAGTTGGAACGGGTCCAACGAAGAGTAACAAAGATGGTTCCTAGGTTGAGAAATTTACCATATGAACAAAGGCTTAAAAAAGTAAATTTATTCAGCCTATCAAAACGAAGAATGCGAAGCGATCTAATAGAAGTGTTTAAAATGTTCAAAGGATTCAGTGATATTAATGCGGAAGATTACTTTACAATTGATCGATCAAACAGAACAAGAAGAAATCACAATTTGAAGATAAGTGGTAAAAGATTCTCATCGCACGAAGCTAAACACTTCTTCAATCGAGTTGTTAATGTTTGGAACTCTCTACCCTGTGATGTCGTTGATAGTACAACAGTTACGGCCTTCAAGAATAGATTAGACAAGTATTTTGAATCCAACCAGCAACTAAGATATTACTCATTGTCGTAATAACGTTAAGTTCTTTCGAATACTGGTGTCCTTGTCCGCTTTTATCCCCCGGTTAGTGGTTCCCAAAATTTCCACCTGCTTTTTATATCAACGCCAAACACTAGAGCTACAAGGAATTTTCGTCATATGTCATGTTTGGTTGGGGAGCGTACAAACTTGATGTATTGGACTGTAAAACTGGCCCTCGGAGTAACTAGTGCTGCTGAAAGTGTTACTGGACACAGCTAACCTAAATCTTTTTTTTGCAGTGATCACACCCAGCCGTCCAGTTTTGTACGTAGAAGTGAACATCAAAGACTTGGGTGTGAACGAAAATGGGTTGTCAACGGTACCTTTCCAGCCACCCAGACCCCTTCCCCCCCGGCTCCTGCTCTCACCCAACCACCCCTCCCTAGCCTCCATCTCTGCTGCCTCACTCCACAAAGGTATGTGCAGTTTTTTGCATGTTAATTATTAGGTAGGCATCTTCTTCAAATTCACACTGAGAGACCTTAAGAGCAAATTAGTTTAAGTGTTTTACAAAAATAAAATAAAAATATTCTAGGCTCTACATTTAAGTCTCATTTTCTATTGAACTAGTAAATATGTTATTGGATTTATTTCAAGGATAAAATCATACAGTTTATAGATATTTCGGGCAATGAGTGTCTTGCTCATTGCCTAGACATTTATTTAACAAATTTATACACAAGTAACAAAAAATAAAATTAGTGCACTGGTCAAAGTTAGTGTTGCCAATGTGAATTTAAAAGGGAATTCTTTGTACATACCAAAAATAATTAAGGAATGAAATCTGTCAAGTGTAGGATGAGAGATTTTCACTTTTAGTGGAACTGTTACAAAGATCAATGAATGGCCAGCTAAGTGTCCATTTTGCTTGAATACCGTGCCAACTAAACACAAGTGGTGATGCATTGTGTTTATTCCTCACACAAGAATTGCAAGCATTCCATATTTCTGCAAGACAGCAGTCTGTCACTCATGAAAAATTCCTGTAATAATTAGCTATTTTCAGGCCTCACAACTATGCAGATGGAAATGCTGTTATCTTAACAGTGTGACTAGTGAGTGACAACACTTGAGCATTCAGCAATCAACAACACTTATCATCTCTGCTGACTGCACGTGTAAATAAGTAATCAGTGACCGCCTCAATGAATACCTGAAGGATCACTCGGCGCACCTCATCAGGGGACCCCAGGCATGGGACTCTGGATTTGTGTGTGGTGTGTGATCTGGAAACTTGGTGTATTTATAAGTCCACTTGACAAACTTTAATTTATTTATCATGCCTTACCAAGGAAAGAAAAGCTTCTAAAACAGTTTTGATCAACCGAGGGTTGCCACACCATATGGTGATGTTGGTTATATAAAGCTAAGAGCTTTTTACATGAAGACTGTCCAGTCACCTGCTGCCAGCAATAGTTGTGTGGCTTTCAAGAAAACTGGGGAGAGTATTGTGGAGGAACCCGTGTCATGACAGGCCAATAGTAATGCCGGTGTGTATTATCACTAGAATTATCCACCGTTTTACTCTTCTTGAAGGCACTGTGTGCCTTGCCATTTTCAGAATGTTAAACCATAAGCCAGATAAAGACTTGTAAGTTGTTCATTGGTAATAAAGCCAAGTTTATGGAAAGTAATAATGTAGCAAGGAGGAAGGCTATATTAACATTGTAGTTTCAATGTTTCAGTTTAGAGGAAATGAGGTTACATAATAAACTTAGGCCACAAAGAAACATGAGAACTCATATCAGTGATTTTTGTGCCAGATTGCCTCCCACCAGCACACTGTTGGCCCAAAGACCTGAAGGAGAGGTCTTCAACAAAGCACTGCTTATGTTATTTATGACTAGTTTTGTCTTTTCCACATATTCACACTGTGGTCACTGGGACGATGTAGGAACAAAAGTTTGCTGTATAAGTTGATGTGCAAGACTCAGAGACCCAAAGTTTGTTACACGTGCACAAGACCTTGGCACACAGTTGTACAACATGGAGTCTATAATTTACAGATTTATAACCATAACTCTGCATTCCACCCTACCATCACCTGCTTCCTCAGTCAGGGGATATTTAATCATATACAAATGCTTCTTATTTGTTATAAATACTAATACCACTAATGTACCAATGTAGACGTAAATGTAATCTTGTGTTGACACCACAATGTATACACCGATGTCAACATATTCCAAGCTTAAGGTCCTGAAAATCTTTGCAGGCATAAAAACAATTGCTGGGCATTTCACAGACAGTGTGTACAGGTTGTTACACTTTTATATAGTACAGGAAAGATACAGAGTATGAAAGAGCAATCATCTTTGCTGACACTTTAAAACCTTAAAAGAAATATCAGACACACCTAATATCTACACTTGTTAAGTACACACAGCATGCCTGGAGTAATACTGAGGCCGCGGCGTCTGGGCCGGAGTGCCTTGCTTCGCTACACCGGTGCATCGCTGGAGTCAGGAACAGACCCAGTCGTAGTACCAAGCTGTGTTTATGCAGGCGACACTACTGCCATAGGATAAGCTGATTACATTCCTATGCTATCGTCTTACCTTCCACTTTCTATTTAAATTTTTAGTAAATAAATATTGCCACCTTTTATAATCTAATAAGTCACTTGTGTAGCCGTATCCCTCTCTAAAGCCAAATAGAACAATCTTTTGTTAAAATGCTTTGCAATAATTTTTTACAACCAACTTACTTCCTATTTCTTATATAAATATTAAAAGACTGAACAATGTGAAACTTGAGAACTATATTTTTTTTTCTCTCTTAAATCTAAATTTAAAAGGACTGGATAATCACAAACCTCGGAACAGGCCAAGGCCAAGCTGGGGCTTGATGAGTGTCAAACCCCTCGCCACAGAGCTGCCAGGCGTGTGGTGCCCAAGAGTGAGATAAAAACACTTAGCATGGCAGCACCAATCCTCCGCACCAGTCAAAAAGTGATTACCCCCGCTGGTGGGGGTAAAGCTTCAGTGTTTTTTTTCCTTTCTACATTTCTTTTGAAGCTGATTTTCACAAGGATTTTTCCTTCTTCCTATAATCTACAACAACCAACAAAGCTCCAAGTCACTCTCAACCTCTCATACCCACCAAATCACAAAGTTCTGCTTCACATCAATGTTTATTCCTCACTCCCCATCCCTTTGCCAGAAATGTCATGTAAGGCATAACCCAGCATCATCACAGTTGAGATTCAGATAAAGCACCAGCTCATTCTTCTCCTCCCTAACCAACCAATTGGCAAACTCTCCACCATACAAACATAATGAGTATCCTCCCAACGCTTCCACAGGACTACCTAACGCTGTGGGAAGCTGGGTTCACTAAAATATTGTGCGTGTTTTGGGCCCTCAGGACACATAAGGTAGTGTCTTAACAAGGAAACGGGCCCATAGGAATGCATATAAAGGACGAAGGCAGATTACTCCAGCTGTGGGTCTCCTTCCTCTCCCTCGGGGGTCTCCTCTTCTGGTGGTCGTGTCCACTTGATGAGAGTCTCGGGGGAGCGGAAGAGGAAGACTAGCTTGGCAAACAGGTCCTCCTCCAGCTCTAACTCATTGCTTTCTCTCACCAGGTAGATGTCGAGGCACAGCTGTGAAGAAATGCACATCAGTAGAGCAGCACATGGATACACAGGGATGGAAGAAGACTACAAGAGGCCTCCAAGTTGGATGGAGCAGCTCAGGTTGTCTGCACAGTTCATAGTACACTGGCAGATATTTGAGAGGGGAGTTCTAATACCACCATGTTTATGCAATACTGCCTTATTAACCCGGTAGCAGCGACGGGCTAAATTTGTGGCTTTACCGTGAAGCAGCGATGGGCCAATTTTGTGCCATGATATAAACCCCAAAAAATAGAAGATGCATAAACTGATCACAAATGCTTTGATATATATTATGAAATGGTTTGTGTGAATGATGATTTTTTCTCGCTTAGAGGGACCATTAAGAAACATGATCCCCGCTGCTACTGGGTTAATCTGGCTGAATTCTTTGGTAACCTTATTCCTCACCACCATCAGCTGCCTTCACCCATGGTCACCTTACCTGCATTATTCGGTCAACGTTGGGCAAGTCGTCAAACATGATCTTGAGGGCTGAGCCGGCGAAGTAGCCACGCAGCATCTTCCCGGCGACCAGCACCAGCGTGGTGTACATCCCCACAATGCTGAGGAGATGAGTTGTTGCTTCAAGGTGAGCTGTAAGAATCTATTGTACAGTCTGTTCATATTTTACACAGACTTGGGTTTGTGGAAAGGTTGAAAGAATTGTTGTTGATTATGGGCTAGAGATGACCTAAGACCTCAAGTGAATGATAAAAAGTGGCATAAGACCCACTGTAATCATGTGTTTTGAGGATTTCTATCTTCTGAGGCCTACCTATGCCTCTTGTTATCAAAAAAGGCAAATTAGCACTGATACACTCACCCTCCACCTGAGATGAAGCTGAGGCCCTTGGGGAAGGTCTTGTCGTTGAAGGTGTAGATGGTGAGGAAGCGGCAGTGTTTGTGGTGCGGCAGCCAGTCAAAGTAACGGTTCTCACAGTTCTCCTGCACCTCCCACCACTCCTGTCTTGACGCCAAATCTGCAAATCCAGCGCTTTGCAGAGTCAGCTGCAGATCCACGAACCCCTTTGATTTATCTGAGAGAGAAGGAGAAAGAGTAACAAAGTAAGGCCAGGCTGATTAGAGGGACAAGTCACTGAAGCCCTGAAATATCCCAAAGTCAAGCAGCGTTGACTCGCCACACAGGGGTTCTGCAAAACTTTCTATTCATCACTTGTATATTTGTCAGACAGTAAAGTAAATGCCCTACATTTTATATGAAATATTTACATTTCTATATATTGTATAAGCTTTGTATAAGGTAATGTAGGGTGTTCAATTTGCCTGATTTTTTAATAAGCAGTTAATGAATAGGCAATTTCATAATGACCCTTCACAATGTACTGTGCTGCTCAGAAACACTACTCCATGCCCAGACTTTCTGATGCTAGAGTTGTCCAACAAGACTATTTTTTCAGCATGCCTGACAGTTGTTTCCTCCCAAATAAGGAATCGGAGCATTGTTTTCATTATCACCTCCTGGCAAATAGCTGTACTGAAAAAGTCTGGAATAGTAGTTGTTATGTGTGGTGTACACCTTAGAGGCAGGAGCATGTAAACCTTGGCCTGAGTGCAGCATCACTGAAGAAGAAATACTCATTCATACTGTGTTCTTGTGTATTGTATCACGTTTGATTTGACATGGGTGACTTCAGCCGTTGATATGTCATGGGTTAGTCACCTTCCAACTGAGGCACATATTCTGCCTGGCCCTTGTTGGTGACCTTCAGGAACTTTGGGAACAGGTTGGGGATCATGACGGGGTTTTGCTCCAGTTCTCCCTCCAGGATGCGCACCAACCGCTCCCTCATCGGGTTCCTCACTTGACCTGGGGAGCAAAATGAGAATGAGGACGGGTTACACATTTGTGTTTTGAGGAGACTTGGAGTGGTGGATATATCTTTTTGAGCAGCATCCCTTCCTTTCCCTCCTTGGACACAAGTTACTCTGGCTGTGGGGACTGCACAGCAGGGGCATAAATAAATCTACAACACCCGAAACAATGGAGCGCTGGACAACACGCAGCTGAGCACCAGATGAAGGGTGTCATCAAGCAAGCTGGTGTTGTTAATCATTTTTATAAAGATTGGGTGAGGCACTTCAAAGATGACAGCAGTGTCAATAGGCCCACAGCAAAACCATTCCCAGGATAAAAATGGAGAATAAGCTCCCCCTGGGGGAATTGATCCTGCACTTATCAGGACATGATTTAGCTGTGGGCATATTACCATACATTGCTGACATCTTTGAAGCACCTTAGCCTGCAGTCCCTTGCAGAATGCTTTCCAACACCCTTGTGTTGTTCAAAGCTCTGTCGTTGTTTTGGGTGTCTAAGACATGTTTTTGCCACTGTTGTAAAGTCCCTGAACCTAGAGCTACTTGTGACCGTGAAGAGAAAAGGGAACTGACCAACAAGATACATATTCACTTATAGGCAAGGTACGAGAACACTGAGGATGTGGACTGGCTGGCCAATGCAATGGTGCAAATTAACAGAGAGTTAGCAGTGAGTATTGTATTTCACTATTAATGTATTCTGGTTCAGGTGCGCAGCATATATTTGATAATCATCTCGGTGTACGGAGGTTAAAACCTCAGAAGTTCACATTTTACAGTCATATGTCTTCATTACCTGCTGCTCCTGCATATGTTTGTGTTGTGTGTAAACTTGTAATTCACAATATTCAATACTTCCCAAAACTGTTTACCATTTCTAAACTACAACCTGAAGAGAAAGTTTTAGGCTGTTGTTTCTCATACTGAAGCACAAATTCAGAGTCAAAGAAAGTCATCATTGTCATCATCAGGGACTCTGTGTTTCCTGCAGAAAAATATTGTTGGTAAGGGCATGAAAAATTTTCACTTCCTCACAAGCATTTTCTTCTGCAGGAAGAAAAGGATCCTTAATGATTAGTTCTTTTCTGGAGGAAACAAAGGACCCCTACTGATGATAATGATGTGTTATATGGTATATTACTATATTTACTTTGTTTCAACCATCTTTGACTGAATTTGTGCTTGATAAGGAAATGCAACCAAAAATAAATTCTCCACGTTTAACTTTAAATTCCAGACTTCTGACAAGTTTTTAGTTTGGATAACAAGGTACCAGAGAGTGAATTACATTTTCCCACAATGCGAATCAGGATGTGTGGGAATATCAAGGCAACATCTACCGTCGCTCTTAATTTAGTGCCAAAGTTTTGAGAACGTACCTTTGTATGCCTCGAGGTTCACCTCGGTCTGATCCTTGCACTCGGAGGCTATGTCTGGGCCATTCGAGGGTCGTTTTATCATCCAGTCAATCTTGAGCTTTATGGTGTGGTTGCTCTGAAGCTCCATGATCAGCCGTTGCTGGGGACAAACATCAACCATATAGACAGAGGAAGGTGGCTGGTGCCTCATGGCAGCCATAAGTTATTTACACCAATTTGTGTATTCCATTCCAGTTACTTGATCACATTAAATGTCTTAATTAACATATTTTAAACAATTTAATGTCACCTAACTCAATAAGTACTCATATCATGCTAAAGCCACTAAGTTCATCCAATTATTTTGACTTTAATTTTACTTTGGCTCATTTTGTCTGGTAGTTTTTTCTTTGATGTGAACACTAACTGAAATGATGGATCAAAAGTGACTTAGGTTTGAGGACAGGCCACCTAGTCAGGACCATGGGATCTGTGTGGTCTGAAGATGCGTGTCAATCAATCAGTCAGTCTCTCACCTGTGCTGGCGGGGATATGCCCCAGATGGCCGTTGAGTTGCCGTTTAGCTCTGCCATCACCACGTCCGAGAAGTCATAGTTGCTGAGGAATGTCTGGGCCTGGCGGTCGGTGCGGTAATGGTAGTTGAAGGAGTACCAGTCCGTCTGGCTGAACCTGTCAACCAATTAGTGAGGATGAGTATTCAAAACTATTCATTAACCCCTTGACTGCAGATTTCCTACAAGAAGACATCACCAAGCTACAGGAATGAACAAAAAGTGGCCGCTACAATTCAGTGAAGAAAAATGTAAAGTCATGCACCTTGGGAGGGGAAATCCAGCATACCAATACCACATGGGAAACACTCCACTATCCACCACAGAGGCAGAGAAAGACCTGGGAGTATATGTTACCAGGCTACCAGTGAAAGCCAAATCCATGCCAATCGCAGTGGACGAGTTAATAAAAACTTGTAGCAGGCTGCAAGTATTCAATGATAAAAATTAGCCACATTTAGGGAATTATTACCAAATAAATATTTAGGAAACCATAAGAAGTAATAGTGTGAAAAGTCCAAGTGTCCTTACTGCGTGAGGCTTTGCTGCTGGGCCGTCATGCGGAAAATGGGCTGGTAGGCTCCCACAGTGATCTGGACCGTGACGTCGTAAGGCGGGTTGGGCTGTCCCACCGTGTTGCTCAGAGCAAACAGCACCAGAGGGAACCAAATGAAGGCGATGACCCCAAAGAGGGCACAGCCTCCCATGCCATACTTGATAATCTTCCGCTTGCTCTCTCCTCGCCCCTGTGGGTACTCAATCTCTGCCCGACGCTCACACTGTATGGGAGAGAACGGCAGAGTTTGAGTTTTTAATTCTTATCAAAATCTGAAATCTTAACTTTAATTGCAAGCAGAGAATACCGAAGCCATTCACTGTGAGCCTACCCTGCATGCATAAAAGCATCTGATCTTTATCAAATTGGTCTGTAAAACTTAGTTACTTTCCCTGGTCATGAAAGAAGAAAGTTTGGTATATTTTAGCATCCTGGATAAGAAAGACCATATATTTCAATCTAGCCAGATCAATTATTACAGGTATGTCTGCAGCACCAACTCATTTTCAAAGAAGGAAAATGCAGGACTGGTAGCCTTTGATGGTTGTATTGAAGAGAGAGCATGTAAGTCTACATCCTGCAGCAGAGAAGTGATGAAGATGCCTCAACAAACCTTGAGTCTGAAGATGTGAGAGAAGATGTCCTCCATCTTGACCCAGTCACTGATGCTCATACTTGTGTTGGTCCAGATCCAGTCCATCAGCGTGCGCAGCTCAAACAGGAAAGGCACAGTCATGAACCTGTAGACGCACGTATGCATCAGTCACCTCACCTGTAGCTGCCACCACCGCTGATGCAGGTCTTAGGAATTTCTATTTCACTCTTTCCAGCTGAATTTTTTTTATTATTTACACAAGACATAGATAGTGGCACTTAATGAATAAATGTTTTCACTCTAAAAATATATTATTTATTGTACTAAAACATCAACCATCAACGTATGTCAGATATAGTTCACTTCATAACATGTGCCATCCTGGAATTAATGCTTCCACTGAACGTGTCTTTTCTCTCATGAACAAGCTGCGGGCACCTGAAGAAAAAACCCACCTTCAAACTGCAGTGTTAAAAGCAATGCCAGAAGCATTCTAATACAATAAAAACAACCATGCCTGTGCTGTTTGTGTAATATATACGATGCTTCTATAGCAAATGTCTAACAATAACACCTCATTTACGAGTCACGCTCACTTGATTCAGGCAAGTGAAGCCACACCCAACACACACGATACCGACATGAGTACCATGTTATCAATGGCTTCATCCTTGGTGTCAGTTTGTATCGTGCTGAATGTGTAACGATACTTATTTGAGTGTGTGTACATAGAAGCACTTGAGATACTAAGAAATGCTTGGTGTCCTTTCCATAATGAATCTTTGTATTTAAAAAATGAAATTGTGGTTTGGCAAAGAGCAAAGCTTACGCACAGCCTGAATGAGAAGTAGTTAAGGTAGTTGTATTGCTTGCAGAGGAAGTTCCCGAGGATCCTGGTCGGGTAGCCGCAGCGTATCTGGTACGCTGAGAGGAGGAGGTTGAGGCACTTCACCATGTACCAGATCTGTGGTGGCCGCTTAGCATTGAACTCCCTGAAAAGAGCCAGTCATGAGTGTGTGAGAGGGTGTATTTAGTGTGTGTGTACATGTCTCAAAGCACATGAGAAATATATCTATTCGGAAGAAATATCTCTTCCCCAACAACCTGCCCAAGATTAGAACCTGGGCCCCGAGATGCAAAGGAAATCCCCTAGCATCGAGCCACCCAAAAGGTGCCCCACAGCTCTAGACCTTCAGAGCCCTTATCTGCATCTCCGGCCATTCCGTGTTGTGTACTGGAAGGAGGACAGTAGAAATGGCAATGTGAGATTTGTAACTCTCCATTCCATGCCATATCCATGCAAGAAGCCCCTCCCTATATAGACGATGTAGAAAGAGCATAGTCACTCTGTTGCTGGTGACTGGTTACAGCTAACCCAATGGGTGTTAGGCAAAGCCTTTTTGAGAGTGGGCACTCAATGGAGCTTCCATATTTTGCCAAAGGTTCTTCATATTTGAGGTCAGATGAAGTGGAATTGCCTATGGTGACTCACCTCTCTGTCACTGCAGGTAGAATGAAAAACATCCAGATATGAATCCCAAATGTAAGAGTGACCTGGAGGGAGAAAGTGGTTGAGAATTAATAATAACACCCCTTATTTTTTATGTTAGATTTTGCTTCTTGACCTGATCTATCTCCTATTTTACTTATTCCCCTACATGAATTACTTTTACTTTATTTTCATTCTTCATTACAGCTCCTTTCTTAGTTCATAGCACCTTTCTGATCCAACATATCAAAATGCTATCATTATTATCAGTTTCATTTTTATCCTTTGTTCCTGCTGCTTTCTCTCAAACCAAAATCCTTACCTGGAAGATCAGTTTGCCCAAGATGAACTTCCTGAGGAACAGCGCTCGGTCCACGATGATCAAACCGAACTGCAGGATGAGCATCACCAGGAAGGGGATGGGCACGCGGTTGTCCTCCAGGTACGCCCGCACCCCCCCGTCCCCTTGCTGGGTCTGCGACGGGGAAATAGTGAGTGTTTTATATGATCAATGCTTTGTTTTAACTGTTAATGATAGTAAATCTGTTGGCTTTGTTTGGTTTCATATGACTGAATATTTTGTGCACACCTAATCTTTCACCATGCACACCTTATAGCATTTATTGTTTACAACGAGAAAATGAAATCTTCAGTCAGTGAGGTTGCTTAATTCTCACAATTTCTTATCTGCTTGTTGGCGTGGTTTCTTCGGATGTTACTGGAAAAATTTCCCTTTTAAATACTTATAAACATTTGTTTTTGAGCCATGTCTTGCAACATTCTACCTTTTTTAAAAAAGACTAGTTGTGTGTTTTATTTCCCTGTAGAGGGCAGCACTGCAGTCAAAATGCCTTACCCAGCTTGGTTAACACTCAGACCCAAGACTCAGCCACTCACCCCAAAAGCTGCAAATCCAAAAATAAGAACGAAAAAGTTGAAGAAGTCGCAGAAAAACATGTAGGCGTACACGTCCACGGAGACCTGTGACTCCTGGTGAAGCAGCCGATCCAGGAAGCCGCGCACCTTGCTGACTTGCTTCTCTGCCCTGCGAGAGGATTTGAGGCACATGTGGTTTCAGAGGTTTCCAAGATAGATTAGTGATAATTATAAGTAAAGCTGGTGCATCTTCTCTTCATTTAAAGAATCTGAATTAGTATTCATAAGACAGTTACTTTAGGTGCAGTCATGTTTTCCAATTGGAATTTGCAAAAACTTTACTGTTGTTCATCCATTACTTTTCACAGACACTTACCCTCCCCTGGCAATCCTAGGCAGCTGCTGCAAGTTTTCTTTCACCTCCTCAAAGTCAGGCTTCTGAAGGTCCCTCAGTGCCTGGAGGTTACAGGCAGCACAGGTCACATGCACTGAGTCTGAGGCACCAGACTGGGAGGGCTGGGAGATGTGTGTGCAGTGGGAGGTGAGGGATGGCGCGCGCTGACTGAACGAGACGCGTGACCCCTCCGATAGGTGGCGCCGGTGCTCCGGACGCACCACCAGGGAGGAGGTGCGAGGCTTGGTTGTCTCTGCTCCACCTGGCACCTGTGACACTAAGGATGAGTGCCGTGCATGCTGGCCAGGCATCCACGGCCTCCTGTAGCCTGCTGTTTCACTCCCTGCTCGCTGTCGGTACACCACGTCAGAGTCAGGGTCTGCCAGGGGTGTCTGGCTGCCCTCTGAGAGTGGCAGGTAGTGTGAGGGGGAGGATCCTGGCAGGGGCTCTGAGGCACGGGATGGCAAGGACTCGTCGTTAGCATTCAACAGCAGGGAACTCTCCTGCTCCTGCCACGTGAGAGACGCCTCCCGCAGGGTGGTGGGGAGGGAGCTGTCCCGAGTGTGGCCCGTCGAGGTGAGGGAAATGTCCTTGAAATCCTTGGAGGTTGGGGAACTGCTGACTTTAGTATCCTTAGAAAAGAGGGACTCCTCCTCGTGGGTGTCTTTAGACAACAGCGAAGTGTCCTTTGTGTAGGATAGAGTTGATGCATCCCCGTCCTCCTTGGAGGTTGGGGCAGACAGAGTTGACTCATCACCTTTCCTGGCTCCCCGGGGGGTGGAGGATGGGGAGGAGGTGGGGGTGTGGGCGGGGGAGGTGCGGGCAGTGACTGTGGGGGTCATGTCAGAAGTCTCCTTCCACAGCCCGAGGCTCTTCAGCATGAACCTGTAACAGCCATAGTTGTTAGTTTGGCACTGACATATTTTCTAAGAATCAAACAGAGAAGTTTTGCCAAAGGAAAGAATGTATATGCAATGTGAAAGTAAGAACAAGGAAGAGGAAAAGAAGAGAAAGTGAGAGATAGAACAAGAGGAAGGAGGAGGGCAAGGTAGCAGTGACCTTATCTGAGACAGGACAGTTTAAGGACAAACAAAAGAGGGGAAAGAAAAGAGTTCAAGTACTTCATCCACAACAAGGGGGTGCTGACAGTATAACCCTGGCAACAAGTAGTTATCCTCACCTGTGGAAGAAGACCACCAGCAGGAGTGCCAAGTCGTACACGGCGTATCTGTTCTTCTTCTCGATGCCAATGATGCGCGGCGGCCAGAAGGGGGCATTGAGGCGCTCCACTTGGTTCCACGGGAAGAAGTCAAACTGGAACAAGTACTTCACCACCACAATAATCTGAGGAGGAAAGGACACGCTTCAAGTCCTCTAACTAACAATTAACGCAGAGAAAATGGCACTGGGGAAAAACTAGCCTGACAAACAAGAGTAGAAGGAACATGACAATGCATATAAAAAGAATGAGTATAATAACCACAATAACTGGAGGGGGGAAGGGGACACTTCTTCATCTTATATTAAGTACAATCCATATAAAAGAAAATGGAGCTCAGAAACAACTAGTAGACATATGGGAGTAAAAGGATTATAACAATGAAGTAAATTAGCAAGAGATATACAGGTGCATGCATCTCATTTTACAGGGGTTTAAATTGCACTTTACAGAATAACCCTGTAAAAAAGTCAAATTAATTTCTTATTTTATGCCTTTCATTTACATCAATACAAACTAAACCTCTGGACCTACCATTATTATGAAAAAAATTGTTTAAATTATGCAGAGCTCACTATAAGTTGTCTTTTCAAAGAACAACCCATTAACCCTTAACCCTTAGATGGCAGTGGAACTCTATATAGATGGTACAAAATTCAGTCAGTCAGTTTTGTATGGCTGAAATATAACAACACTTCCAGGTTGCGGTAGAATCTCTATGTAGATGATAGTTAAAACATCTCTTATGCGACGTAACTATATTTATACTATAGTCCTTGGGTCGGCAGTGACTATAATTATATAGACGATTAATTTGGGAGGAGCTACTCTTCAAATACTGCCACCATCTAAGGGTTAAACAAGGGCCACCTGTGAAATATCAAAGGCTAAAAGCATCCATCAGAAGCATAAGGAAAACAACACTGAGACACGTGATAAAAGAAGTGGACGTAAAATGTAATAAAGACCTCAGTGTAAGCGATGACGGTGATCCAGAAGGACTTGGTGGGGCGCGGCACACTGAGGGAGCCCCAGAGGAACACGAGGAAAGGCAGCGGCAGCGACAGCACACTTGCGGACTTGATTTGGTTGACGAAGATCATGATATAGCAAACCAACTCGGAACGGGAGAGCATGGCGTACCTGTGAGGAAGGATAATAGGAAGTGGTGGTGGTGGTAATAAAAAGCAGAGTGAAAGAGGGAACAGGACAGGCATGAGGGAATTATTATAACTTCTGGGGAGCAGCAACATAGTGGGGAGGGTATCTTAGGCTTTTTATTTTTTTATTTTTCTCTTACCACCGAGCTGCCTCCTTTGCTGTAAATATAACTGTGGGAAAGAAAATGGGAGGTAGTGGAGGTGGGAGGGACTGAAGGAGTTAGAGTGGGATAATAAAGGGAGAATGTTAATATTTACTTTATGAGAATAGAAATAACAATGGAGGATGATGCACCCTTGCCAGATTATCGTCCTCAGAGCATAGTATTTACCAGTTTCTGATGCCTAACTATTGCCAAGAAACATCAGGAATTAACTATTTAAATGATAATCATAAGTTAATCTCCTTATTGGGGTCCACGAGACAGTTTTTGGGTTGGAAGTCGGTAAATATAAGAGGCTGAGTAAGATAATCTGGCAACGTTGGATGAGGGGAAATGGATGGTGAGAGGAAAGAGCTTAACAGTATAAGAATAGCAAAAAGAAGCAGAATGGAAGGAGGGGGGAATCAGATCCATGAAGAATTTACCTTGAAAAAAATGTATATATAACCCTTGAAAAAAATATATATATAACAAATGAAGGATGGAGGAAATTTAAGACACTAACCACACAGCTTTATAGGAGTAATTAAAAGATTAATTAAGGATGAAGACACTAACCAGAGAGCAATGATGAGCTTGACGAGAGGCGGCTGCTCCTTCTTGAAGTCTTTCTCGGCAGTTTCTCCAATGTCCACCAAGTCCACACTGATGAGTAAATGCAATGGAAAAATGGGAAGCCTGTGAGTGACTGAAGACGATGAAGACAGGAAATCCAAAAATTACATATGAATCTGAGGGGAGCCAATGAATGAAAACAAAGCCCAAGACAAAATATAGGCAAGTTAATTAAGTAATATTGTTGAATAGTAATGTGTTGGATATGAAAACTAGAATTGTACGTATATAAAATGTAGACTGTAAATGATGCTCTGATTACAATGGAGACGAGTGCAGGACAGGTGCACGGGGCAGGCCAATAAACGTTTGAACTCACCTGTCGTCTGTTTTGTCCTCACTTGCTTTTTCTACCCGTATCTCAAGAGGCTCCTGCCCACCACCGTACCTGTAGATGTGACAAATGAACAGAGATATAAATATTGAACTGCAGGTTTTGATCAAAGAAAATATTCAAACCTGATCTCTTCTCCCTTGAGACATCATATTTTTTATAAATACAATAAATTGAATTTAGTAAGTTTTCTTTATCAAGACCAAGTTGTGTCAATTTTTTTTGTGGAGGATTAATTTTTTGGAAGATTAAATTAGTTAATCAAGCAAATCATTGTCTATTCAGACTGAGTGAAGATTAGTGAAATGAAACTGATCTGGCATGCAAACAGTTATTGACACGGTGGTAGTTGAGGCTCCTGATTACCCGTTCTGGCTGAGGGGGACGTCTGACCATTCTGTGGTGGCAAGGGGCGGGAGTGGCGGCGCCCCGGGCATGACCCTGAAGCCTTCTGTCTCCTAGGGGAAAAAAGGAGTGTCAGTGATTCCACACTTCAGAAGACATGATTTTAACCCTTGCCATACGGCGATGCAGACGTCGGCGTCACAGTATAGAAAGGGTTAAGAGGAAATCGAAGAGGATTAATCCTCTTCGATTTCCTCTTAAGAGGTTTAGAAGAGGATTAACCCTTTCCATATGGTGACGCCAACAGTGACTCCGACGTCGGCGTCACCACATTGAAGGGGTTAAGTAACACTTTTCCTTGAGCATCCTCTCACCACCAGTCACACTGAGCAGGAAGATTATTTAATTTAGCAACCTAGATAACAGGGCTACATTGAAATCATGTTTAATACCTAAAAGATCAATGTAACCCAAGCCAAGCCTGAACAGTGATTGAGGAGATTTAGTGTTGTTACCTTGAGCCTCTTTTTCTCCTCAGAAAGGCAGCATGCCACATAGCGGTAGTCTTTGGAGAGGCGGTTGAGCAGCTGTGTCGCTGAGATCATCAGTGACTCCAAAAACTCCCACCCAAACTTGGCCCAGTGAACAATCTTACGGAGGATGGGGGCCAGGCCTGGGGGAGGGTGGAAGAGGTTTTATTAGTCACTCACACAAACCTAAGCCACCAAGTATTGAATATTGATAGTGTCAGCCCCAGTGAGTATAAGAAAATGAGTTACATACATTTTTTAATTGTTCCGTATTTGTACATCAAATTTTTTTAAATATTTATTATGTTCTCTACACCATGAGGAGTCAACCCAAATCACTAACTCACTACTATAACCACTTTACTATTACCAGGATTGTAAACTGTGAGGACTCTAAACCTTGACCAACATTATCAGCCAGAAAGACTAACTTCACTGTAGCCTTGTTCCTACATCAGCACATGAATGTTTTAGAAAGGCTAACCTTGTGGCTCAGCAGGTTCAATCTCTGAATAATCATGTGCCGTGGAATCATCCGCCAAATAGCCGCCGTCCAGCTGAGGTATTGGCGGCAAGGGTGGCAGGGTGGAGGGCGGGGGTGGGCGACCAGATGCCAGGGGAGACCTAAGAAAATGTAGTTGGGTAGTATTTCCTTCAAGTTGGAGATTCATGAGAGAAATCAAGAAACATTGTGTGCTCTTAAAACTTTGAGGTGAAATGGCACGGGTTAAAAAAGTTGGGTTAGGTACAACAGAATAACAAGAAAAAAAACAAATCTCTGGGGAATGACTGACAAAGAGAAATGAGTGGAGGAAAAGGAAAGAATGTGGAAAAGAATGGATATAATATGATCAAGAAAAAACGGTCATAAAGAAATAAAGAATAAGGGAAGTTAAAGTTAGCATGGAGGAGGAAGTAAAGAAGAAATGGAAAACAACAGAAATGGGAGTTAAAATACTAAAGGAAGGAAAGAAAAAAAAGAAAGGAATGAACAAGAATAAAGGGGGAGAAATAGTGTCAGAATGTAGATGGAAACAAAGAAGGAAAAAAAAATAAAAAAACAAATTAGAAATGAGGAGGAAGTTAAAAAGAAATTAAAAATAAGTGTGTTAAAATAGAGGAGGAAGGTCAGGAAGGTCGACAAATGGACTGACCTTCGTGGGGGAGAGGAGAGCGGTAAAGGTGGAGGGGAGTGGGGCACAGCGGGGGGGGAGCGAGGCCGAGGGTGAATGCGTACGCTCCTGGAGGTGGTTCGAGAAGTCCGAGACGCCTGAAACACCAGAAATATTATAAAAGAGATGCAAAGGGTGGAAAAATCTTGGGATGTAGAAATGTGAGATGTCGATGAATGGTTCGGAAAAGAGAATCAATGCAGGGAAGTTAATGATGTGGTGACGTGTGATGCAACGTTGCCAGATTGTCGTACTCCGCCTCTTATGTTTGCCGATTTCCGACCCAAAACTGCCTCCTTGACCCCAATAACTGCCTTTGTATACAGTTATCGTTAAAATGGTTAACCCGGTAGCAGCAGGGATCCTGTTTCTTAATGGTCCCTCCAGGCGAGAAAAATGAGAAAAAATCACCCCTCACACAAACCATTTCATAATATATATCAAAGCATTTGTGATCAGATTATGTATCATCTATTTTGGGGGGTTTATATCATGGCACAAATTTGGCCCGTCGCTGCTACACGGTAAAGCCACAAATTTGGCCTGTCGCTGCTACCGGGTTAATTATTGGTGCTTTTTTGGCAATAGCGATGGCTCAGAAACCGGTAAATACAAGGCTCTGAGTACGATGATCTGGCAACAGTGGTGTGATGTATATTAACTTTTACAAGACAATGGAAGGATGGAGAGAAAAGAAAAATTTCAATATGGAGAAGCTGAGAGGTAAACAGATGTAAAGTCGAAAAAACAAAAATGAAAAACAGCCCACAAAAAGGTTGATCCTATAAAGACATTAGGGAATATTATATGATATGATCAGATTTAGTCGCGGTTATGTCTTGATACTCCCCTTAACCCGGTAGCAGCGGGAATTATGTTTCTTAATGGTCCCTCTAAGCAAGAAAAATTAGTAAAAATCATCACTCACACAAACCATTTCAGAATACATATCAAAGCATTAGTGATCAGTTTAAGCATCATCAATTTTGGGGGGTTTATATCATGGAGCAAATCTGGCCCGTTGCTGGTACACGGTGAAGCCACAAATTTGGCCCGTCGCTGCTACCGGGTTAAGAAAAAAAGTTGTAAGAAGGAAGAGGGATACCTTTCATTTATAATCCCTGTTATGAGAAAGAGTAAAAAAATAATAATAACCAAGCACACGGATCATGAGTGGAAAAGTAGAAAAACAAGAGATAGACATGTTGAATACAGACAAACAATCACTATGTTAAAGTGCTAAATTTACAGTTAAGAGTGCTTGGCATTAATCTATCCTCGACACACAAAATGTTATATAAACTAAACAGCTAAGGGACATTACCGAAGCCACAACTGTGAATAAATTTAAACTTGTATCAGTGTAAATTTCTTCAGAATCACAAAGCACACTGTAAAGGGTATTAGTAAAGGTACACCAGCGACCATGTCAAAGCTCCTTGCAATCTGTATTCTGCTAATCAATGTACACTGAAAGGAACATTACTGAAACTATGACTGTGAATATCTTAACTCCTCTCATTAAGTCTATTTCAACTATTATAAATGCACTGAGAGGAGGTAACACTTATTTGATCAAACACTACATAGCACAGGATCAAATACTACATGGCGCAATTTGTGAGTAGCGTGATCTACAAAACACTCAACAAAATATGATCTAGTAGCACAAGCCGATCTAAGATAGCACAAGCTACAGGCCTAAATGAACAAACTTTAATGGAAAACAGTCACACAAGTGAAAATCAAACAGTGTGGCCCAAAGGTTAAGTGTCTCAAAGTGATTAAAAATACTGTGAACTCATGTATACAGCAAACTCTAATGCTATTCAGGATCCTACATCACTTGTATAACTAACTACAAATCCAAATAGATTCATTGTTGTTAACTATCACTTGTTATTTATCATGTAACTATGCTGAAGGTCCATAACAATAATGGAATTGCTGCAAATATTCCCACGGAGGACATCTAAACTATAACACACACACACACACACACACACACACACACACACACACACACACACACACACTTACTAATGCTTACAATTTGAGAGTGGGATTGAAGGATGAGCTGTGAATGGGAAGAACTAGGAAAGAATTATCAGAGAGAGAGAAAAGATAGATACCCTGCAAGTGAGATTATTGGCATGAAGGAAGGTAACCAGAAGAGATAAAGATACAGAGTGGTGGAGGGAACCTGTGTGGGGGAGAGTCAGGACGCACCATGGACACCTGTGAGCGGCCAGACAGTGTGCGTCGGACCGGCCGCCGCACGTAGGAGGAGCGGCGGGACGTCGCGTCAGACTCCGAGAGGCGCGCGGTCCGAGCCTCCTCTGCCGCCTCAACGATGTCTGTCTTCAGCGCAGAACTCAGCAACTGTCACCCCCAGCAGCCCGGAACACCCCGCCAGGAAGGCACACACACACACACACACACACATACAAATGCAATTATACACATACATTTCAGTGTTTGATCATGCAAAAAGTTTCATGCATGCACAGAAAAAGGTTGTGTAAAAAATTGTGTACACACACACACACACACACACACATACACACATACACACACACACACATACACACACACACACAGTAAGACAGAGACAGATGGTTAGATAGATATACAGGAAAAGAAAATTGTGACAAAGATGAATAGCCAAACATACAGTCCATACACACACACACACACACACACACACACACACACACACAGATGGAGAAAAGTATTAGTAGAGTTAGTAGATTAAACAAACAAGTCACACATAATTTTAAGTAGTAGTAGTAATTTTGTTAGGCAACCACCTCTGCTACCACTAGCATCCACAGTGACGAAAACAACAACAACTAATACTTTCACCACAACAAGTATTTCACACAATGCTTTTTTCTGTGCTTCAAATGATGACAACAAAACAAGGGTAAGAAGCCAGGCCGAGGATGACTCCCTCCTCCCTCTAGTACCGCTTACCTCGGACACTGTCAAGCCCTGCGTGTCCTCTTGTGTTGGTTCCTCGGGTATTTCCAGCCCATCATACTCCCCATAGTCCTCAAACATGTAGTAGTCACCCGAGCGGATAGCTGTGGAGTGCAAGACCTTTTAGCAATCCTCATGGTGTTGCTTTTTACATCCGAGACTTTTTTACTACACATAATGGGGGACATCAGGGTGGTATGCTCATAATTTTCTCATTAGGGTCAAAGGGGAATGTATGACCTGCAATATAGGTCACTTGAGGGATATTTCATGAGGGAGGCCTAGTGGAAAGGGGAAGATGGAGGGAAGGAAAAGTATTTAGGAGAATGATTTTCTGGTGGGGTGCTACCTCATGCTGATGCACCCACTCTGCTCTCTATCTCTGTCTAGCCTGGGACCTAAATACGTAGACACACACACACACACACACACACACACACACACACACACAAACATACATACACACAAGGACAGGACAGACTAGATTTGGTTTATATTATCCTATAAGAGCATATCAATTAATTAACAATTTATATATTGCTGCAGCATCAAGCATTACATAAGAGACATGAATGCATTACCAGTTCATTTATCACAGGATGAAACAGAATGATTAAGTAACATCAGAGGAAGAGCGTTGTGCTGGAAGGGAAGTAAAACATCAAAGTAGAGAATCTGTACACATGACACATGAAGAAAACAGATGACAGAAGTATTCACATAGATTATGTTCTGTGAAACGTTAAAAAAATTAAGTGGTTAAGTGTGCACACAAGATGTAAAAAATATACATGTATAGGCTATACATCACACAACCTGCCAATGTAGAGATTTGTAGTAACTGTGCTGTGTTGCATTTTGTTGTGCTGTGTTATGTCGTCTTGTGTTGTGCTGTGTCGTGGTGAGGATGTACATACTCCAGTCTACCTTTAACCCGCCAAGGGGATGCATTGCCACCTTGCAGCATCAAGACAAAAACAAGTGGATTCCCTTCATTCCAGCCTGTGCTCACGAGCCTCTTCAACACACCCGCACCAGCAAGACCAAGTGTGCCGAGAACAGGACCCTTCAACCACCACCACCTCCACCAGTGCTGCTGCTGCTGCTTCCTTCACTACTCCGTGGGGGTCAGACTCAAGATGGGGTGAAGGATACTCTACACAGGGAAATGTACTTGTGGCAGTGGGTGTGTGTACTGTGCATCTGACTCCATGCTAGTTTTTCTGGGTTAGTTGAGTGCACCTTATAATGGGCAAGCAGTATGGTGTCTTTCAGGCACTTGTTAATGGGCAATGTAGCTGGCTATGTCTACGTGACTGGGCACGACCCCACACCAGCCTGGGCTGCTCCGGGGGTACAGTGAATGGGCGCACCAGGGAGGGAGCTGGGGGGATTATGCCGTCGCTGTGTTGGCCCGTGTGGCTGCTGTGCAGGATCACCCGCCCGGCTGTGTGTGTCCCCGAAGGGAGGGAGCTGAGCATCTGTGTACGGGAATAACACAACGGCTCATGACGGCTGAGATGCATTGGGAAGGACAACAGCCAAGTGTGATTATTTAACTTTCAAGTAACAAAGAGATGGACAAACGGCTGAATAACATAAGACTTCAAAGTTGCTGGTGCAGTCAGTTGATAAAAAGTGTGATAAAAAGGCTAATACTATACATTTCAAGGGATTCTGTGAGCACACCAGCAAAGTAATAAAGGATATGGACAGCTTATGTACATGTTCTATCTCCTTGTGTTGTCTGAGGTCCATGTGCCAAAACATTCTGATACAAACACAAAAAAATCATATCTGCCGTGTTTGGAGTGCTGGAGAGTGGGGCATAACACGCCAATTGGTGTCTGTGGTAAATAAAATTAAACAAAAAAATTAGCCCTTGGAGATGCAGGAGACTCCACAACCAGGACAGTAACAAAGACTGGAAAGGAAAGGAACGGGGAAGGAAACAAGGAGGGACGAGGGTACAAGGTGCAGCGGACGGGACAGACTATGGACAGGACAACTGGACGGTCGGGTGGCGAGGGCAGCTGTGTGGGGGTGCTGGAGGGGCGAGGTGAGGCGGGGCAAGAGGGGCATGCGCTAGGGGGCTGCAGGGTATTACAGGTGTGGTGGGACATGGCCGGCGATGTTGTGGAGACGGAGGGGCGGTGGTAGGCCAGGTGCTCCCTCAGCCAGGGGGGCCCAATGTCGTGGGTGGCAGGGGCAGAGGCCCGGGTAGGGGCATGGCGGTCCCTCAGGGCAGGGTAGGGAGGAGGGGAAAAGAAGGGGAAAGATTCTTCTGAGGGGGAGGTGATGGGCTGGTGGGAGAAGTGGGGGGTGGTGAGGGAGAGGCGCGTCGGCTCCAAGTAGCCGTCCAGGGAGAAGGTGAGATTAGCGGAGGAGGGGGTGGGGGCCCCGGGGGTGGCACTGGCGGCCAGGGGGCGGGGGGACGACAGGCCGTGCACGTCATCCACACCTGCGGGGGGGGGCAGGGGAGGGGACGAGGTCATCTCCATGGGAAGGGGACTACAGACATTGGAAAACTGTTCCGAGGTGTTGGCTGTAACAAGGATAAATAGCCATTAGGAGAGTGTGGTGCTGAGACCACGGCTTCAGAAGGAAAGACTTACACAATGTAAGGCAGGAAGGCAACTCTTGCTCACATGTGCCTCCTGATGCACACACACACACACACACACACACACACACACACACACACACACATACACGAGTTGGTACCATTATGTCATCTTTATGTGAACGCTGGAAAAACTGCATCAACATTACCAACCAGAGGTGGGACAACAGCCTAAAGAATGCCACCACCTGAGGGTTAGTGGGGAGGAAATATTACGGTGAGAGTTGCCACGGCCATCAACTCTTCCTGCCTGCAGTGACTCCACGTGGATCCACTTGCCATGGACTGTTGAGCATCTTGGTGAACATCATCACTCAGTTATGTTACACATCAACCACAACAATCACATCACTAAAATCTACACAGAGAGCCAACACTGGGAGAGCCACCAGAGTCAACCAAACACCCGGCCAGAGTTGCAAGTGTTTAGTAAAGATTTTAGGGAAATTTAAGACTTCAATTTTTCTATTATTTGGTAAAGTTTACAAAATCAGCACATGAGCAAGGAGGCAAAAGAATTCCTTGAGCGTCCCTCCTCTGGGTCTGTAATATATTAATTTTTGCATAAGTTAGAGATATCTGGTGGCTCAACAGGCTGGTCACATACTGGAAACATTCAAGATTCACAAGGAAAGCAAAGCACTCACACCAATAAAAAGACAATCAAGGAATAACACCCGGCTATACACCGAGCACTTGAACACACAGCAAAGCCTACCTATGTACGTATACCTACTACAAGCAAAGCCCTGATTATTGTTTAACCCGGTAGCAGCGAGGATCATGTTTCTTAATGGTCCCTACAAGCGAGAAAAATTAGAAAAAATCACCCCTCACACAAACCATTTCATAATATATATCAAAGCATTTGTGATCAGATTATGTATCATCTATTTTGGGGGGTTTATATCATGGCACAAATTTGGCCCGTCGCTGCTACACACTAAAGCCACAAATCTGGCCCTTCGCTGCTACCGGGTTAAGTGGCAGTGTGCAGCATCCAGACACTGCCATCATGATCCAAAACTGAATATATACAAAGATAACACACACACACGGGCACCAACTTTCCTGTTTTTTTGCTAGTACAGGCATCCAGAGCCCTATTGCAAAGCAACAACAATGTGACTAACCACAAACAAGAATATCAACATGGCTCAAGTCGGTAAACCATAACTTGTGTAATTTTCAGTTCATGCTTTTTTTCATTATTCATTTCCTAAGGCACACATGTACAACAATACTGAAGCTTCTTGCACGCTTATGTTAAATTCATGAAATGCTCATTTAATCCATTCATCAGAAGCATTTTACTTGAAAGACTAAACTTAAGTAACGTACCATAATAATGAAGACTAAACTTTTACACAGTTCAGAATAACAATAAGTCAAAGGGTAACCTCTCAAGTAATAGAAATTCAAAGACTGCAGTAAAATTCCACTGCCGAACAAGGAGCATTATTAACGTTTTACCTTATGCAAGGGACGTGTGGCGGTGGATGTTATGCTTTCCCTCAAACACTCACACAAAAGACAGCCACCGGTGGTATTTTCTGTGTGGACTTGAGTTAAGAGGATGAAATCAAAATACTAAATAATAATGAAACAATAAACCAAATACAAAATAATGACTTCTGATGCAAAATTCAAATAAGTCCTTCATTTCTACACCAATGAAAAATAAAAAATAAATCACAAATCATTTTTAGCCTCTCCTCAAAATCAGTGACGGTCTGGTCTCTTAATTAAACAGTGTGTCCTAAACTCGATTTAATTAAAGATGAATACAAGGAAGACTGACACCACACAAAAAATACCACAGAGCAGCTGGGGACTGAACACACCCACTCCCACAGGGCCGAGGGACAGGCCTTGACTTACCCTCGTAATGGCTGGCTGGCTCCCGGATCTGCTGGTTCTGGACAAGCTGCTGCGATGCCTTGATGCGCTCCATCTTCTCCTTGATCTTGTTTAGCACCTCCCTCTCGGCTGCCTGTTGCTCAGCTATCTCCTTTTGCATCAGCTCAGCGATCAACTCAGCACCCCTAAGATGTGTTAAAACAGCATTGATTCACCATGAAGCCTGACAGATAAGATTGTTCATGCTGCCAGACACCCACAAGGACATGCAGAGATATAGGAAGACTACGAGGCTAGACAGTCTACACATGGCAGCTCCGGAGAGTGGGTTATTCATCCATAAATACATCTCACATCACCCTGCTGCTGAAGAATCCTACTATCTGATACTTGCCTAAACTGGTCAAGAGTCATGATTCCTTAAAAAGTTGGAAGGTTTCGTTTAGTCGGTGCAACATCTGTGGTCATATGCCAGAAAGAGACAGAAGGGGAAGGAATTATAGGAGAAGGGAACAGACCCCAGGAGATAGGACACAACCCCCGATTAATACCTGGTACCCATTCACTGCTAGGTGGACAGGGGCGTAGGGTTTCGGAAAAGCCGCCCAATTTTTCCACTCCGCCCATGATTCCTTAAAGACTGCTGCCAAAACAACATTCTGATTGCAGTTTGAATACCTGGCAATATTCAAGAGTCAAATTCAACCTCTTCACAACCCAAGCATCCCTACAAATGAAGGGGAACAAATGCAGTATCTGCTTGTACCTGGAGGCCAACTTGGTCTGTGCCTTCATCTCAGTCACCAGGTGTTGGAAGTAAAAAGAGCAGAAGAGGCGCCGCTGCATCAGGAGGAAGCCAAAGCAGATTCCATCCCACATGAGTCCCGCCTCAGACTTGGGGACGGCACAGTGGTCTGCCAGGGCTGTGGGGTGGGTGACGGGACCAGGGAGGGTGAGTGGGTGAACCAAGGTAGTGCATGGGAGGGGGAGAGGCAGTGGATGAGTGGATGAACAAAGGTTTGGAAGGGAGGGAGGAAAGAGGGATGAGTGAGTGGATGATGGCAATTTGAAGAGAAAATACTATAAGACAAATGCCTACAATTATAATGTGTGAATTCAGCATGTCACTTTAATTTCATTCATATTTCACTCCTTTCAAACTGCTATTAATGTGGAGCTACATCACTATTTGGCAATACAATGATCAGCAAAATGATAAAACGAGTGGGTAGGATTTTAAGAATATAAAATCAAGACAAACTGCAAAGGGAAAACTTGACAACTGCTACAAATGCAAATATAAAAAAAGAAAACTCAACCATGGGAACTGCAGCTCCTGTTTTCACCTTGGACAGTAATGGGAAGGGAAATGCACAAACAGGTGGACCGACAGCCTTGACACTCCCCACAACAAACAGGTGGAGTGTCAACGCTTGGGTGAGTCTTTGTTGAGGGAACCAAAGGGATCAACACCTTAACCCCAAACCTTTCATGCACATGCACACTTTGTAAATCTTTGAACACTTAAACTCAGACTAAAATAAAAATAAAAAATAAACTAAAGTTGGGAGTAAGGGACAATTTAGAACACCATTAATGCTCAAGTCTATGAAGGAATGGGAGGAAACTTGTCAAATTATGGAATGGTGATACCCTAGAGGTGGCAGCAGCTTAGCGGGGGGGCAGGACTGGCATGACAAGGCAAAGACTGTTGGAGGGAGGGAGAAACAGGCAAGTGGGGGCTGCTGAATTTGGAACATCATTAATACTCAATTTATGAAAGGAATGGCAGCAACCTGTCAAATTATGGAATACTGACAATGTTGGTTTGATAACTTAGCAGAACAACTGGATTGGCATGACAGGGCAAAACTTTTGAAATGAGGGAGAGGAAAGCATTTGGGGATTTGTACTCTGTACCAAACAAAGCAGATCATTACTTGGAGAGGGAGGCTAGGCACACGAAGGTGAGGTAATCCAGTACTCACACACAGGAACATGTGTTAGGGAGGAGAATCATAACCAAGAGACTATTACTTTTTGTTAACCAAACTAAATGAACAGCTTTAGATATATAAATGGCAATGATGAAAATACCATATAAATTTGTGTAAGTTGATCTCAGGTAACGTCAATGACCTATTGAGGAATCACTTTAATTCACCTAAAAAGTCATTCAGGTTAAACTTTAAAAAAAAAGCAATTGTGAAGCAAAACCGTTGTACAACGAACTTTGAGATTTAATTAATAGAGATGCATTCCTGATCTATATTTAGGGCCGCTTTCACAGTCATATTGTTTGTTTTGATCGTTACCAATGGCGGCAATTGCCGCTATAGTATTTCCACGTAAAACTGGCCGATGGGTATAGTGGTGGCTGCGGGGTTAGCCTAGCACCACACCTTACCACACACTCTCAACACCTCTCGCTTCCTCTGCAGCCGCCACTACCCCATAGGCCAGTTTCACGTGGAAAACTATATAGCGTCGATCATCGCCATTGGTAACAATCAAAACAAACAAAGTGACTGTGAAAGTGGCCCTAAGTAACCTAAAACCCTAAATACACAACATTAACAACATTTTATGGACTGCATTGTATCTAAATCACTACCAAAGCTAATATGAACACATACTACCTGTACATTTGCATTAAAAAAGACTGAATCAATCGTTTAAGTGAGACAGAAGGATCATAAAGAGAGAAAAGGTAATTGAAGACTGCACAGGTACATTTCATCAAGATTTAACTAATGCATTGGGCTGCACAATTCTTTATACATACCAATACAATAAGGAGATTGATAGTACATATTTGTCATATTTACAGATGAGACTCCTTGAGCATAGCTTGTTTCCCTAAACCACAACAGGTTAAAACAATTAGGTAAATACACACACACACCAAGCTCCCTCACCTTCAACAATTTGTTCATCCGAAGTGTCTCCGAACTTCTTGACGCAGGCAATGCCCAGGAGCTGCACGAGCCAGCAAGTATGGATGGCGAGTGGCTCCAGGAAGACACAACCCAGCAGCTGCAGGAACGTCTTCACCACAATGACCCCGACATTGTACCCCAGCAAGAGATTCCACCTGCAGGACACGGAAAGGGAAATGTGATGAGTAAAATGATGCAGGAGAAAAACAGTAAAAAAAAAGCAATCTCTACTTTGGTCTTGGTGGCACTCAACCTTGTGATTCATGAGTTTAATGTCCATGTCTCACAGTTTTACGCTATCCATTGCAACCCTCCAGACGCCCTCGCCACTCACAGCCGAAGGATGATGTTCAGCGGCCGCAGGTAGAACTCATTGCCCTGCCACAGGAAGGTGAAGGCGCCCATGACATAGCCCATGGCAAAGAGCGTCACTCTGTTGGTGCCGCCCAGGAACATGACAGCGAGGGTGATCCAGTAGGAGGTGAAGAAGATGACCACCTTCACCATGTCCAAGTAGTTCCTGCAGAGATCAGGGAAGGAATCGTTAGTATTGCAACACATCCCTCAACTAGAGATTCTACAGAATTTTTCAAGTCAAACAAAAACAAAGAGTGCCAGTTGAAAAGCACCTCCTAGTGCTGTCAAGTACACATGTTGTTCAATTTTTTTTTCACTGAAGCAACAAATACATCCACAGCTGAAAAGAGTTCAAAACCTAACCCTTCTTAGCTGTCTGGTCTATCTTAATCTTTTATGGGATGAAAATCAATATTTATCTCCATTTTTCATTACACACAGATAATATACTGATAAAATAACAGAAACAAGCACTCATTTCTAATACTGCACAACCCTACTCTTTACTTTATCATTGTACAGCTGTGAAAGTCAACAGCCACCACAGGGACATGAAGAAAGAGGAACCAGGAGTAGAGCAAATTAAATTTGAATTAACACTCGCATCACCTGATGATTATGAATATCTCAAGAAAGTGTTTCACTTTGAAAATGGTGTTAGCAGCCCAAGATACAATGAATCAAAACTATAAATGTGCATTTTTTTCCTTTGCATTCCTGAGTTGTGATCATTTACCAAGTGTCTTGCAATCTCAGTGTAAGAAAGAAAAAAACATATACAGACAACAATTCTGACAAACTTTTCAATGATAAAAGGCAAACCATTTGATATTTACATAAATAATATCCAAGCATGCATGCACACACACACACAGGCACAAACAGGTTATGTCTGAGAGGGAAGCTCAAGAAGAGGAACAACCTGAGGAAAGGTCAGTTCATGTGTCTTGGCAGAGTTTTTGCAATAAGGTGTTCAGGAAGAAATGTTCAGAAGATGCAACTGAGCATAGGAAGTGTGTAAAACACCTCCAGAGGAATTGAAAAGGAAAAGAGGAACATCAAAGTTTTTAAGCACATGTGTCACATGTGGCGATATAATTTGTATGTGATAAATGTTCCAAACGTTGGTAAAGACACTGCAGTTGTGTGATGAATGAAAATGATGAAGTGGCTTGGATGAAACACAAGACAAGGGACGAAAATCACAAATGTCCTTTCATCCTCTAAGTAACTAATTTTATTTGTTATCACTGATGACCTAAGTTCCTCTCAAAATTGTTCCACTTAAATCAGTCTTTTATCTGACCATTCAATAAGCATTCGGTTTATTTGTCCTAAATTACAAATGCCAAGTAGTTCTCAAGTGCCTTCCCAACATGCTCCTTCACCCTTGCATCTAAGTGCTCTCCATTCCAGTCTAACCACTATGGAGGGTCTGGGCAGCAGGTCCTGTTAGTCCCAAGGCACAATTAAGGTGTAGTCACAAGGCAGGATGTTATTGGTTGCATTCATTCACTTTTATGAGCTCCTCTGGGTAAGATGCACTTCAGGGAGCTGGCTGAAGGGTGCAAAGGGAAGGGACAGGGAGGAGCCATTGTAGGGTGCAAAGGGGTAAGAAGGGATTGAGATGCCGTGGGTGCAAGGGAGGGAATGGGAGCCTTAGGGATACAGAGACTGCAGTACTTACTTTTTCCCTGTTGTACTTCTAAGGGGAGGGAAGGAGCCACACAGCACACAGCCGAATGGGGAATTAATTAGTAGGGGACACGGGTTGCCTAAAACTTTAAATCTTGACTAATAAGCTTGGCATCAGCCCTAACACCCCTCACCCATCACAGACACAGACACAGCTTGATGAGGTCTAGTGACAGGATGGACGGACACAACACAGTTCATGACATAACAGTAAAAGCCTATACAAATAATTTTTACGATAAAGGAGACAGACCAAGTGCTGAAAATTAAATATTTATAAAGAAACATGTCTACAAAAAAGCTGCATAAAATCAAACTCCTACAACTTTCTTTTAAATGGAAACAGACACTTGCAGGACTGAATAAAAAATGTTAAAATTCCCCCTAAATGCTCCTTGAGTATGAATGAAAGATATAAAAAAACTGTCAACTTTGGTTCCAGAGAATAATTCCAGAAAAAAATTGACACTCTCCTCTTAACACAATTTTAAAAAAAATGGAACTCACAACCAGTATATTAAAAACTTGCAAGACACAAGACAACTTAACTCAAAGCAACATTCAAAACTCAATGCTACAAAAACAATTTAAATGGAAAAGTTTTGGAATCAACACACACTAAATTCTGAAGTTAAAATATTGTCGAACAAGATTTAAGAATAAAAAAAATATCTTTATGGTTGCCAGTGAGCCTCAGTAGCCACCAGCAACACACTTCTGCAAACAAAATCTTATAATCTGCCTTACAATAATTTACGATATAAGTGAATGGCAACAGTTGTCAGACGTCCTTAGTCCTCCACACCTCACCTGGCATAGGTAACGAAGTCTGGGATGGGGTTGACGAGGGAGGCCTGGTCCTCGTGCACGATTTCCTTGTTGCTGCCGCCCTCGTACGACTCGGCCCCGTCAGCAAACTCTATCTCAAAGACGCGCTGCTGACTCACCGCGAAGATAAGGAGGCAGAAGTCGGCTGTGGGTGTGAAAGTGTACAACCTGTATTTGCCGACTATCAACTCCTATTCTTCAAAGCAAAATGCAAGAATCTCACACACACACACACACACACACACACACACACATATATACACATACAATATATATATGTTTCAAGAATCATACAATAACATGCAATAATCAATCCCATAGATATACAACTGAGTAAGAACATAAGAACAAGAACACACACACACCCTTGTGGATACATTAACACCTGAAATAACAACGAAAAGGAGACAGTTCAAGCCGAAAACATTCATGAACTTAGAACTAAACTTGATAAACTGAGATTTGGAGACAGAAACCTGTAAGTGTAGCTTGATTCCTGAATCTCACAACTAGAACTAGATAAATATGTAAAACTAAATAAATACACACAAAAAAATAACATCCATGAACACTCACTGACAATCTTGTACGACTCGGGTGGCTTCACAAAGTCTGGGAAGAAGAGCCACTCCCTCAGCTCTGGGTCCATCTCGCCAGCCCACGGGTAGTCTGTGAGGGGAGGAAGGTGTCTAAGAGTGTGAACCAGGAGGGTGTGGAAGCCTTGCCTAGAGTCTGACAGATTAGTAGCATCTTGCCAGCCTTGAGATCCGTTTGTATTTTCAAGGTGAAGAGGAAGGAAGTGGAAGAAATTGTAAAGGAAGTAAAGAGGAAGAGAGCCATGAGAAAGAAAATAAAGAGGAAAAGTCACCAGGAAGAGAATAAGTGGAAGAAGGGAAAGATGAAGGAAGTGAAGAGGAAACAAGTAAAGAGGAAGGAAGCAAAGAAGAAGGAAGTGAAGAGGAAGCAAGTAAAGAGGAAGGAAGCAAAAAAGGAAGTAAAAAAGAAGGAAAGAAAGAAAGAAAATTAAATGGAAGAAAAGGAAGACCAAGGAAAATGAAAGAATGTGAAGAGGAAGCAAGTAAAGAGGAAGGAAGCAAAGAAGAAGGAAGTAAAAAGGAAGGAAAGAGAGAAAGAAAATTAAGTGGAAGAAAAGAAAGAGCAAGGGAAATGAAAGAATGTGAAGAGGAAGAAAATTAAGAGAAACACTAAATTAGATAGCTTTCTTTAGACACCTATCCGTCTTTTAAACAACAATACCGATTCATTAACAACAAAATAACAATAAATTTCCGCACCTGTGCATATGCCGGGCGGAATACCGACACACATGAGGTACTGGAGAGGGATGAGGATGGTGATGAAGATGACGAAGCCCTTCCACACTCTGGCAATGCCTCGGCGCTCTCGGTTGTAGAAGTAACAGAGCCAGGCGGCGTAGAACAGCGAGTAGACGTCCAGCCGCGTCCCAATCACCGCCACCAGACTCATGAGGCAGATCTGGCAAAAAAAGTGCATTAGTATGAGGTTCAGTGGTGGATTGTTATTTATTTATTATTCACCATTTTTCAATATAGCAGAGAAGGCAGTTATGGGCAAAAATGAAACAAGGAAAAAGTATGAAAATACACTGCTAAAAAAAAGAAGGATCCTAATCTTTATGGTACAGTTATTCTAGCATCACTTATGACTACACTACACAAGGTTCGAGTGGCTTTACCTCCACACCAAATTTGTAGAAGCCATAATTGAGTAAAAACTTAAGACATTCCACAATGCCGTCATCCGCCACAGCACGAGTCACATTAGGGAAGAGGACCCCCAGAGGAGGCGGGGGCAGGCCCGTCACCTTGCGCTGGTACTGCTGCCGGATGCCCACCACGGCCTGCACCGTGATGACCACGATGATGCCTGGACGGGACGCAGGGGGGTCAGGGCCTCATTTCAGTGACTTTAGGTTCAAATATATGTGATTAATGGATGATTTTTTATTTTAGATTTCATACCAAGGAACACTTTAGCTACTATGGTTAAAAGTCATATCATGTGCTTAATGCAAATATATCTATTGTAAAGGAAGTATTTTCTTTATATTAACTTTTACATCTTACAAGAGATTCCATGACATTATATAACTCATGAGGCATTCCAGCTGTACAGGACTATGAAGGCCTTATGCCATGGGGTTCCCTTCGGCTCCTACCACTGCTTCCACTATTATAGGGGGAATGCCACTTCTCAAACCACATGCAAAATCAATCTGCTCAGGAGAAACGTTTTTCCCAACAATCCTCCCAAGACTCAAGCCGTGGCCACTGAGACATGAGGTGGACACTCTAGCATCAGACAAACGGTACCCCACAACTCAAGACCCTTAATTGTCTGTGTTTCAGGCTATTACACAGCACAACAGACTGAGGCTCTACCTATGTATCCTTTGAGGTACTTAGGCAGGTTGTCCGTCTTGGTGAGGCCGGTCCACGCAGCGTTGTCTGCGGTCGTGTTCAGAGGATATGGTTTGGCTGTCTCATTGTTGAAGATCTGTGGGGCCAAAACAGCATCATAATTTATATATATTTTTACTTCATTGTCATGGTGAAGGGACCAGACCAAGGGCAAAGAAAAATGGAAAAGAAAAATGTCCACAATATTGTTATTCCTGTAAAATGAGAACAGAAGAAGATGCAAAAGATTATCACATACATAAGTACCATTACAACCTTGCCTATTTGGCCACAGTTTATATATCCCCTTTACTACCTCTGTCACAATCAGTGTTCAACAACAGAACTACAATCACACTCAAACAAGGAGGACGTACTGAACAATCTGCCGCCCACTCCTCCGGGTCAATGTAGTCAATCTGGTAGATCATCCGTGCAATGAGCAGGAAGGACGACAGGACAACACAGGTACGGCAGATGGCGGTCTGGATCCTCTCTGGGCATGGGACAGCCACTGAGGCGAGGATAGCAAAGGCCCAGTGGAGGGGACACACCTGGAGGGAAGAGGATGATATTGCTGAGAAATGGAGGAAAACAACAGATATTCATATAACTCATCAGCAACAACAAAAAAGAAAAAAAAGAAATGGGGGTCTCAAAATAATAACACTTTCAACTGAGGGTAGATGATGATATTAGTGAGGAATGGAGAAAAAACAAGACATATATTCATTAACTCATCAGCCGGGAAGGAGAAAAAGAAATGGGGGGCTTCATAATAACACTTCAACTCCGACTAAAGAAAAAGGAAACAAAAACATCAGCCATGGATAAAGAGAAGTGGATATCTCATCATGTAAACTTAATGGTGGATAGACAACAGATATGCATAAACTCATTAGCCAGGAAGAGGAAAAGGAAACAGGGACATCATAATAATAACACACCACATGAAACTAAAGAAAGAGGAAACAAAATCATCAAACATAAATAAAGAGAAGTGAGGATCTGAATCATCTCATCATGTAAACTTTAGCGTAAACTTTATAGGAACTTACATCATAGCAGGCCAGCGTTATAACCGAGCCAAGGACAATCTTCATCAAGTGGATCTCGAGGAAGCGCCACCCAAGCTCCAAGGCTGACCCCAAGACCGCCTGCAGCCAGTCCAGGAGACGCCGACCATAGTGCTCCAACGCCACTGAAAAAAAGGGGAAACTATCAAAAAGAAGGAAAGTGGGTAAGGTGAAAGCTGGATGAGATACGAGACAATTCAATGAAAAAGGAGGTCAAATAACATAACTCTCTCATAGCAAGTAACCTCTATTAAGCTGACTCTTAACTCGGTAGCTGCGGGGACCAAGTTTATTAAAGGTCCCTCTAAGCGAGAAAAATGAGAAAAATCATCACTCACGCAAACCATTTCATAATATGTATCAACGTATTTGTGATCAGTTTATGCATCATCAATCTTGGGGGGTCTTTATCATGGCATAAATTTGGCCCATCGCTGGTACACGGTAAAGCCACAAATTTAACCCATCGCTGGTACATGGTAAAGCCACAAATTTGGCCCATCGCTGGTACATGGTAAAGCCACAAATTTGGCCCATCTCTGCTAACGGGTCAAAAGTAACTCTTACAACCAGCTTTTTCCAGGAGTCCTCTAATACTTATTTTCACAGAACTAGCCTCTACTTCTAAACCCACAACCTCTACGAAAGCCTTATGAAATGTTCGCTAAGCTCATGAAACTACCCATGGAAATGTTCACAACCTCAACGTAAGCTTTATCAAATGTTCACTAGGCTCATAAAACTACCCGAGCCAATACCCACAACCTCTATGAAAGCCTTATCAAATGTTCACTAGGCTCATGAAACTACCCATGGAAATGTTCACAACCTCTACATAAGCTTTATCAAATGTTCATTAGGCTCATAAAACTACCCGGGGCAATGCCCACAACCTCTACGAAAGCTTTGCCAAATTATCACTATTCTTATGAAACTACCCTATCCTCTACCTCTCTTCCCTGGACTCACCTCTGATATCCTCCAGTGTGCAGGACTCCAGGAGGTTTGGGGCACTGTGTCCTGGAGGCTTGGGTTTCTTGGGGTCTTTTGGGGCTTCCTTCACAGGGGGTTGGTCAGGTCTGGGAATAGAAAAAACTTGTTAGGAGCCAGATACTCCATGTGATGGTAAAGAAAATTTATGATACATCTTTAGACATTTTTCTTGGACATCCTATAATTTCTTTCCAATGTGAAGACCTAGAGAGTTGATAGGCTATAACTCGGAGCACACCTATTTTTTTTTTTTTAATTTGCCCTTGAACTGCCTCCTTTACTGCAAAAAAAAATATTAAAGTACAAAGGCAGTACGTTCAAGGCCACTGAAGGTACATATAAACCAAAATAAACTAATGGTCATGAATGCTGGCAGTATATAAAGGGCAAAGTAACTTGACAAAGAGAGAACCAACATTTTCCTTACTTTTGCTCGATGTCCGAGAGTTCCAGGAAGTCCTTGTGGAAGTAGTGAACCTGGATGATGGTGACGATGACGAAGAACGTGGGCGTCATGAGTTGGACGAAGAGGCGGCCTGTGTCATACACCTGCGGAGGATCAGAGAGGTATTGCAGAGGAGGCAGATCAGGAAATAAACATGACACCCACAAAATGCTGCTAAAATAAAATGGAAGGAAACGCCAATGAAGTTTTAGTAAGTAGAAAGAAATATGATATGAAGAGCAACATAGAGGAGACTGAGAATGACAAAACAGTGGTAATAGAAATAGAAAATGAGGGAAGATAAGACGAGGTATCTCAAAAATAATCCCTTTTCTCAATGTCTCCTTTTCTTCCAGTTTTTTAGCCTCACCACCAGTCTCCTCTTTCTATCATTATTCATGCCTACCCACAGAGCCACCCAGCCCCTATCCTACCTCTAACCCCATGTCCTTCTGCAGCTGTATGGGGATGCGCGTGTAGTTCTCCCAGTACTGCGGGAAGTTGTCAAACTGGTACGTGTACGTGAGGACCAACACAACCATCTGGTACACGATGACCGTCAGCCAAAAGCCGTACAGGAAGTTGCGCCAAGCAGAATATGACAGCTGTGGGAAAGGACAGATTTTGAGTGAATATTTGAGTGACCAGTTTCATTAGTATCAGTAAAATTAGATTAGTGCCGTACAGGAAGTTTCATTAGTATCAGTAAAATTAGATTAGTGCCCTACAGGAAGTTGCACCAAGCAGAATACGACAGCTGTGTGGAAGGACAGATTTTGAGTGAATATTTGAGTGACCAGTTTCATTAGTATCAGTAAAATTAGATTAGTGCCGTACAGGAAGTTGCGCCAAGCAGAATACGACAGCTGTGAGGAAGGACAGATTTTGAGTGAATATTTGAGTGACCAGTTTCATTAGTATCAGTAAAATTAGATGAGTAAAACTTAATAGTAGATTGGTAAAAGTCAATTAATCAATCTCAAAACTTTTTCTTTATTCCCTGCATACTAAAATTCAGACATTTGTTATTTTTGGATTATAACTTTCTTCCTGTTGTACCAATTAGGAGAGAAAGGTCAAAATACTAAAAGATAATATAAGTAAAACAGACTAAAGAAAAAGGTTAAGTCCTGCTAAATAAGAAAATAAAGCAAGGCAAACTTACTTGGAAGGTGATGGTGAAGATGAGGAACAGGACCATGTACATGATGCGGAAGATGACCACCTCGGAGCCCTGGATGCCGAAGATGAAGAGCATGATCGCCACCAGCCAGATCCAGAACTTCACCAAGAGTCCGCGGAGCCACTGGCCAACGCGCTGCATCACCGGGGACGACGTCTGTTCATCTGTGAAGCGTGTGAGAAAAAAAACATAATTAGCAGTCCTTATCCTTCATAATCTTCTTCCATGTTCTGGTAGTGTGATGACAGAATAAAAAAGAACGCTGAAGAAACAGAAGAGTGTACACCAGGTTTTCCTTATCCAGGGAGGACATCTGTTCCCCTGTGCAGTGTGTGTCGGAAAAAAACATATAATCTACTGGTCTTCATTACTTTCTTTAACGTTATTGTGGTGCTTTGGTAAAAAGAGAATATGTATATGGAGGTGAGACTATGCATGGCCATGGAACACATCCCTATAAAATCAATGCATTCAGGTGTTAATATTTTGTAAGTTCTTATTATGGAACATTTACTCCAAGCCTAATCCCGAAAAATAGCAAGAACCAGACAAATATATGAATTAAGGTACAGAATGCTTTATATCATGGGATTGGAAATAACACAGGTTCAGATCTGAAATTAGATTAGACCACTGCTACTTTACTATGTGGGATCATTATGTTATGAGCATTTGTGTGAGTATTTCAAAAGCCTTGATCTGTCTCTTTTAGCATAAAAACGACATAGGAGGAGATGAAAAAGAAGGACGGGCTGGGTAGTACCATGGGAGGAGATGAGTGTGGTGACGGGCTGTCCAGACGAGGTGGTGCTGACGGCGACGGTGAAGGGCTGGAGGGCGGCTGCTGAGGACATCTCACGCTTGGTGACCTCAACCACCTCCTGCACATACTGCCGCAGCGTGAGCCAGAACATGGTGGTGTACAGGACCTGGTGGGGATGAGATGCAGAGATGACATTCGTACGAAGGTGAGTAACTGTGAAGAAGTCGCTAAAAAAAGGGTATCAAAGCAAAGATGGCATAAAAATGATAGTGAATAGACACAAAAATATAACGCTGAAAAAATTGGAGATGATATAGTCGGTATTTGGATAGAAGTGAACAGGCGTGAAAATGTAATGCTGAAGGAAGTGATGATGGCAAAGAGGGACGACACTTATGAAAGACCATATATTCAATCTGAGGAACCTAGCCTATAAATATAATGAGGATTACCTGCATTACTTATAGGAACTAAACTGAGTAAGTACATGAAAGCTATTCACTGCCATTTTTCAGGTTGGATAAAATAAGATGCATTTATGGTCCACACCTTAACCATGAGGGGCTTGCACGGCAGCGTCGGGTACTTGACAAGGCCAATCTGACTGAGGTTGACGGCCTCCACCTGGCTAGGCAGCTCCTCCTCCGTCAGGTCCATGCAGTAGATGTATTGAATCAATAACAGCAGCTGCCATGAAAGGGATGAAAGAGTAATCAGAGACATGGAAAGGGGAAATCTTGCAGAAGTAGGGGTAGATATTCCATACCATACAAAGTTAAGAAAAAATCAAATCTGAGGAAAAGTGAAATATGATAATGACAAGAAGACTGAGTAAAGAAACCTGGAATAGTAAAAATATATCTGTTAAGGACTTTTGGTGAGTGACTCTTAAATGATACTTTTAGATGAAGGACTTTGAGGTAAAAGAGGGATGGAAGCAAGCGAGGAAACACTGACCTCGGCGTAGATGACAAGGAAGGGGGAGCAGCGGAGCATGGCGGCACGCTGGTTCGGGATCATCCAGAGAACACACGCCCACAACAGCAGCACGAAGGTGAGCCAGCTGTGGTACGTGATGCTCCATGCCTGTCACACACACACACACACACAAAAAAAAAAGTAAATAAATAAATGAATGAATAAAAGAAAAATGCAAAAGAAAAGAGAGGTTAGGATTATTTCAGACACAATCAATAGAATCTCAGGTTATTTTTCTGTCACACAAACACACACACGAAAAAGAGTAAACAAATAAATAAATGAATGAATAAAAGAAAAAATGCAAAAGAATAGAGAGGTTAGGATTATCTCAGACACAATCAATAGAATCTCAGGTTATTTTATTTTTTATAAGAACTGAATCAATCTAAATCAAATATGAATCTCTCTTTGCCTTCCATATATACCTATGGAAACTCTCTCTTCTATCTAAATGCAGATTCATCTTCATCCTTTGTTGGAGGAATATTTGCTTTTTTTACATCAAAGGAAGCAGTCAAAGGCAATTAAAAGGCTAAGAATTCACGACATACCAAAAGCCTCACTCACCATCATGACAATATTCGTGGCGATGTACGAGGAGCGAATCACCAGCTGGAACACACTGATGAGGGGGTAGATGAGCCTCTGCAGGGGGTGCTCTTCCTCAGGCTCCCCCTTCTCCCCTCCTCCTCCTCCCACTCCTGCTCCTCCACTATCAACACCCACATTGCTGCTGCCTTCCACGTCCCCCTCCACGCGGGTGCCCTCACTTCCCTCAGGCTGGGTGGTGGAGGACAGTGGAGGCGACAGCAGGCAGCCACTCCTTTCACTCCTCGCCTCGCTCTGAGTGTGAAGGTGAGGTCAGGAGAGTTTGACAAGAATAAGAGGAAAAGAGTGACATACATACTTGGAAATTAAAATATAAAACCCATAATAGAGAATACTGAACATGCTCAAGTTTAGAGGGTTCACTTTAAAACTAGAGTTTAAATTCATTCCCAAGTTTAAAATACATCATAATAGTTTTGATGAGGGACAACTTGTACATAATATTGACTTTTACAGAAGTGTATACAGTGAAACAGCAATAACAAAAATGAAAAATGAGAAAACACATAAATTAAAAAGGTTTAGCTGAATAATAAATATAGCAAGGTGAGATTAGTAGAGTTAAATAAGAGAAATTTTTTTGTTTTTGTAGATTAAAAGTAATATGTAATAAACACAAGAAACCCTATGAATAAACAGGTTTTGTTTAATGCAGTGCAAAGAATAAGACTGAAATATTAATGTTCATTAAATTCATTAAATTGTCAGTTAATTATTAGAAATGTAAAAAAACACAACTCAAAAGGTAATACTGAAGGGCTGAGTCAAACCTATCCTGCAGACGTCCAGCAAAATTTATATGGTTATGATAAACACAATAAAATAATAATGTGCAGTAAAAGCCTGTTAATCTATGTGTTCTTTTTTTAATTTATTACATGCAACAATTTAAAAACTGCATTTTGGAGGCTCATGATTTTCTGTTTTATAAAATTCAGACTTGCTTTTTAGGGAATTTAATTTTCTTTTTGCATGAGCAGACCGCTGAGTTTCTGACCGCTGGACTTCAGATTAATGGACTTTTACTGTAAAATCACTTCTGCACAAACCTACAAACACACAAAAGAAAAGTCATGTCATATATTTGGACGAGATAATACAAAACTGTAAGGAATTCACTCCATGATGTAAAGTGTAATCAACAGCTGTAAAACTTAGGAAAAAGGTGGTGCCATTAAAAAGGGAAAGTTCACACAACTCATACCATATAATGATAAGAAGAAAGAGAAAATCTAAAGAAAAATTAAATTGTAAAATATTAAATACTGAAAAAGATTGAATATTGGACAGACACATGGAAGTATGCATACATAAAACATACGTGTGTGTGTGTGTGTCCAAATACAACAAAATAAGTCTATGGGCCAAAACCACAGCTAAACACTCAACACACAGGACACAGGACACAGCACACCAGTAACACAGCTTCCACCACACACCCCAGGGACACAATATACCAGAAACTAAACCACATGGAATATGTAACTGTTTGCATGTGGCTTCTACATAAGTATGTGTAGAATGTAGTTAGATTACTGTGACAAAAAGACATGCAAACAATGTACTCAATACACTATGTACCCACTACATTTTGATTCCTACAAGTTGAATAGTAACTGTGATAACAACCACAATGAATATAGTGGCATGTGCAGTGACAGAAATCATGTTTGCGACAACAGTCCATATTCTAAGCATGGGTCTGATGCCACTCATATTAACAGATTCACCTTTTACCAAACATACATACTGTGGGAAAAAAAAACACCCTATAAAGTGCATATAACAACAACAACAACAAAAAAAGAAATACTAACAAGATACGGACAAATACAATTCCACACAACAGTTTAACAGCAAAACATATTCCTCTACACAACACACACAGTGCCGGGGTGCCACAGTGCCAGGTTGCCATCGTCACAGAGAAGAGAGTCGTTGCTACAGAGACGTTAACACCACCAAGACTCGAGAGGGTGACAGGTTAGCAAGACAGATGAGGATGACTTGATTACAGACAGAAAAGGGTGACATATTAACAGAGATGAGGGTAACACTTACAAACAGATGAGCGTGATATGTTTACAGACAAAGTGACACATTTAAAGACAGAGAAGGTGACTTGTTTACATAGAGAGGGTGACTTGTTTACAGAAAAATGTGGATAACAAGTTTACAAGAACACAGACACAATCAGGAGAGATGAAGAGCACACATATTCAAATACAAGTTGAATCTTTTGAACAATTTTTAGAGGACGAGATTGAAAGGTTGATTTTTTATGAGGACGCTAATTTTCAAGAGGAGGATAAACCTGTTTCTCAGTCAAATGTACTTAGAAAGAATGTCATAGAGGGGCCAACTTGTACATAAGATCAACTTTTACATGAGTACAGTACACAAAAGGGAAAATTACCACAAGGAACACCCGAAATGCCATAGAACAGGACTTGGTGGGTAGGATGTAGTAAGACCAAAGGAGTTCCAACGAAAGAGCAAAAATGAAATTGATCACAAAATAAAAATGGAAGGTTTTGTTTTATGAGCTGCCCAGAAGCTAAGAAAAGAGTGAAGGAAGTAAGAAACTAGGAAAAGAAGGATGAAAGGAAGGAGGTAAGAAAAGAAGGAAGAAAGGAGCTAAGACAAGAGAGAAGGAAAGAAGCTAAAAAAAGAATAAAGTAAGAAAGAAAATGAAGGACAGGAAGGAAAGTAGGGAAGACAAAGAAAAGATGAAAAGGCAAAATTATGGAAACAAGTAAGGAAGACAAAAAAAAGACTAAGAAATAAGAAAATGAGAAGGGAAGCAAGACAAAAAAGAACAGAAAGGAGGCATGGGAAAGGACCAAGCACACTACCTGGAAGGACCTGGGACACAGTTTGGAGGGAAGGGAGCCATTGGGGCCATAGGAGGACCTGAGGCTGCGGGCTGAGGTGGTGTTATAGCTGCAGGCAGAGTCTCGGATCGACGGGTTGCGGCACAAGGGCAGGGGGGCGTCCCAGCTAGGGTCCGAGTCCTGGCCGAAGCCGAGACCCGAGCCCAGACTGCTGCCCCCTACCGCCACCCCTGCCTCCTGCCAGCCAGAGGAGACAGCATGCCGTGGGGAGGGACTCACGGGAGGAATAATACACAGGTGTCTTTCCATGGGTGTGTGTATGTGTGTGTTCCTTTTTCATCTATTTATTTTGGGGGGGATTGATGAGTTTCTTTTGGATGTATATGTGCATTTGCTGGGTATTGAGGGACTGGATTAACATTTAAGTGGGTCTGCATTACTATTTGAGTGGGGGTAGGTTACCAAATGTGGAGGCTAAGTTATAATTAGGGTGAAGTTATATGATCTGGTTTTGTGGTCTTTTATGAAAACTTTTTGGTTAGTCTTCCCTTTTATTTGTTTCAAGGGATGTGTTCTTGCAGTGGAAAGAAGCAAACCAATGGCAAGTTAAAATCAATGGAAAAAAAAAGCCCACAACATTCTGCTCCTACAAGAGGAACACATGGAGGCACTAGAGAATTGTCAATCTTTTTGGTTCCTCATGCTGGATTTTGAAGCTAAACAGTTGAAAGGGATTTACTCATAGGAAAGTTTAGCTATTAAAGGTCTCGGCTATCAAAGGTCTTGAAAACTGTGTGGTAAAAGCCTGTGTATGTATTCCAGCCGAGGGAGTGCAATAGTGTGTGTGCAACTTACATTATGTGCGCACTGAAACCAGATGCTGTTAGTGATGCTGCTACTCTGCCACTACTTTAATTTTTACAAGATCTACTGATACCATTAGTACATTCTGCATCACCTACAGCAGTACGTGTGGTGATTTCACTGTACTCTGTCCAGTTTAACAGTGAAACCAGTCCTCTCTCACCCCAACCAAGCAACCAGTAATAACTAATAAGATTTAAGCTATTCCAGCATCCACCGGTCACAAGCAGCCTGAGTTGGAGGAGGTGGATTACTTGTGAACTGGGAAAGAGGGAGGGGCTTGTTTTCAAAGGTAATGTGAACAGAGTACACGGCTACGATATCTTAAACTATAGTCTTCCAAATATGTCGAGGCCGGTCTGGCGTAGGCTTCCACAGGTCCTTTCCTCCCCTCTGCTCTGCCACACAGTCCCAACACCTATCTCTTCCTCTCATATGTAAGCTATAGGTAACATATGAGAGGAAAAAATAAGTGTTGGGACTGTGTGGCAGAGCAGAGGGGAGAAATGGACCCGCGGGAGCCAACGCCAAAACGGACTCGGCAATTTGGTTTCACTATAGTTGCAGGCAAAAAAGAATGTTTACTATAATAGTGAGCATAAATAAGAACAGCATTATGAAGGTACGTGTCATTGGGTTTCAGAAGGATGTTGTTAGTGTTTGATGTCATCAGAGTTGGTAGCCTGTGTTGACCCTACTCCAAGCTCTCCCTTACCAAAAAATGTCATTTACACGTTACAAACTTGGAAACCAACCCTGGTGAATTATACATAGTTTACTTTCCATTGCTTATTTTAAACCAATCTGAATCATACTAATAATAAAGAAAATCAATGTTGCATGTAGCCTCAATCCACTAACTAGAATGGTCCACAGAAGCAGGGTCTGGCATGCTGATATTCTTAAAACTAATGTCATAGGAATGACCTGGGAAGGGAGAGCTTGTAGAATGGGCATGGGTCTGACACTCTCTTGGAAAATATGAGGGTTATCTGGGCTGGGGGGAATGTAGGTAGATGAGCATGTCGTGGAAGTATGAAACAAGGTCTGTATCATCATTTTCAGGTCAGTCCCTATCCCTTCAACCCCCTAAACAAACTTGAAAAAATCCCTGCTATGTTAATGGAGTTAGGTTACTATTTTAATGAGGCTAGGTTACTATTTGGACCACTGTCAATGAGGCTAGGTTACTATTTGGACCACTTTCAATGAGGCTAAGTTACCAATTATGTTGTTAGGTTGCTATTTAACCCGGTAGCAGCGACGGGCCAAATTTATGGCTTCATCGTGTACCAGCGACGACCCACATTTTTGCCACGATATAAACCCCCCAAAACAGATGATGCATAAACTGATCACAAATGCGTTGATATATATTATGAAATGGTTTGCGTGAGTGATGATTTTTTCTAATTTTTCTCGCCAAGAGGGACCTTTAATAAACATGATTCCTGCAGCTACCGGGTTAAGTGGAAACAGGCTACAAATTTGGTAAGGTTAGTTTAGGTTAGAATTTTAATGATGTATACGCTGATACTGTGCCAGGGTTTGCTGATTTAAATTGCAGTCTTACTTAAAATTACCACGTAAGTTTGGAATGAGTAGATGATGAGAGGGGCATGAGGCGAGGAGGCAGAGGATGTTATACAGATGAGACGTGATGAAGATGGGTGATATAAAGAAGGTTATGTGATGAATTCGTCTAAGAAAGGGATGAAGTGATGATGGGTTTGTCTAGATTGCTAAATGGTAAAATATAAGTGAATGAGAGATGGTTCGAAGTGATATTTAAGTGTCTGTGTGCTAGAAAAGGTGGTGTCAGACGGATATGAGGTGCTTTTAGTGGATACTTGATACTTAGGCAGAGGGCAGTGGCGAGAGTGATGTGTAAGCCTACGAAGCTAAATGGTGAAGTCTACGTGAAGGAGGAACGGTTAGAAGCAATACGGAGGTGGATCAGTGAGTTAGTTCGATGTTTAGTATAGTGGGTGAAATAATGTGAGGTGGATCAGTGAGTATACTTCGATGTTTAGTACTCGTCACCGTTGCCAGATTATCGTCCTTAGAGCATAGTATTTACCGGTTTCTGACGCCTAACTATTGCCAAGAAACATCAGGAATTAACTACTTTAACGATAATTGTAAGTGAATCTCCTTATTGGGGTCCACACGACAGTTTTTGGGTCGGACGTCGGTAAATATATGAGGCTGAGTAAGACAATCTGGCAACGTTGGACTGCTCGTAGTGGGTGAAATAATGTGAGGTGGATCAGTGAGTTAGATCAATGTTTAGTGCTCGTAGTGGGTGAAATAATGTCAGTACTTGAGACTCAGGCAGGAGGCGGCGGCGGGACTGGTGGGTGAAGGAAGTGCGGCGCGATCGAGAGGCTTCAGAGGCGGAGGAGCGACCCGACTTGATGGAGCGGCTTCGAATCGTGCTTCGCCGGATGAGGTACCGCACGCTGGAGCCCACGGGTGACAGCAGCGCCGCCTGGAGGATGGAAGGGCCGGGGAGGCGTGGGGGGGTCAACAGGGGCATGGGGCAGCTGCTGTAGAGGTAGAATGTATGGGTTTCCTCCTCCAAGACCAAGCTCGTATGTGACAACTTGGATTAGGGGGTGAGCCTTCTCCTTCTCCTCCTCCCTGGCCTCCTGTGTCGTGAATATCCTTAATAATGTTTAAAAAGAGAGAAATGAGTGCTTGGGTTTCCTCCTCCACCACCAGGTTAGTAGGTAAAGCCTGGAGTAGAGGGTGATCGTTCTTCTTCCATCTCCATCTCTCTAGCTTCCTCCTCCTCCGTGTATAACCTTAATGAAGCTTAGGGAGAAAGAAAAATGGCCACAAATAGAGCTACACACCACCAGAGTCATACGAAGAACTCTTAACACATTGAAGTTAAGAGAAATAAAACCACTCAGAGGACGAATGACATAAACAAAGGACGATCGAGGATTCCCAAGACCGCGTTCCTTCCCCGGTTGCAGCCTCCATCCGTCAAGAAAATGCTACTTGTTACCTGTAAACTGCCGCGGGCTGGAAACATAAGGATGAATACAAGATCAAGGGACTGAAATTTGTGAGAAAAGAATACGTGAGCGCTTTCTCTGTGGTCGGTGAGGCAGAGGAAAACGGGATGAGGGAAAGAGGAGAGGAAAACGAGTGGAAACAGAAAAAAGAAATTGAAAGACGAATCATAAGGACGTGGAGAAGCCTGGGGAGGAATGGAAGCAAGATGAGGAAAAAAAGGTGGGGAGCAAGAAGGAAGATGAAAGAGGAAAGTGAAATGATAAAAAAGAAAACGAAAGAGAAACTCGAATATTACTGCCATTATTAGAGGAAGAAATTATGAAAGAGAAAGGAAAAGAAGAAAATGAAGAGGGGAAATGAACACCGCAATTATTATAGAAAGAAAATGAGAGGAAAAATCTGAGTACGTCGAGGATAAGTAAAAGTAAAAAGAGGAGTCAGTGGAGCAAAAAGAAAGAGGAAAGAGAAAAATAAATTAGAGGAGAAAGAAAGCACCGCCAGGAAATTGGAGGACAAATTACGAGAGCGCAAAGGAGGAGCAGGAGGAGTACGAAGAGGAAAAAGGGGAGCAAAATGGAAGACGAAATATATAGAGAGAGAAGGAAAATAATGACAAAAGTTACTGGAGAGGAAAAGAGGAGAAGCCGACCGAGTGAAAGAACATAATGTAGATAAGGAGAAAAGGAGAAGACAGCGAAATTGGAAGAGAAGAGAGACAAGGAGGAATGAGAGGGAAAATGAGAATTAACTTTATTAGAGAAAAGAAACTACGACTCAAATAAAAGGAGGAGGAGGACGAGGAGGAGGAAAAAAAGGAATCCAAGAAGGAAGAGGAGACAGAGAGAAAAAGACATGGGAGAGTAAATAAGAACTGCCCTTATTGGAGAGAAGAAACTGCGACTCCAATAAGAGAAAAAGGAGGAAGAGTAAATAGAAAAAGAGGTAAAGGAATCAATGAGGAGGAAGAGGAGGAAGAGTAAAAGCAAAACACGTAAAGAAATCAAGGAGATGAAAAATGAAAGGAAAAAAAAGGGAAACGAATTAATCAGAAGAAGAAGGAATAGTAAAAGGAAGAAGAAATAAGGAAGGCAAATGACAAAGATAAATGAGAGAGGAAATAAGGAAATTAACCTTAATTTGGGAAGAAACTGTGGCTCGAATAGGAGGAGGAGGAGGGGGAGGAGGTAAGGTAAAATAAGATAGGTAAGGTAAGGTAAGGTAAGGTAAGGTAAGGTAAGGAAAGGAAAGGAAAGGAAAGGAAAGGAAAGGAAAGGAAGGGTAAGGTAAGGTAAGGTAAGGTAAGGAAAGGAAAGGAAAGGAAAGGAAAGGAAAGGAAAGGAAAGGAAAGGAAAGGAAAGGAAAGGAAAGGAAAGGTAAGGTAAGGTAAGGTAAGGTAAGGTAAGGTAAGGTAAGGTAAGGTAAGGTAAGGTAAGGTAAGGTAAGGTAAGGTAAGGTAAGGTAAGGTAAGGTAAGGTAAGGTAAGGAAAGGAAAGGAAAGGAAAGGAAAGGAAAGGAAAGGAAAGGAAAGGAAAGGAAAGGTAAGGTAAGGTAAGGTAAGGTAAGGTAAGGTAAGGAAAGGAAAGATAAGGTAAGGTAGGATAAGGAAGCGAAAAGGAGGAGGAGACAGAGAAAAGGAGACAAGCGAGAGCAAACAAGAACTAACCTTATTGGAAAGAAGAAACTGCGACTCGAAGGACAGGACGTAATACAGGACGAGGAGCAGCACCGGGTTGAGGAACCTCGACCACTCGTCCGTGCTGAGCGGCGCGCTGCGAGGGTCCGTGCAGTCCGTGCCCACCAAGGCGGTCATCCCCAGCAGCCTGCAACACCAACACCACTCAGCACACACACACACACACACACACACACACACACACACACACACACACACACACACACACACACACACACTCACAAGGAAAAGTTGGACAATTACAGATACGGAGACTGGACCACACGAGCGTAAGTAAGCCCAGGCCCTGTAAAATTACAACTAGGTAAATGCAACTAGGTAAGTACACACACACACACACACACACACACACACACACACACACACTCAATGACTAAAGCGAATGGAGGAAACAATGAAGGCTCAAGAAGGAAAAATAGAAGTTGGGTTTAATCTATGTGAGACAAGAATTCAAGGCAAAAGAAGATATTAATTATTTTTTTTACGGCAGAGTAGATGAGCCAAAGAAAACATAAAGCTCGCAAAACCCTGCCCAAATGTATAAAAAAATAAATAAACCGAAGAAGACGCCAAAACAAATATCAGTTTGACTTTACTACGTGTCTCAATACTCTCATCTTGAAAAAAGCTGGAGTCGTAAAGGAAAAATACAGACGAAAAACGGCAGTGCCAGAGTTTACCACTAAAAGAGATGAAAAAATGAAGATACTTATGAACTCGTGCATTAGGAAGTTGGACAGCATCGGGATAAGCTTGATTATAGAAAGTCTTATGCAGTGAAGCCGCGGGAGGGGTGGAGGCATTTAGTTAGCAAATTCAGAAGATAAGTTTGATTAGAAAGGTTTGTGCACTGAGGCTGCGGGAAAGAAAGACATGTAGTTAGTGAGTTCAAAAGAGAAATTAGTACGAAAATAGCGATAAAAGACATCAAGGCAAGGAAAAGGAGGGAGGAAACGGGGAAGTAAAAAAAAAAATTACGTAAAGTAGGCAAGAAGAAGGAAGAAAAGGAGAAGGAAAAGGGGTAACAGGTGCACCACTGCGGCGAACTTCAGAGGGCGGAGGAAAGATTAGGCGGCCGCAACAGGTAATGGGCAGCGCTACACACCTGGCGGCGAGGGAGGCGGGCGGCAGGTACTCTTGCGCCCACTGCGTCTGGTAAACGTACAGACTCAGCACGTGCACGCCCGCCACCACCATCACGCCGCGACACACGTACCTGGAGAAGGACACGGACACGGACATTGATAGATAGACGAATAGATAAATAGATGGATGGACAGATAGATGGATAAACGGATAGATGGACAGATAGATGGATAGACATAGGAAAAAAATAAAAAATCAAGAAAGGAAGAAAAAAGAAAGAAGAAAAGATGATAAGAGAAGATAGATAGATAGACAAATAAGATAGGAAGGTAGGAAGGTAGATAGATAGACAGTTAAATAGATAGAAAGAATGAAGGAAAGAGAATAAAAGAAAGAATATAAGAAAGAAAAAGAAAGATATATAAGCAGATAAACATAACGCTGTAAAAAGAAAAAAAAGTACAGATAAATGAATAAACGTAATGAAAAATGAAAAATGAAGAATATAGACATAGAAAGATTGATAAATATAAAATGAAAGGTGGAAAAATATAATAAAATAAAATAGACATGTATAGATAAACAAACTGAATTAATGAAAGATGTAAAATGGAAATAAATAAACAAATTACTTCTACTACTATATAACTTCTCCTCCTCCGCCTCCTCCTCCTCCTCCTCCTCCTCCTCCTACTACTACTACTACTACTACTACTGCAACAACAACAACTACTACTACTACTACTACTTCTACCACTCACCCAAAGCGGCGTCCCAGGGGGTTGTTGAGGCTGCAGTAGGTGGCGGTGACGACGAAAACGAGGAAGTAGATAGCAGAAGGGAGGGAGGGAACCATCACGCCTGCCGCCCCGATCACGGCCACCGCCAGGTAAGTGCCTAGAGAGGAGAGAGGATTGAGAGTCAGGTTGAGCTACAGAAAAGGGGAGGAGGGGGTTACAAAGGGCGGAGTTCGGGAATAGAAATACATATGGAAAGATGGGGAAAGAAATAGATATGGAACTACAGCACGGCACAACAATAGAAGATAATGACGTTACAGAGGGGGTGAGGGTACGAGAAATAGATGTGGAAATAGAGAAATATGTAACAATGGAAGATAATGAACTTACGAAGAAGGGGGAACTACAAGAAATAGATATGGAAATAAAGAAATATGTAACAATGGAAGATGATGAAGTTACGAAGAAGGGAAAAATACAAGAAATAGATATGGAAATAGAGAAATATGTAACAATGGAAGATGATGAAGTAACAAAGAAGGGGGAACTACAAGAAATAGATATGGAAATAAAGAAATACGTAACAGAAGATAATTAAGTCACAAAAAAGGAGATTGGGGTACAAGAAATAGAAATGCAAATACAGAAATACGTAAGAATAGAACATACTTAATTTACATAAAGGGGAATTGAAGTACAAGAAATAGAAAAGAAAATACAGATATACGTAACAATAGAAGATAATTAGTTACATAAAGAGGGATTGGGGTATATGAAATAGATATGGAAGTACAGAAATACGTAACAATAGAAGATAATTAGTTACATAAAGAGGGACTGGGTATAAGAAATAGACATGGAAATACAGAAATACGTATAAATAGATGATACCAGTTACAGGTAAAGGGGTGAGGGTACAAGAACAGATATGGAAATACAGAAATACGTAGCACAAGAAGATATTTGAGTGAGTGAAGGAAAGACGCCTGATAGCTCGTTACCCTCAGGAGAAGTGTAAATCATTAGCTCGTCTTTCCTCTTCATTTTCTCTCGGTATTCTTCTCTTTGTCTTTCTAACTTTCAAGGAGAGTGTGCAGATCGCTGTGCAGACCGTTGTGGGGAATTTTCGAGAGACAATTTTCTAGTTTCTTATTTGTTGTCGTTGTTGCTGTCATTGTTTTAGCTCGATTTGTTTTCTTTGTCATGGAAATTAGTTAAGGGAAAGGAGAATGAAGGGGATGAGAGAAAAAAAAAATATATATATATATATATATATATATATATATATATATATATATATATATATATATATATATATATATATATATAAAAGGAGAATGAAGGATGAGAGAAAAAATATATATATATATATATATATATATATATATATATATATATATGAGACAAAAAGAAAACAGAAGCAAGAAACAAAGAAAACAAGGAACAAAACAAGACAAGAAATGGAAAAATAAAAATATATATATATATATATATATATATATATATATATATATATATATATATATATATATATATATATATATATATATATATATATATATATATATATATATATATAAGAGAGGGAAGGATTAAGGAAAAAAAATTGAGACGAAAGGTAAACAGAGAAAAGAGATATATGATTGGAGAGAGGAAGGAAAAGGCAAGGGAAGAAATAATTAAGGATAGATTTTTTTTTATTTTTTTTTTTTAGGTACTGCTTGTAGCGCCGGTAGGTTGTCTTGAGGGGCCTCTTGGACGGCCCCGCCCGTTAGTGGCGCAGGCTAATCTTATACATAGTGGCTGCCGTGATATATGACTCTTGCTTGGCTGCCCCCCAGCGCTCCACTTGACGAAGTCGTTGAAGTTCGGGTTGATTGACGATCAGGGCAGCGTGTGGGTAATCTCCTGCCTCTCAGTGATGGTTTGAAATATCAGCGTGCCTCGGTGGTGCTCGAACCAAAGTCCACGAGCTCGCCACGCCTGTACGATGACCACTCGGCCACCGCCTCCCCAAGGAAGGAAGGAAGAAAGAAAATAGGAAAAAGAAAGAAAGGAAAGAAAGCACTGGAAGGAAGGAGGGAAGGAAGGAAGGAAGGAAGGAAAGAATGAAGGAATGATTGAAAAAAGGAAGGAGGGAAGGAGGGAAGGATGGAATGATTGAAAGAAGGAAGGAAGGGGGGAAGGAATGAATGAATGAATGATTCAAAGAAGGAAGGAAGGAAGGAATGATTGAAAGAAAGAAGGAAGGGGGAAGAAAAAATAAATCAATGAAAATAAGTAAAGGAAGGAGAGAGAGAGAGAGAGAGAGAGAGAGAGAGAGAGAGAGAGAGAGAGAGAGAGAGAGAGAGAGAGAGAGAGAGAGAGAGAGAGAGAGAGAGAGCAAGCGAGCGAGCGAGAGAGAGAGGGGGCGGGGGATAATGAATTCTGTCTTTCTCAGTTTAAAAGCAAAATTAATAAGGGTTCTTTTTTTGGCAGAAGGTGTTTAAAGGACGAAGGGGATGCAGAAGGAGAAAACGAGGCCAGGGAAGGCGAAAATATGCAAGGGACAGGTGCAAACTTTTCTCACGTGAAGACGAAGTGAAGGAGGAGAGGTTAATGGGCAGAGATATCGATTTAAAACAACACATCACAAGAGGAGAAAGGAGAGTGAGAAGGTGATGTCCATATGCGTGTATCAGATGTTTGACTGGGTAAAAAAAAAAAAGCAAAAAAAATGAAAGAAACGAAGAATTGATGAATGAAATTAAGACAGGACGGAAAACAGTAAGAAAGAAAGGAAGAAAAAAAAGAATGGACAGACAGAACGAAATAAGACACAAAGAAAGAAGAAAAAGAAGGAAGAAAGGGGAAGAAAAATAAAATCAAGTAGCAAGAAAAAAAAATAAAATAGGGTAAGAAATATATATAAAAAACGATTCAAGGCAACATACTCGACAAACACACCAAGAAATTGAAACTACGACCCCCCCCCCAAAAAAAAATGTATATATAAAAGTAAAAAAATGTAAAATCACAAAAATATATAATTGATACGAATTTTCATCGACCTTTTAATCGGTATGTGGTATTCTTCTGAGGTCGACTTTGAGTTCCAATAACTGCTTGAAAATATACACCCTTCGTAAAAAAAGAAAGCAAAGAAAATGAAAGAATGAATTGATGAATGAAATTAAGACAGGAAGGAAAACACTAAGAAAGAATGGAAGAAAAAAAAGAAAGGACAGAAAGAACGAAATAAATAAATAAAGAAAGAAGAAAGGGAAGGAAGAAAGAAAGAGGAAGAAAAAGAAAAACCAAAGAAAGGAAGCCAATAAAAAAGAAAGAAAGAAAAGGAAGGATGAAAGAAAGAGGAAGAAAAAGAAAAAGAAAAGAAAGGAAGCCAATAAAAAAGAAAGAAAGAAAAGGAAGGAAGAGAGAAAGAGGAAGAAAAAGAAAAAGAAAAGAAAGGAAGGCAATAAAAAAGAAAGAAAGAAAAGGAAGGAAGAAAGAAAGAGGAAGAAAAAGAAAAAGAAAAGAAAGGAAGGCAATAAAAAAGAAAGGAAGAAAAGGAAGAAAGAAAGAGGAAGAAAAAGAAAAGAAAGGAGGGCAATAAAAAAGAAAGAGAGAAGGCAAGACTAGCCGACGCCCACCCGGTAACAGCGTTCACGGTTGTGGGCCGCGGGCAAGGTGTTAGTTCATTGGTAGCTAAGTGGGTACACTGCGCCTCGCTCTCGTGCTGCGGGCCGCGGGGTCAATCTCCGGGCATTCCAGTGATGTATATTTGGAGACCGACAAGAAAAGAGCGGAAAGGAAATAAGAAAGAAAGAAAGCAGGAAAGATAAGAAGAAAGCAGGGAAGAAAGAAAGCATGATAGAAAGCAAGGAAGGACGATTTCTTCCCAACATAATAATAATAATAATAATAAAAATAAATAAATAAATACACAAACAAAAAAACAAAAATAAATAAATAAATAAATAAATCAGTCAAATAAAGTAAAATAAATAAATAAAATAGATAAATAAATAACAAATGTAAAAAAAATAAAAAAAAATAAAAAAAAATTCTTACAATCATAAAACCTCACTCACCGACGGCGTTGAGTATCCTGAGCCCGATGTTCTTGTGTGTCTCTGCGGCGGGGTCGTGGGCGGGGAGGTGGAGGTGCGGCGAGGCGTGCGTGGTGAGCTTGAGGCAGGCCACGAGTACGCCCGGCGAGAACACCACCAGGATGCACTCGGGCAGCAGCCAGCGCGACCCGTCCTCCTCGCTCACATGGTCCAGCCTCACCACGCCCAGGTGCCTCATCAGGGTCTCGAGAAACTCACCTGAGGATGGGGTTTAGTGAGGGTTACCTGGTTTTGATTGGTTGAGAGGAGTAGGATGAATAGGAGGAAGGAGGAGGAATAGGAGGAAGGAGGAGGAATAGGAGGAAGGAGGAGGAATAGGAGGAAGGAGGAACAGAAAGGAAGAGGAAGGAGGAGGAATAGGAAGGAGGAGGAAGGGGGAGGAATAGGAAGGAGGAGGAAGGAGGAGGAATAGGAAAGGAGGAAGAAGGAGGAGGAATAGGAAGGAGGAGGAATAGGAGGAAGAAGGAAGAATGAGAGGAAGGAGGAATAGGAGGAAGGAGGAATAGGAGAGAGGAGGATTAGGAGGAAGGAGAAAGAATGGAGGGATAGGAGAAAGGAGGAGGAATAGGAGAAGGGAAGAAGGAATAGAAGGAATAAGGAATAAAATGAAGGAAGAATAGGAGGAAGTTTAATGAGGGTTACCTGGTTTTAAGTGTTTTCTCACCTGAGGAATGAGTTCAGTGAAAGTTATCTGGTTTTGATTATCTTTTTATCACCTGAGAATAAGTTTGATGAAGGCTGCATGATTTTGGTTTGTTTATTAATAAGTTTTCTTTTGGCGTGAAGAAAACGAGGTGTGTGAGGGATGATGTTCCTAATGAGGGTTTACCTGATTAATGAAGTTACCTTTGATGTCTGATGGCAAGGGAATGGGGAAATATTCTAGGGAAGACGGGGAGAAGGAAAAGGGAATCGCAGGAAATTTGGTAATGAAGAAGAGGAGAAGGGGGGAGGTTTAACGAGGATTTAGCTGATTAATTGCTTTTCATTGGTTTTAAAGGTGAGGCTAAGTTTTCTTTCATGTCTGAGGGGAAAGGAGGAAGGGAAAATAAGGAAGAAAGGGAGGAGGAAGGGGATGAGAGAGAAAACTGGGTAAGGAAGAAGAGTTGATGATAGACTTAACGATAATGTAGCTGGTTAATTTATTTTCTTTGGTCAATAAAAGTGGTCTTGAATTACCTTTGATGTCTGAGAGCAAGGAAAGAGAGGAAAATATTTATGGAAGAAGGGGAGGAGAAAGAGGATAGGAGAGGAAACGGGGTAAGGAAGAAGATAGATATGATGACGATGGTGATGATGATGATGATAGGTTTAACGAGGATTTAGCTGGTTTTTGGTTTGTAAATGTGTTCTTAGGTTCATTTGAATACTGTAGGGTTAACGAAGAAGGGAAAAAGATGAAGGGAAGGAGGAACAGAAGAGCTTAGGTTCACCTGACATTTGGGGGTCAGGGACGGAAAGGGAAAGGTGGAAAGAGAAGGTAAAAATGGAGCAGGTGGTTTTAATGAGAAATTCGTGAGTTAATTAGCTCTGATTGATTGGATTTTAAAGGTGATCAGATTAAAGAGTTTATTTTTATGTCTTTTGCTATTTTATTATCTCTCTTATCAGCTGACAAGATTTCACACTACTACTACTACTGCTACTGCTACTACTACTACTACTACCACTACTACTACTAATCTGAGGAAGGAAAGAATTACCAAGAAGAAGAAGAAGAAGAAAAAAGAAAAAAAAGAAAAAGAACAAGAAGAACAAGAACAAGAAGAAAGACAACAACAACATCAACAAAAACAACAACAACAACAACAACAACAACAACAGGTGGAGGAGACAGGAACGCAAACAAGGAAGAAGAGAAAGAGGGAAGAGAGGGAGAGGAGTGGATGAACGAAAATGGAAGAGGAAGGAAGGGAAGAGGAGAGGGGAGGAGTTAAGAAAGAGGGCGAGTAAATATAATGAGAAAGAGCAGGAAAACAAACAGAGGTGGTGAGGAGGAAGGGAAGGCAGGGAGAGGAAGAAGGGAGGAGGAAAAGAGGGAGATGGAAAGAAAATGGAGTAATTAAGGAAGAAGGGAGGAAAAAAAGGAAGAAAGGAAGGAGAGAAGTGAAGAAAGAACGAAAGAAAAAAGGGAAGAAGAGAAAATGAAAAAAAGAGGGATTAAGGAAGAAAGGAAAGAAGAAAGGAAGGAAAGGAAGAAAGGAGAGTGAGGAAAAGAAGGAATAAAGTAATAAAGAGAAGAAAGGAAAGTGAGGAAAAGAAAAAATAAAGAACTAAAGAAAATAGAGGATTTAAGAAAGGAAAAAGGGAAAGAAGGAAGAAAGAAAATTAGAAAGAAAGTAAGAAAAGAAAGAAGAAAGAAAGGTAGGAGACAAGGAACAGAAAGATATACACACACAGGAAAAATAAATGGAGGAAAAATCTCAGGACAAGGAGAAAGGGAAAGGAAAAAAAAACGAGGGAGATGATGGAAGAGAGAAAGAAAATAGGAACAAGGGCGCGATAAAAATAACACTGACGATTGCAAGAAAGGCAAAACACTAAAAATAGAAGACAAAAAGCAAAATAAGAAAAAAATAGGAAGACCAACAACGGGAAATGTAAAAGATGGACGTAAGAAACCACAGAAGGAGAAAGAAAGAAAGAAAGAAAGAAGGAAGGAAGGAAGGAAGGAAGGAAGGAAGGAAGGGAGAAATAAATAAATAAATAAATAAATAAATAAATAAATAAATAAATAAATAAATAAATAAATATATATATAAAGAAAGAAAGAAAGAAAGAAAGAAAGAAAGAAAGAAGGAAGGAAGGAAGGAAGGAAGGAAGAAACCACAAGGAAAGGAGTGACAGAAGGAAAGTAAATAAACATGGAACCAAACGGGGATGAAGGAAGTTTAAGAGGACAAAAGGAAAATAGAAAGAAAAAATGAATGTGAGAAAGACAAGAAGAAATAAAAAGAAGGAAAGGAGAGAAAACAAGAAAGATAAAAATAAAAATAAAAAGATTGAAAGAAGGAAAGAAAAAAAAATAGTGACGAAGAAATCAGAGAAAACAAACACATAATAATCTATACTTACACGAAAATAAAGAAAGGATGAAAGAAAGGGAAGGCAAAGAAAAAAAAGAAAAAAGATATGAGATAATGAAAAAAGGAAACTATGTAAACTCTGGAAGGAAGCAAGAAAAAAAACAAGGAAGGAAGAAGAGAACGAAAAACACTCGGAAAGGGAAGAAGGAAGAGAAAACACAAAGGTAGGTCTAACGAAGCAAGAGAAACCAGCAGACACAAACACAATAATACTCACAGGGGGTCAGGAAGGAGCCGTAGGGGGGGAGGGACAGCAGGACGATCTGGAAGGTGAACTGAAGGAGGAAGTTGACGATGCTGAGACCGACCAACACCCTCAGGAATCGACCAGTGTGTCCTGCGGGATGGGAGAGATGGAGGGTGAGAAGGGTGAGGAGGGGAACGGAGAGGGAGGGAGTGGAGAGGGAGTAGAAGGGAAAGGGGCAGAAAGGGAAGGAGGGTGGTGAGGTGGGAAAGAAAAAAGGGAAAGAGGACGAATGGAGGGAATGGGGGAGGAGGAGAAAGAAGGGATGAATAAGGAAAATAATGAAAAAAATATGAGGGAGAGAATTAAGAAAGAAGGGGGGAAGGAGGAAAAGGAGGAGGAAGAGGAGGAGGAGGAAGGAGAGAAAAGATACAGGAAAACGGAGGGAGAAAGAAACATTATATAATTAGTATATACATAACCTAATTTATTTTTTCACATACAAAGACAACAATAATAATAATAATAATGATGATGACGATGAAGATGATGATGATTATGAAGATGAAACAGTGTTGATAATAGTAGACTCTGTGTGTGTGTGTGTGTGTGTGTGTGTGTGTGTGTGTGTGTGTGTGTGTGTTTAATAATAGTAACGTTTACAAACAAGCAAGCAAACAGGAGCCCCAAAATTTATAAACCACGAAAACAAACAGGTAGGGCGACAGGTGAGAGAGAGAGAGAGAGAGAGAGAGAGAGAGAGAGAGAGAGAGAGAGAGAGAGAGAGAGAGAGAGAGAGAGAGAGAGAGAGAGAGAGAGAGAGAGAGAGAGACTAATGGGAAGTGATGGGAGATTAAGGGTGATAGAAACGGGAAAGAGGAGGAGGTAGAGGAAAAGGAGGAGGAGGAGGAGGAGGAGGAGGAGGTGGAGGAGGAGGAGGAGTAGGCGGAAGAAGGTACAAACTTAGAGACGACAGTTAAAAGAAATGTCAAGGAACAGATGATTAAGAGAGAGAGAGAGAGAGAGAGAGAGAGAGAGAGAGAGAGAGAGAGAGAGAGAGAGAGAGAGAGAGAGAGAGAGAGAGAGAGAGAGAGAGAGAGAGAGAGAGAGAGAGAGAGAGAGAGAGAGAGAGAGAGAGAGAATGAAGGTTGACAAATGAGGGAGGTTAAGCAAAATAGGAAATAAAATAAGATAAAAGCAAAGGAAGAAGACGGAAAAAGAGGAAGAAAATAAGGATGGAAAGGAAAAAGGAAGGAAGGGAGGGAGAAAGGAAGACATAACAAAGAAATTATAAAAAGAATATAGAATGGAAGAATGATAATAAAGAAAAAAAAGTACTGATAATAACAAAACAAAGGAAGGAAGAACGGCAGGAATGTTATTGTATGTAAGATGAATGACAATGAAAACGAGGAAGAACTAAGAGATGAAAGAGTGTGTGTGTGTGTGTGTGTGTGTGTGTGTGTGTGTGTGTGTGTGTGTGTGTGTGTGTGTGTGTGTGTGTGTGTGTGTGTGTGTGTGTGTGCCCTTACCTCGCATGGTGTAGAAGGTCGGGGCGGGCAGCAGCGGCACCACCATCACCATGACCAGGTAGGCGAGGGACATGAGGCTGAACCGTAACACCGCACCTGGGGAACGATCAACAGGTAAGTTAGCATGTGAACAAATAACAGGCAAACAAATAAATAACAGGTGAACAATTAACAGGTACACATAAGTAAACAAATAAACAAATATGGAAGTAAACAAATAAAAATAAAGTCAATAAACAAATAATTAACAGGTAAACAAATAAACAAAGTCAACAAATATGCAAATCTAAATAGAAGTAAGAAAAAGCAAGTAAATTAATAACAAAGATATTAATGCCAATACTCTTAATCCTACTACCACTAATAATAATAATAATAATAATAATAATAATAATAATAATAATAATAATAATAATAATAATAATAATGATAAGAGAGGTAACACCCAACATCTTCACCTCACTATCACCTTACATGTCTTCTTCCTCTTCGTCCCTTCCTATCATTTCCTCCTCCTCCTCCTCCTCCTCCTCCTCCTCCTCCCCATCAAAGCAGCCATTTCCCTGTAACGAGGTGGGGAAGCGGGCAACTAACAGCCCTTGACCTAATGGGGAAGGGGAGGGGAGGGGAAGGGGAGGGGAAGGGGAGGGGAAGGGGAGGGAAGCAAGGGAAAAGGAGGGATGGGGAGGGGAGGGGAAGGGAAGGAAGGAGAGGTAGGGAGAAGGGGAAGGGAGGGGAAGGGAAGGGTGGGATCTAGAGAGAGAGAGAGAGAGAGAGAGAGAGAGAGAGAGAGAGAGAGAGAGAGAGAGAGAGAGAGAGAGAGAGAGAGAGAGAGAGAGAGAGAGAGAGAGAGAGAGAGAGAGAGAGAGAGAGAGAGAGAGAGAGAATTAAGGAGAAAGGGAGAGAAAAAAGAATGAATAGGCTCTGTATGAAGGGAGGGAAGGAAGGAGGAAGGGAAGGAGGGGGGAAGGGAGGGGCGTTTCACTCCATCAACTACGACTCAGTGACCTGTATAGAGGTAGGTGGAGGGAAGGGAGGGATGGAGGGAAGGGAGGGAAGGAGGAAAGGAAGGAAAATCAACATATCTTTCCCATTAGAAACACCTAACCGTGCCATGTAACTCTGCGGAAATTAATATCAGGTATCAATGTACGACCACACACACACACACACACACACACACACACACACACACACACACACACACACACACACACACACACCTGTTCTAATTAGTGACCGTGACCAGGTAAACCCAACAATTTATTATACATATGTACACACCTACACACACACAGCTACTACTACTACTACTACTACTACTACTGCTACTGCTACTGCTACTACTACTACCATCATCATCATCATCATCATCAGTAGTAGTAGTAGTAGTAGTAGTAGTAGTAGTAGTAAGAGAGAAAGGAACATTTAAATAATTTGTGAAAGCAACATTAAGAAAGACAGGAAGAGGAAGTGGAAGAGTATAAAAGAGAAAGAAAACGAGGGTATGAAGGAGGAGGAGGAGGAGGAGGAAGAGGAATTATCTCTTTTTCGATAAGAGGTGGACCTCACTTGCCATATTAGAGAGAGAGAGAGAGAGAGAGAGAGAGAGAGAGAGAGAGAGAGAGAGAGAGAGAGAGAGAGAGAGAGAGAGGCATATATGCACTCATTTGCAATATGTAAGATGTAAAAAAAAAAAGAAATAAAAGAGAGAGAGAGAGAGAGAGAGAGAGAGAGAGAGAGAGAGAGAGAGAGAGAGAGAGAGAGAGAGAGAGAGAGAGAGAGAGAGAGAGAGAGAGAGAGAGAGAGAGAGAGAGAGACACACACACACACACACACACTGCAATGCACCATACCAGCTATACCCGCTGGTGTGTGTGTGTGTGTGTGTGTGTGTGTGTGTGTGTGTGTGTGTGTGTGTGTGTGTGCTTGCGCGCAGGCCCACCATAAATTTAAATCTATTTCTGAATATGATGAAATAGAGAGAGAGAGAGAGAGAGAGAGAGAGAGAGAGAGAGAGAGAGAGAGAGAGAGAGAGAGAGAGAGAGAGAGAGAGAGAGAGAGAGAGAGAGAGAGAGAGAGAGAGAGAGATGGGTGTGGTTCTTTAGGAGGAAAGTGACTATGACCTCCTATTTCCCCCTTTTCCTTCCCCCTTCCTTCCCTTTCTCTCTCCTCCCTTCCTTCCCCTTCTCTCTCCTCCCCTTCCCTCCCCTCTCCCTTCTCCCTTCCTCCCCTCCATCCCCTCCCTTCCTTCCTCAGCCTGCCCCTGATGAACCTTCCTTCCCTTTCCTTTCTCTTCCTTCCTCTTCCTCTTCCTGGACCAGATATTCTTCCTCTTCCTCTCTTTCCACTCTCCTCACCTTTGCCCTTTGTTCCTCTCCTCCTCCTCTTCCCTTCACCTCCTCCGCCTTCTTTCCCCTCCCACTTTACTCTTCCTCCTCTTTTCTTTCCACTTTCCTTCTCTTTAACTTTTTGTCCTATTTTCCTCTTCCTTTCCCTCCCACGTAATTCTTCCCCTTCCTGGAATTCCTCCTCTTCCCCTTCGTCTCTCTCTCTTTCACATCCTTCCTTCAATAAACATAATTTCCTGTCCTTCCTTTTTTAAGCTTGGACATTAATGATTGGACACACACACACACACACACACACACACACACACACACACACACACACAGGCAGACAGAAAGAGACAGACGCAGGCAGATACACAGACAGAAAGACAGACAGAAATAAAGTTAACCGCGCAGAAAGACGAAAGACAAAGAAAGCGAGCCATTATTTAAGAAAGGCGAAAGAGGAAAAAGGATAAGAATACGGACAGAGGAAGAGAAAGGCTGAAGAAATGAAGAAAGAAATGAAAGAAAAAAAGGAAGGAAAGAGAGAAGGAAGGAAGGAAGGAAAGGAATGAAGGAGGAAGGAAGGAGAGAAGAAAAGAAGAAATGAATAGAATATAAGTAGGAAAGGAAGGAGAGAGGGAAAGAAGGAAGGAAAGAAATGAAGGAGGAAGGAAGGAGAGAAGAAAAGAAGGAAGGAATGGAGTATAAGTAGGAAAGGAAGGAGAGAGGGAAGGAAGGAAGGAAAGGAAGGAGGAATGAAGGAAGGAGGAAAAGAAGATATGAATAGAGAAAGTAAGAAAGGAAGGAGATAAAAACGTAATTAAGGAAGGGAAACAGAAAATAAGGAAGAAAGATTACAAGGAAAGAAAAATAGAAAGGCGAAAAAAATATATAGACCTTGACGAAGAAAAAATTAAATAAAATTAAAAAATAAATAAAAATAAATAAATAAAAAGATAAAGAAAGTAAATGGGAAATAAGAAATAAAATGCAATATATAGAAAAAGAGAAAGACAGACAAACAGACAGAGACAGATAAACACAGACATACTTACATATACTTAAGACGAGGGGCAACATAAGTCTGAAGATGAGGGTAGCAACGAGCTGGTGGGCCGCCATGATGCCGGTAGTAGTAGTAGTAGTAGTAGTAGTAGTAGTAGTAGTAGTAGTAGTAGTAGTTGCAGTAGTTAAAGCAATATAGCTGCTCGGTTTGGCATTGATAAGGTTAGTGCGTCTTCAAATCAACGAATGTCAGCTTCATATGTTGACTTCTAGCTGTCGTAGATTAGAAGATGAAGTAAGGAGCAATGGAGTGCGTTGTCATTCTGTTAGGCAAGGCGGTGGGAGTTATGGTGGTTTGCTAGTGGCGGTTAATAAGTTGTAGTGGTCGTATAGTGGTCGTTGCAGTCGTAGGCAAGAGAACATTAGAACATAAGAACGTAAGGAGTCTGCAAGAGGCCGGTTGGACGACGTTAAAATCAGTGGAGGATGTTGTAATTCTGTTTAGCAAGGCAGTGTCAGTTCTAACGGCTGGGTTGTGGAAGTAATGTTTTAATGTGTGTTATAGTTTACGTTATGGCAGTGAAATTAGGGGCATGTGGCAAGCTAGAGTCTGCTGAAGCTATTTACAGAGTTGGTATCAGTTATAGTAAGTTAGTTAAAAGGGAGTTTGGAAAGTTTCGTTTAGTCGGCGCAACATCTGTGGTCATATGCCAGTTGAAAGGGAGTTGCAGTTGTTTATTTATAGTTTCAGAGGTCGAGTTAAGAGTTGCAGAGGTTTGGTTATAGTTATGGACCTGTTGTAGTATTTCAGCTGCAGTTACAGAGTACGAGTTAGGGGTTTTAGATAAGTAAGGATCGATTTCCGTGGTGGGGTTGTTGAAGTTAAGCGGGCAGTTACAGTTTTGGTAGTTAGGGGCATTAAGTGCGTTAGGATCGATTTTGTGGATGGGTTAAGAAGTAGTTTGATTTATAGCAGTGAAGTTAGGGGCTAAAATATGTTAGATGAAGTTAAAATAGCCAGGTTAGGAATTTTGTATATGTTAGAGAAGTTGTAGTGGTCTAGTTGTAGCTATAGAGTTAAGTTAAAATATGTTAGTTAGTTGAAGTTAAAATAGGCAGGTTGGGAATTCTGAATATGTTAAGAGAAGTTATAGTGGTCCAGTTGTAGCTATGGAGTTAAGTTAAAGGTGTTAGGTAAGGTGATCTCGGTTGTAGTAGCGTGGTTGTGGGTGTGGTGGTTGGTGTGGCCGTGGTGGTTGCGTTGTGGTGGTGGTGGTGGTGAGTTGACATCGGCTGTAGGTCATGAGGCAGACACCAACTGGAAGGAAGGAAATAAAGAGGCGTTAGTCATTTTTTATCATCTCTCTCTCTCTCATAAATACAAAATCATTATCCAATACATTTTTTTTTACCTTTAACTAAACATGAAGCGGCGTTAGTCCTTTTTATCATCTCTCATTCATAAATGCAAAATCATTAACCCAACACATCTTTTTTACCTCCAACTAAACATACAGAGGCATTTTAGTCTTTTTTTCATTCACTCTCATTCACAAATACAAAATCAAAATCACTAACTCAACACAATTTTTTTTACCTTCAACTAAACATATATGAGCATTAGTCTTTTTTTTATTCACTCTAATTCATAAATACAAAATCATTAACCTAACACATTTTTTTACCTCTAACTAAACACAGAGGCATTAGTCTTTTTTCACTCTTATAAATACAAAATCAATTACCGAACATAATTTTTTACCTTTGACTAAACAAATATCAATATCTTCAATTCACATACAGATAGGATGATCTTTTGTCTGTCCGTCTCTGTCTATCTATATATCTGTATCTATCAATCAATCAGCCTATCTATCTGTATGTCTACCTATATGTCTATCTATCAATCTATGCTTCTGTCTATCTATCTATCTGTCTGTCTATATATCTACCTATCTGTATGTCTGTGTATATATCTACCTATTTGTCTGTCTGTATATGTTTGTATCAAAAGGAGGTGGCAAGTTAAGCTGTATTTCTTCCTTCCTGTGACTCAGACTCACGAGAATTGGGAGTGGATGAAACCTTCCTTATATAGCAGTTATTTATTTTATGGATGGGAGGAATTACTTTAAAGGATCAGCGAACTCAAGGCCTTTTCCTTTTCACATCCCTTTTTCTACCCTTTGAACTGCCTCCCTCATTATAAAGATGGATTGGTGGTATTAGAAGTAAATGTTAAAAGGTTCCAATACGTCAGTTCTACACGTGATCGCCGAGGGGCCATTCACACCTTTGGCACATTCACACCTGCCTAATTATATGGAGGTCCAGTTAGGTAAGGGGGTATTTTGAGCCTAAAAGAGGGAGAAAAAAAAGACTTCCACCTTATTCTTAGCCCTCTTCCTCCTCCTTATAACTCCTTCCTATTCCACTTCCTTATACTTATTACTCGTTCCATTACATCTCTTCTTCCTTCTCTTCCATCAAAAATAGCTCCATCTACTTTTTTTTCTTCTACCACTTTTACTACTTCTGCTACAACATATACTACTGCGAGCGCAATGGGTGGCAGTTCGTCGACATTTGGGGCCTCCTCTTTGGCAGCGGCGCCCTCTACGCCCGTGACGGGATACACTTGACGTTCAAGGGTGTTGAGGCTCACTCAGACTCCCTTGAGCGAGCACTTAGTACCCTGAGGGATTTTTTGGTATAGACGAGGGGGGGGAGGAGTAATGGGAGAGGACATCTAGCTCATAATACAACCAGGAAAATATAATAAAAAGGAAATATCAAAAGTAAGAAAAAGAGGAGACGAAAGCTGCACCGCGAGCCGTCGCGAGGATTCCTCTGGAGGCCCTGCGGCCTTCCATCTCAGAACCGATTAAACTCGGTGACCGGCGACTTTACGGTATATTTATGATTAATTTCATAATCCAGTCTGGTAGTTTTAAGAAGCGAGTTCTTGCATTCGCCCTCCTCGCCTCGGCGGGGCGGGGCAGCGCCAGCGAGCCCAAGGTCTCCCTGGCGAGCGTGGCAGGAGTGGAGGGCTCCAGGCAAGGCACCTGTGCGTCCCCCGGGGCCCCGACGGAGGTGCCCGAGATCTTCCGGCTACAAAGCCGAGCAGTGAGGTTCCACAACCGTGGTAGGCAATATGCCTAAGAGAGCAAACTCCGAACAACAAACCGGGCAGGTGGGGCTCGTTAGCCGTGGTAGGCAATTCACCTAGGAGAGCAAACTCTAAACAAACCCGGGCAGGTGGAGCTCGTTAGCCGTGGTAGGCAATTCACCTAGGAGAGCAAACTCTAAACAAACCCGGGCAGGTGGAGCTCGTTAGCCGTGGTAGGCAGTTCACCTAGGAGAGCAAACTCTGTAGCCGTGGTAGGCAATTCACCAGCAGGTGGAGCTGTTAGCCGTGGTAGGCAGTTCACAGGAGAGCAAACCTGAACAAAAAACCCGGGCAGGTGGAGCTCGTTAGCCGTGGTAGGCATTTCACCTAGGAGAGCAAACTCCGAACAACAAACCCGGGCAGGTGGAGCTCGTTAGCCGTGGTAGGCAGTTCACCTAGGAGAGCAAACTCTAAACAAACCCGGGCAGGTGGAGCTCGTTAGCCGTGGTAGGCAGTTCACCTAGGAGAGCAAACTCCGAACAACAAACCCGGGCAGGTGGAGCTCGTTAGCCGTGGTAGGCAGTTCACCTAGGAGAGCAAACTCCGAACAACAAACCCGGGCAGGTGGAGCTCGTTAGCCGTGGTAGGCAGTTCACCTAGGAGAGCAAACCTGAACAACAAACCTGGCAGGTGGGCTCGTTAGCCGTGGCAATTCACCTAGGAGAGCAAACTCTAAACAAACCCGGGCAGGTGGAGCCTGTTAGCCGTGGTAGGCAGTTCACCCAGGAGAGCAAACTCTAAACAAACCCGGGCAGGTGGAGCTCGTTAGCCGTGGTAGGCAGTTCACCCAGGAGAGCAAACCCGAACAACAAACCCGGGCAGGTGGAGCCTGTTAGCCGTGGTAGGCAGTTCACCTAGGAGAGCAAACTCCGAACAACAAACCCGGGCAGGTGGAGCTCGTTAGCCGTGGTAGGCAGTTCACCTAGGAGAGCAAACTGAACAACAAACCCGGGCAGGTGGAGCCTGTTAGCCGTGGTAGGCAGTTCACCTAGGAGAGCAAACTCTAAACAAACCCGGGCAGGTGGAGCTCGTTAGCCGTGGTAGGCAGTTCACCTAGGAGAGCAAACTCTAAACAAACCCGGGCAGGTGGAGCTCGTTAGCCGTGGTAGGCAGTTCACCTAGGAGAGCAAACTCCGAACAACAAACCCGGGCAGGTGGGGCTCGTTAGCCGTGGTAGGCAGTTCACCTAGGAGAGCAAACTCCGAACAACAAACCCGGGCAGGTGGAGCTCGTTAGCCGTGGTAGGCAGTTCACCTAGGAGAGCAAACCTGAACAACAAACCCGGGCAGGTGGAGCTCGTTAGCCGTGGTAGGCAGTTCACCTAGGAGAGCAAACTCCGAACAACAAACCCGGGCAGGTGGAGCTCGTTAGCCGTGGTAGGCAGTTCACCTAGGAGAGCAAACTCCGAACAACAAACCCGGGCTTGTGATGCCCGTTAGATGTCGTAGACAATCCACGTGATGGGAACACCAAAGAAAAGGAAAAGGAAAAAGAACACCAGAAAAAGGAAAATATAGAAACGAAACATCGAGAAAAGAAAAAGCAAACACACATCATCCACTTTTCGGCCCTAACTAACATCACCAAAATTATGGGTGAGTCTTTTCTGGGGAGAAAAGGGCTCATCCAGACCCAAGAACATCAACAAGGGATGATATAGAAAAGATCATCAAGAAGGAATGAAAAGAGAAAAAGAAGAGAAAGAACATCGAAAAAGAAAAGTGACACCAATAAAAGAACATCAAGAAAAGAAAAGCACAAAGAAACATCATCCACCTTTCGGCCGACACTAACATCACCAAAATTATGGGTGTCTCTCTTCTGGGAGGAAAGAGGCGCACCCAGACCATCGAAGAACATCAACAAAAGGATGATATAGAAAAGAACATCCAGAAAGAAAAGGAGATAGAAAAGAAAAAAATATCGAAAAAAATAACATCAATAAAAAGAACAACAAGAAAACCACGACATCAAGAAAAGACAAGAAACATCATCCAACTTTCGGCCAACACTAACATCACCAAAATTATGGGCGAGTCTCTTCTGGGGAGAAAAAGGCTCATCCAGACCAAAGAACATCAACAAGGGATGATATAGAAAAGAACACCAAAAAATATAGAGAAGAAAAAAGAACAAAAGAACATCGAAAAAGAAGAGTAACAGCAGCAAAAAACAACATCAAGAAAAGAAAAATACAAACATCATCCACCTTTCGGCCCTCACTAACATCACCAAAATTATGGGTGGGTCTCTTCTGGGAGGAAAGAGGCGCACCCAGACCCTCGAAAAACATCAACAAAGAGGATGATATGAAAAAAAAAGAACATCAAAGGGAAACATCAAAAAGAAAATAACAGCAAGAAAAAACACGAAAGAAAAGAAAGAAAAAGAAAGAAAAGAAAAACAAAATTACAAAATAACAAAATAAAAATAAAAATAAATAAATAAATAAATAATACAGTAAAATTAAACTAACTACATAACTCTAACTACCTAACTAAAAAACTAACTAACAGGCGGTAGACAGAGATGAAAATTATGATGTAATCTATCTTTGATTTTAGTAAAGCGTTTGACAAAGTTCCTCACCAACGACTGTTGCTTAAATTACAGGCTCGCGGAGTAGAGGGTAAAGTTTTGAACTGGGTCAAGGCGTGGCTTAGCAATAGGAAGCAAAGAGTGCAAATCAATGGTAAAAGACCTGACTGGGGCTGTTACGAGTGGGGTCCCACAAGTTTCGATATTAGGGCCACTTTTGTTTATTATTTATATCAATGACTTAGATACAGGAGTTAGTAGTGATGTCAGTAAGTTTGCTGATGATACCAAGATCGGTAGAGTAATTGAGTGGGATCAGGACGCTAGTATTCTCCAGGATGAACTAAACAGATTGTATGATTGGGCGGATAAATGGCAGATGGAGTTCAATGTAAGGAAGTCCATTATTCTGAGTGTAGGTAGGAACAACCCCTCACATAACTATTGCTTAAATGACACTCTCATAAGCAGGTCTGGGTGCGAGAGGGATTTGGGGGTCTTGGTGAGCTCTGATCTCCGTCCAAGGGCACAATGCATTCTAGCTACAAATCGAGCAGATAAGGTGCTGGGATTTATTTCAAGGAGCGTAAGCAACAGAAGCGCCGAGGTCTTCCTCAAACTATATTTAGCATTAGTTAGACCTCATCTTGACTATGCGGTTCAGTTCTGGTCACACCTTAGAATGGATATCAAAATGTTAGAATCGGTGCAGAGGAGGATGACTAAGATGATTCAGGGGTTGAGAAACTTGCCGTACGAGGAATGACTTAAACAGTTGAACTTGCATTCTCTAGAAAGGCGAAGGGTGCGTGGAGACATGATCGAGGTTTATAAATGGATGAAGGGCTTTGATAAGGGGATATTCATAAGGTTTTGTTGGTAAGAGAATCGGGTAGGACACGTAGTAATGGGTTTTAACTGGATAAATTCAGATTCAACAAGGACATCGGCAAAAATTGGTTTACTAACAGAGTGGTGGATGAGTGGAATAGGCTTAGCAGTCATGTTGTGAGTGCCAATACAATTGTCACATTTAAAAATAGATTAGATAAATTCATGGGGGTAGATTCACGGGAGTTAGGTTCATAGGAGCTGCCTTGTACAGGCCTGCCAGCCTCTTGCAGACTCCTATGTTCTTACGTATCTTATGTACTACTACTACTACTACTACTACTACTACTACTACTACTACTACTACTATTATTACTACTGAGATTAACACCTTGGCCAACATAGGATGACAAACTAACGAAGACTAAGCGAGCAGGAACGGATGGTGGCGGCGTCAAGAGATAACAGGTATCAAACAAATCAAGGGACTTCCGAAACTGCCAGGTGTGAATCATCTTGTGAAGTGCAGGTGTGTGTGTGTGTGTGTGTGTGTGTGTGTGTGTGTGTGTGTGTGTAGGTAGGTAGGTAAGTGGGTTGATGTGTAAGGAAATGTTATGCAAGTACAAGTGTGTGTGTGTGTGTGTGTGTGTGTGGCTACAGGTGATCAGGCAGCCACACACACACCTGTTCACGTACCTGCTGGTCTACCTATTCATCCACGTGTCAGACCCAAGTTAAAAAGGAGACTAAAAAGCAGAAGTAAATAAAAAAAACTAATAATACGATACAATTTCCGCAACATATTAATGACAACAATTCGTGAGGAAAGAGAAAAAGATTAATATTTTCTGTACCTTGCTTTGACTGTGTTCTTATTAAACTTTCTCCTATTCCTGATCATTGCAAGTATTATTTCCTTTATACATTATTTTCTTATTCTTTTCCTTATTCTTATTATTATCGCGACTACTACTACTACTACTACTACTACTACTACTACTACTACTATTTCTTCCTACCATCCCTCTCCTTCCTTCACATCACTTTTTCCTCCGCTTTCCACCCTCGTGATCATCATAGTCATCAGCAACAGCAGCAGCGAGGTCAATGACGCAACAGAATTAGATTACGTCACCGAACCGAGCGACTCACACACACACACACACACACACACAGTCACCACGGCGCCCCACATAAGCCGACTCTTCCCCGTTCCCAACACACACACACACACACACACACACACACACACACACACACACACACATGGCTCGCGTGATTGCTTTGGTGTGGTGAGTGTGTTAGTGGGGAGGGAGGAGAGGAGGAAGGGGAGGAACAGGTTGGGGGAGGGGTGAAGGGGAGAGAGGTTTTAAAAGAAGAGGAGTGAATGAGAAGAAAGGGAGGGGAAGGGGAAAGGGAAGGGAGCGAATAGGGAAAGAGGGGAGAGAGGAGGGGAGAGAGGTGGGGAGAGGGGAGAGAAAGGTCAGTATGCGTGGGAAGGAAGGGGGAGTTAACGAGCGGGGTGAAGTGTGCGGGAGGGGGAGACAAAGGGAAGGGGAGAGGGTAAAGGGAGCGAGAAGGAGAGGGGAAGGGAGTGTGTGGGAGGAAAGTTGGGAGAGAGTTTGGCGTTGGAGTGTGTGAGTGTGTGTGCGTGGGTGGGGGTGGGGAGGGGGGGAACGGTGTGGGGGTGAGAAGAAAGACAAGGGGAGGAAAGGGGAATTTAAAAAGTTTAGAAGGGGAAAGAGAAAAGGAGACAGAAGAGGGAGGAAAGGAGAAAGGGGAAAGAGGAAGAAGGAGAGGGGAGAAAATGAAAAGGGAGAGGGAAGGGAAGGGAAAGAGGAGAATAAAACACGCTGTAGGGTATGCATGAGAGAGAGAGAGAGAGAGAGAGAGAGAGAGAGAGAGAGAGAGAGAGAGAGAAGGGAAAACATGGAGGCCAGATTGTGAGTGTAAACGTAAACTGTATCTTGAAAGAGGAGGAGGAGGAGGAGGAGGGAGAAGGAGGAGGGAGGAGGAGGGAAAGGAGGGGGCGGAAATTAGGGGTTCAAAGCCCCCAAGATTTAGTCACCAAGGCGCCAGGAGGATCATAGACGAAGGGGAGGAGGGGAAGGAGGGGGAGGAGGACAATAGTAGTAGTAGCAGTAGTAGTAGTAGTAGTAGGAATGCAACAGTTCCAAATCAAACATGACTTTCACTTTCCATCTTTCACTTTCTTCATCACCATCTTCGGGCAGTGGTCAATGTTTGCTGGCTGTCTCTTAAGTCTCCTCCTCCTCCTCCTCCTCTTCCTCCTCCTCCTCCTCCTGTAAACGTCACTCCTCAAACATTACCAGAACTTTCCCTCTCTCTTGTTCCTCCTCCTCCTCCTCCTCCTCCTCTTCTGTCTTTCTCTTCCTGTCTTCATCCGTAGTTCATCAATAATTACCAAGAACTCGTGACATAATTGTAGAAGGAAGCCAAAAATGGACGCTGAATGTGACTGAGGTGTAATTATGCAACACACACACACACACACACACGCACACAGGAAGGGGAATGAAAGACAAGAGAAAGAAATGAAAACCAGTAGAGAAAGTTATTAACGAGAGAGAGAGAGAGAGAGAGAGAGAGAGAGAGAGAGAGAGAGAGAGAGAGAGAGAGAGAGAGAGAGAGAGAGAGAGAGAGAGACCCCGTTAGATATGGAGAGAGGGAGGACTGGAAAAAGAGGGAGGGAATGAAGAAATGTAGAGGGGGAGGATAAAAGAAAGGGAAG
>NC_066537.1:13495444-13517944 GCF_024679095.1 Eriocheir sinensis
GTTTTCCTCCCCCCCCCTCCCCCCCTTCGCCTTGACACCCTCCTCCTTTTGCTCCACTTTTTTTCCTCCTCCCCCTCTTTTTATAGTTTCCCCTCCATGGCCCTGAGCGAAAAGGCCTGAATAATAGGTCGGATACGGTTACACAAAAAACAAAAACAACAGTAATAACAAAAAGATTAATAACACGAAGAAAAGGAACAAGAACGAGAAGACAAGAAGAGAAGAAAGAATAGATGGAGGAAGAGTAGAAAATAAAAAATAAAAAAAAGAACAAGAACGAGAAAATAGAGTAAAGACAGGGAGAATGAGGAGGTGGAGATAAAGAAAAAATAGACAGAAAAGAAAAAGAATAATGAATGAGAAGAAAAACAAGAGAGACAACGAGGAAGAGAGTAACAAAGGAGGAGGAGTAAAAGAAAAAGAAATTAAGAAAAGAAAAAAAAGAGAAAAACGATCGAGAAACGAGACAACAGAAACAAAGAGAAAGAGAACAGTAATAATAATAATAATAATAATAATAATAATAATAATAATAATAATAATAACAACGATGAACGGCCAGGCTCGGTAATTAGACATGTGCGTGACTCATCTGCAAATTACGCAAAGCACAACGTAATGTAATTCAGCTTGACCTTCTTACCGGCGAGAGAGAGAGAGAGAGAGAGAGAGAGAGAGAGAGAGAGAGTTCTTTCACTGCTAGCTTAGAGATAAAGAAAAATATAATGCTGTCTTTTATTGCTAGGCTGTAAGAGAGAGAGAGAGAGAGAGCTACAATGAGGATTAGGGCGTGTAAGTATATATTTGGCAACAGTCCGAGTGTGGTATATGGGTTGTCATGTGTAGGGGTCTCTCTCTCTCTCTCTCTCTCTCTCTCTCTCTCTCTCTCTCTCTCTCTGATGGAAAAAAATCGACCACAATACAACTCTATAAAATTAATGCTTACTCCTGATGTCCTGAAAATGCTAAGGGTGGTGGTGGAGGAGGTGGAGGGTCGCACAGGTGGCTGACAAGTGGCTGGTGGAAGCGAGACTATGCCGGTGGATGGGGAGAGCAGGAGGAGGAGGAGGCCCGGGTGGTGGTGGTGGTGGTGGTGATGATAGTGGTGGTTAAAGTAAGGAGCAAGTGGAGGGATTAAAGAGACAGGTGGTCGTGCTGGTGGTGGGGGTGGGGGGGGTGCTTGTATACCAGTCTTGCAGGGACGGTAATGCTGTAAGGTTGCTTGACAGGTAAATGGTGGTGGTGGTGGTGACAGCTTATTCACAGGTAGAGTAAATATAAACAGCTGTCGGGTTCAAGCACTGTCCCCTTTTCGCAGTTTTATTAGTATTTACCTTCTCATTTCTTTTCCTTTTTTTCTCACCTTTTGCAGTCAACAGGAAACTAACACTAAGCTGTCGGGTTCAAATAAGGTCCTTGCACTGTTCCCTTTTCAAAGTTTTATCAGTATTTACCCTCTAGTTTCTTTCTTTTCCTTTTGCAGTCAGAAGGGCAACGAAACTAAGCTGTCGGGTTCAAATAAGGTCTTGCCACTGCTTCCTTTTCTCAGTTTTATTATTCATCTACTCGTTTCTTCTTTTATTATCATTTTTCTCCCTTTTACAGTCTGCAGGGTAGTGTAACGCAGCTGACGAGGTCGATAAATATTTAGGTTTTCTCGCTCTCTTCCCTTTCACGGTGTTGTATTTATTCACTGGTTTCTTTTTTTATTATCGTTTTCTTCCTTTTACAGTCGGCTGCGTAATAAACTTCAGCTGACGGGTTCAAATTAAGTCTTTATATTGATTTATCTTAGTTTTATTAGTATTCGACCTCTTTTAATTTCTTTATTTTCCTTTTCTTTCAGTCTGGGAGGGGAACGAAAGTCACCAAACGAGCTCAATTCAGGTTTAAACACTTTTTTTTCTAGTTTCATTCACCTAGTTAAGTATGTCCATCTCGTTTGCTTGCATTTTCTCCTTTTAATGTCATCTTCCTCCTAACCAGTCTTTATGCTTTCTCTTCTCTAGCTTTCCTTTTATTTTAATATACTGTTCCTTCTTTTTCCTCAGTCTTTATCCCCCTATCATCGTTTCTAGTCCTTCATATCGACTGTTCAGGAAAGAGGCGATTAAGATGATGATTCGAGCATAAAACAGAGCAGAGTGAAGCAGGAAAAAGGTCAGTGTTTGCGTGTCGTGTCGTGATGTTGTTATGCAAGTTTAAAAGTCTATATCCGGAGGTGGCTTTTCCATGTGGGAGTTTGACTTATGACTAGGCTACATGAAAAAATAACCACACCTAACATAACGATTGTAGTTTGCAATTTGAGATCGAGGAAGGCCGTTAAAACATATACAATCAGAGCTATTTAGTGCAGTTATTTCTTCCTTGTGCAGCTTATCTTAACGCAACAAAAAAAAAAATCTCACTAAATATAATAGGCAGTGATTTGAGGTTTAAGAAGGTCGGTTAAAAATATGCAATCAGAGCTATTTTGTGCAGTTTTTTTCCACGTGAGAGTTTCAGGCAACAAAACTCATTAAACAACGTAATACCAGACTGTAATTAGAGGTTGAAGGAAGGGCGTTTAGAAGCAGACATTCAGAGCTCATTCAGAGCTACGTTATTCTTCGTAATACCAGACTTGAAGGAAGGGCGTTTAGAAGCAGACATTCAGAGCTACCAAGTTGTTATTCTTCCACGTGGGAGCTTCAGGCAACAAAACTCACTAAACAACGTAATACCAGACTGTAATTAGAGGTTCAAGGAAGGGGGTTTAGAAGCAGACATTCAGAGCTACCAAGGTATTTTTTTCCACGTCGGAGCTTCAGGCAAGGCAAAGGGACATTGACCTTACCTTGCACGCATTACCCGGTGACTTGAGGTGGAAACTATGCCGTGACTAGCCGCTTGGATTCCCTCGTTAGGCTTATGCAACGTCACCGCATTCCGCTTCGATCCTGTTCAGATCCTGTTTCGAGCACGCCACGCCAGATCGGCACACAGACAAAGAATTCACAACCACAGGAAGGTGTCAGTCACTCCACGGATGTGATCTCAAGGACGGCTTATGACTAGTATTATTGCCTTTTTTTTCCACTTCTCGAGTTTCTCTTGTTACTCTCCTCTTTCTTTTCCTTCTCCCTCTCTTCTCTTTTGTCTCGCTTCGTAGGCTCACTTTTTATCCTTTCCTCCGTCTGCTTTCTCCTCTGGTTTGCATTGTTCTTCTTTAACCTTCTTTCCTCGATGTTTTGTTCCTTTTCTTTGTTAGTTTACCGAGTCTTATTTTTATTTCAGTTCAGTTGGAGGTCGTGGGGATTGTCTGTTCTTGGGCCTCCCCTTTGTTTTGTTTTGTTTTTTGGTAGATTCACGAGTGGATATACGGCTGTTCTCTCCCAAAACTAGTATGTCAATTGTCACCAAGGCCAGAATACTCGCTTTCACGATGAGTAACTCGTGGTCTGATGCGGGTCACAACCTTCTCACTCAACTCGTTTCCTTCCACCACGGCCTCATTGTGACAGCGGAAACACGTGACTCAGGAAAAATCTGATAGAGGTTGACAACACACATGAAGAGGCTTGTGTACGTTGGTATTTTCAGACGCTGCCGCCTCTCACATGACTATTTCAAAAGGTCAAAAAGGAGATAAGTCAGGTTGTCATGCGTGTTTTTTTAGGTTCTTGGTATAGATGGTGTCAAACTACCCCTGGAAATGCACTTAACTATGAAAACCGTGACAGATGTGTACGCTTGGGCGCCGGAATGTTTAATATGGCTGTGAAACTTGAACATGTATCACTAAACTGTCTTCGAAGGGGTCAAAAATTAAAGAATGATTCACTTAAATTGTCTTCGATGGGGTTAACAGTTGAAGAATGTATCACCAGTCTGTCTTCACGCTGTCACTGGGCACATGGAGCTGTTTATCAGTTTTTTTGTCTTTTTCTGTCTTACTTTGCTCTAGTTCAAGAATACATCACTAATTGTCTTCGAAGGGGTTAAAAGCAGGATCGAGTGTAGGCCTACCACCAGACTGTCTTCACGCTGTCACTGGGCACATGGAGCTGCTTATTATTTTTTTTTTTTGTCTTCCTTTGCTCTAGTTAAAGAATGTATTACTAAATTGTCTTCGAAGGGGTTAAAAGCAGATCGAGTGTACCACAGACTGTCTTCCCGCTGTCACGGAACCCATCAGTTGTTTTCCATTTGTCTTCCTTCGCTCAAGTTCAAGAATGTATCACTAAATTGTCTTCGAAAGGGTTAAAAGCAAATCGAGGATATCACCAGACTGTCTTCACGCTGTCACGGGACCCATCAGTTGTTTATCATTTGTCTTCCTTCGATCAAGTTAAAGAATGTATCACCAAACTGTCTTCACGCTGTCACTGGGCCCATCAGCTGTTTACCATTTGTCTTCCTTCCCTAGAGACGGTCAATGCGAGTCTTGTTTACATTCTGTCACGTGGTCGCCGCCCTCACACGCCCTCCTCCGCCCCGCGCCGCCTCCTCCCCAGCTTCGCCCGTCACACTCTCCTGCACCTCTTCTTCCTCTTGGTGGCTCCGGTGTGTCAAAGTTCTTCTACGGTGACACAGAGAATAAGAGCAGGCGAGCGAGCCGCCATGGGAGCAGCACAGACGGCACTCTCTCCCCGCTGTGTCTCTCCCAACACTGAGTCGAGGATGCGCGGCGCGGGGCGGAGCTGCGGCGAAGCTTCATAGGCTCCGGAATTTCCACACCGCGCCAAGAGTTTTCCGTAGACAGTTATCCAGAAATCTTGACACTATCTGGGTACTCTTGTATAAAGTTCTAAGGTACCTTTATCACCTCGTAAATTGACCTCTCTTTTGATAACTCGTAAATTGACCTCTCTTTTGACAACTCGTAAATTGACCTCTCTTTTGATAACTCGTAAATTTGCCTCACTTTTGATAACTCGTAACTTGACCTCTCTTTTGGTAACTCGCAAATTGACCTCTATTTGGTAACTCGTAAATTGACCTCTCTTTTGGTAACTCGTAAATTGACCTCTCCTTTGATAACTCGTGAATTGACCTCTCTTTTGGTAACTCGTAAATTGACCTCTCTTTTGGTAACTCGTACACTGACCTCTCTTTTGGGAACTCGTAAATTGACCACTATTTTGATACTCCATACTCCATACCATATTTTTATAGGAACAGTGATTAGCGGGCTTTTTTGTCTTTATTTTTCTTGTTTTTGCCCTTGAATTGCTTCCATATCTGACAAAAAATAAAAAATAAATAAATAAACCAAATGCAAATGTATAGGTTCCTTGATATAGAGTATAAGATGTTGTGCACGGGATTCTTTTTTTTTTCTTCTTTTTTTTTACGCCCTTGAACTGTCTCCTCTGTTGTAAAAAAAAAAAAAAAAAAAAGTGATTGGTATTCTCAGACGCTTCCAACTCTCACGTCAATTATTTCCAAAGGCCCAAAAGGAGATTAATCGGTACTCAGGAGCTTTTTTTTCACGTTCATGGTACACAATATGGGTCAAACTACCACCAAAGTCATTGAAGTACCTCTGGAAATCCCCAAAACTCCTATGAAATCCTTGTCAGATGTGTGTGTATGGGGACCGAAATGTGTGAAAATATGGCTTAGTGTGTCTTGCGTAGAAGCAGCGACGGTAAATTCAACTCCAAAACATTATTCTCGTGCAAAGGTTGATCTCCAAGAAGAGTCTGCCCAGCCCCCCCAGGACTATAGATTCACAGTGGTGGGATTATTTTTTTTAAGAACAGGTTCTCTCTATGAGGGGTTTACTAATATAAGTTATAAGTAAAAGTTGTTCATGGGGGAAAAATTGAGCAGCCCTGATTTCAGCTAACAGTAACAAACGGTTCTCGGTATTAAAGAAATTCCAAGAACAGGTTCTTGCGAACCGGTGCGAACCGGCTGAATCCCATCACTGCTATAGAACGTACCATTGCGGAATGCATTTAAGACCTCTAGAGAAAGGATACAGAACGCTGAGATGAGAAGAAGATGACTCAGAGACGAAAGGCAGAGGTGAGGAGGACAGGTACGGAGCAGAGGACGAAGGAGAAAACGACTAAATAAAACGAAGGAATGCAAGAATAGGAATGATACCGCGGACTAGTGGGAAGAAAGAATAAGATAAGAGAAGGAACATAGCATATTGGTTACACTTGACCTTAAGAAGACCTACCCCATCTAAAGGTGGCATTGTCCATTATCTCTAGTTTTCGATTATTCTCTTCTATTTTTCACAAGGTGTTCGATATTTCTTTGTGGGGATCAGCTGAGTACACATGGTTTACTTTTCTATAAGCTTTGTCCCCCACCCTCTTCCTCTCCTTTTTTAACCAAGGGCATAACAAGAAAAGGAAATGGGTTAATAGGGTAGGTACACATGCATTATTTTTCTCTAGCCTTTTCCCCCTCCCCCATTCCTTTCCTTTTTTTAATCAAGGGTACAGTAAGAAGAGGAAGTGGGTTAAGGGAGAAGGCACAGCAAGGGGAGCAGGAGAAGAGGAAAAGCAATATGAGTGTATAGTTGTATGGTGCATGTTCGCTTTCTTTTGGCCACTCATCTCTACTTTCTTTAATGGGAGCAGTGATATGCGGGCTTTTTTTTCGCCCTTGATCAGTTGTTTCCTTTACTGTTAAAAAGCTTTGACCCCCCCTTTCTTCCCCTCTCCTTTTCTTTATCAAGGGTAAAGTAAAGAAGTGAAAGTGAGTGAAGGAAGAAAGTCTATAGCAAGGGAAAGAGGAAAGAAAGAAGGAGTGTATACAGAGAAGAAATGAAGGAAGGGGAGGAAGATGAGGAGAAGATAGAAGAAGAAACAGACTTAAGAACGATAAAATGCAAGAATGGAAAGTATATAATAAAGACTAAGGAGAAAAGGAAGACGATTTACGTTGTATGGTGTAATTTCGTTAATTGTTCTGATGTAGTTGTTTATCGAGCACCTTATTTGTATACCCTCTCTCCTTCACTCCCTATCCTCCCTTGTGCTCCATTACAGTATCAAGCCCCCTAACAACCCAGCCACAGAATCACCGCCAGTTAGACCACTAAATCAATACTCGTCAACGTAAATCATGGCGGAGGAGGAACGAAGACGGAGGGGGAGTTACGGTTTTGTTGGCTCCCTCCTTCTTCTTACTATCTTCTTGCTATCTTCTCCCATTTCTTTCTCTCTCTCTCTCTCTCTTCGTTCTTCAGTCGGTTTTTCCATCTATATCATATTTAGCTTTACTTCCTTCCTTCTATTCCCTCCTTGCCTTTCTTTTCTTAATCATGATCTTTCTCTTCTCACCTTTCGTTATCCTTTCCATTTTTGCATTCTTTGTTTTTAGTCCGTTTTTCCTTCTTCCTATCGTTCTCGCTCATCTTCCTCCCATTTTTATCTTTTTTTTTTTAAACATCATCTTCCTTTTCTTCTTGGTTTCCTTTATCCTTTTCATTCTTGCATTCCTTCGTTCTTTAGTCGGCTTTTCTTTCTTCATTGTTTTCTTGCTTTTTTTTTCTCTTGTTCTCTCTTGCATCCCTTCTATTCTTTCCTCTCGTCTTTTTTTCTGTTTCTTCCTCCATAAAACAGGGGGAAGATTATGACCATTTGCATTTCGGTCTTCCCTCTTTGGGCGTGGCTTTTAAATAATGTAGTTCTCTCTCTCTCTCTCTCTCTCTCTCTCTCTCTCTCTCTCTCTCTTTCTGCGGCTATTTTTAAGGCATCGACCCACATGAGACGAACGATAACTCTTCCGCCTTTCTCTAACGACGTCAACTGTTCTGCGTCACGAAGGGACCTCACGTTTCTGGACACGACGACGACGGGGCAGGACAGCAGACGACGGCGTGGGCGTGGGCGTGGCTCGTCAAAGGAGGAGGAGGAGGAAGATGGAAGTAAAGAAGTTGAGAAGCTAACCAATGACAGAAGGAATGAAGAGACAGAGAGAAAGAGAAAATGAAATGATGGAAGGTAAGAAGTGGAAAAGAAAACGCAAGGAAGAAAAGATTAACATGGAAAGGAGTTGAAAAGCTAACCAAACAAAGTACGAAGGAATGAAAGGGATAAAAAGACTACAGAAAGAGGAAGGCAAATGTGGATAGGCAAGAAGCAGGAAGGAAAAATGGAAGGTAGAAGAGGAGGAGGAGGAGAGGAACAAGGAAAAGTAGGAGAGGGAGAAGCCAACCAAAGAACGAAGAAGGGAAAAGGATAAGAAATCAAGAAAAAGAAAATGTGAAAAGGGAAAAAAGTGGAAGGGTAAAATTTAAGAGGTAAGGGGTGAGAGAAATCAATGAAGTGAATAAGTTAATTAATGAGAGATTGGAGGGATAAAAAGAGAGGAAAAGAGGAAGGCCAGCAGAAAGAGGAGAAATAAAGGGTTGAAGTGATGAAAAGGAGGAAGAAATGAATGGAGAGGGGAACGAGGAGAGAGAAATAAATAAAAAATAGCAATGGAAATAGTAAAGGAAATCAAACAGAGAAGGAAAGACATTGGTTATAGAAAGAAAAAAAAGTTGAAGAGTAGGAAGAAGTGTAAGGAAGATGGGGTAGAGGAAGAAGAAACCAACAAAAGAAATAAATAAGACAAACACAAGATAAAGATCAGGCAAGGACAGAGGAAGAATAAAAGCAAAAGAAAGACAATAGAAGAGACAAGATAATCAAAGAGGAGAAGGAGGAGGAGGAGAAAGGAGACACCAACAGAATAATAAAGGAATGCAATTATGGAAGTGATAAAAGAACCATTGTAAGGGATGAAGGGAAGAGGAGCAATAAGAGAAGACAAAAGAAAAGGGTGAAGAAAAGAAAGACAGAAAAAGGTGAAAGTGACAGAAGAATGAAGGAATAGGAGTGAATGAAATAAGGAAAACCAGAAGAGTAGAGGCTGAAGAATATCAAGAATAAGAAGAAAGGAGAAAGTGACAACAAAATGAAGGTGTGAAAGTTAAAGGAACAAAGGAAACCAGAGAAATGGAAGAAGAGGTAAAAGAGAAGATGAAGAATGGGAGGAATTAAATTGAGACAGAATGAAGAAAAGCAAGAGGAGGAGGTAATAAAGCAAGGAAGAGGGAAGAGAGTGGAAAAATAAAGCCAATTACAAAAGAGGTGGAAAAAGAAAACCAGTAAGATAATGAAGAAATGCAAGAATTAAACAACTAGAGAAGACCAGGGAGTGAGGAAAGATGAATTAGGAGAAAAAAAAAAGTCGAGAGAAAAGACAAGAAAAGGGAAGGAAGGAAACACCAAAAGGATACTACTCAAAGGAGACCAAGAGACCCCCTGACCCACCTGGCATGCACCTGTTTCTTCATGCACCATTACCTGCCTCCCTTCTTGTCCATGCAGAGTGATGTTAACTCAGCGCCAGGTCAGGGGTCAGTGCCATAGTAGTTCTGGGGGTCAGGGAGTTTGCATTTTAAGAGGAAAGACTCTGTTACTGTAAAAGGAAAACATGTGAAGGAAAGATATTATTAAGAGAAGAAAGAATGAGTTGAAGGGAAGAAAAAGATACAAGGAAGATGAGGCAGAGGAAGAAGAAACCATCAAAAGAAGACTCCGTTACAGTAAAAGAAAAATAAAGGAAGGAAGGACATTAGTAAGAGAAGAAAAATAAAGTTGAAGAAGAGAAAGAAATATAAGGCAGATGAGGCAGAGGAAGGAGAAGCCAACAAAAGAAATAAAACATTGTAGTGACACAAGGGATGAAGATCAAGCAGAGACAGAAGAAAAACAGAAGATGATGATGGAGAGGAACAAGATAATCCAGGAGGAGGAGGAAGAGGAGGAGGAGGAGGAGGAGGATGTTGTTGTTAGTGAAGAGGAGGAGGAGGATGTAGTTGTTAGTGTATTAAAGAAATCTTGCAGAACTAACAACATCTCTCATGGTTCTTCATTTCTCATTCATTTGTAACGTGTATGTCCTCTGCATCCCACCAGCAAAGTAAGTGAAAAAGAAGGTTATCACATAGATTTATTGATATACATGACTTCATTTGATGTTATCACAGTAAATACATGTTGCTCCCTATGATATATGTCAAATACAAAACAAAACACAGTCCTTTCACACATTTAAAAAAAACTGGCATTCCTTGGAGAACACAATCAGTACACTTTTTCCAATTTTGCTTCAGGACATTTCCTCCGAAAGAAAACAAAGGCTCAGGGGAACAAAAGTAAGTCTCCATCATCGTAAAAACAGCGAGTAGTGGCAGTCCTAATGCATAAATAAAGTACTTGGTAATACATGGCACTCAAGACTTAATAGTCCTTCCTTTGTTTCAGAGTAACTAAAAAAAGCAGCCTAACAAGGAAAGAAACACTCTTAAATGCACCTCCAGTGAGTTAAGAAGATGCCTGTGGGGCCATGAATGACAAGTCAGATCCACACGGAGGTTGCTCCCAAGCAGACTGCACCGCTAAACCACACAAGCCCTAGTGAAGGATGGCTGAAAACTGGCTTAGCAAGAGTTCACAGAATTGTTGTTGAACTAAAGGCAGAAAACTTATCCCAGCTTATCTAGTCTGACTGATGCTTGTTTCAATTTCTCTGTCACTCGCTGTCACCCATCCAAGGGATCTTTGCTGAGTTGGGTGTGTCAGGTGCCAGTGTTTGGGCCAAGCTGTTGTTTCACACTCTTATTAATATTCAATTCCTGGAAGACTACATGATGTAATGATAATTTTCCATAAAATTTTCCGAATCACCAGAACAATTCTGAGAAAAATGATTTTTTTAATAATGTAAATGATAAAGGTAACATGATAAACATTCTGAACCCATTAAAGTGAGCAAAGACCAACTCAGTAATGCTTTAAATAACAAAAGAAAAAAAATTGAAATTTCATGTGTGACCATGAGTCAGTTGGCGAATGCTGTGACCTCGAGGCTTGAGGCTGCGGCAGCCCACACAGCCCCTCCACCCTGGGAGCTGCCAGGCTGCATGCTGGGCACCTCTTTGATTCTTCTTAAAACATTGTATGAAGGTGGAAAAAGAAGGCTGGCTGCAGTGTATTAGCAACATAGTGGATCTTCACACACACACACACACACACACAATGCCATGTTGTGTATATTTACTTAGTTATGCAATTAGATAAACACACACAACATGGCTGAAAAAGCAATCATGGCCGAGTTATCAAGGGAATGCATGAAGGTCAAAATGGAGGAGCTGACTGCCCAAACTGGAGTAACCTATGAAGCACTGAGTAAGACATTTGATGTTACTTCCAACCCCCCAGTATGAGGACCAGTTCAACCTTATCAAAGAGCTGCAAGCCAAAACTGTTGAACTGCAGAGTGAGCAGCATCGAGGGGCAAAGGCAATTATGGATCATGAGCCAATTGTCAACCATGACCCTCAGGTGGCCGAGCGCCACAAGTTAAGGGAGCAGGTCATGCTGTCACAAATCCAGGTGCTGGCCTCAAAAAGCAGTGGTAGGGGAGCTTCCTCTGATAGCAATGAGGTCAATGCTCTCCTGAATCGTAACTGACCGATGCAGGAAGAGATACATCAGTTGACACAAGCATTGCAGACGGCTCTTGATGAAAACGCATACACACACACACGCATGCCAGCACACACACACACATACACATTTGCACACACCATATCAATAAAATTTATAATTTGGTATATTCATAGAAGTTCTCTAATTACATGAGTATAGTTATGAAAGAAGTGAAAATATTTATATGGGGAGAATATAAAATGAACCATGATGACAAAGAATTACAAATGTGAAACAACTGACTTGTACATAATGAATTAAAATACTAGATGAATTCACACCAGCATGAAAAACAAAAACTGAAAAAAAATAAAAAAAAATAAAAAGTGGTAATAAAACGGCGCCTGCACGAAGCAGCACAACAAAGTCATTCACGGCAGGGAGGGACACAGCACCTCACCCCTCACTAGCAAGGCGTGCCACAGGTCAGGTGGGAGGTGGGTCCAGGTAGCGCAGGGAGACGAAGGGGTGCAGGAGGTGGTGCAGGGTGGTCCATCCGTGGTGGCGGGGCTGACGAACACTGGCGTTCCCCGAGGAGAGCGTCACCAGCAGGAAGAGTGCAGCCACGAAAAGCAGCAAGGTGGTGAAGGCATAGCGCGCCCCCAGTACGGTCTGCTGGTGGGAGTAGGGCCACTGTCCACCCTTGGCCCAAGCAAGCACCTCCTTGATTGCCACCACCAGCCAGCTGAAACACACACACATACTTATTACCATCACTCTATGTACGCCTCTGTCACCTGTGTACCAGCATATATAAGCACATTACCGTAACTATGACCAGGCCTCTAATACCTGCATGAGTAAATTAAGGTTCTCCATCCGAGCATGTTTTCCATCTTTTCCATGGCAACCATTATCCAGCTGCAACATGCAAACATAAGCATTACCACCACTACAAGCATGCCATCATTATCTGTATAACATTATGGTGAAAATACTACTTCTAACCCTCCATGCAGTTACTTTGACAAGTACTTACTTCATGATGGACAGTTTACAGGAAGCTAATGTCATGGCACCCTGTTATATATGCCTCAACTAATCTATCAAAAGCCTCACACTCTCTACTGCAACAATAACTACTCTGGGCCCATATTCTCAGACACTTTCAGCTCTCACAACAAATATTTCAAAGGCTACAAAGAAGATTAGTCAGGTCCTCATGTGTTTTTTTTTTCACGTTCATGGTGCAGAAGCCTTGTCATACTATCACTAGGCTCATAAAACTACCTATGGATATACACACAACCTCTGTGAAAGTCTTACAAAATCTATGTGAGTAAGCTCTGAAACGTTTGAGACTATGGGCGCTGGTTTGTAAGAGCAACCTTGGTGAGGCTTGAGTATTACTGTTGTCTATGACTAAAGTACAATGCAGTGGCACTCACTGTTGGCTTTCTAATCTGTTCCATAAGGAGGCAGTGAAGGAGGGAGGGGGAGGTTCTTGGTAGTCTTCTAAGGATCCCTGACTCACTTCTGACTGGCTCTGGTCATCACTAGCCCTGTAAGACACAAGATGATGATGATGATGATTAATAAGATCATTGTATGGCACAGTAGTAGGTAAAAGCCAAGGCGAATTCCAGTGCCACTATGTGACATCAGGAGGGGCATTCTATCCTAAGCCCTGAGCCACAACTCCCAATAGTGACTCCATACACACATAGGTCAAGAGGAAGAAGAGCAAGATGGTGCTGCAGTGAGACTTGTGAAGTGCCATAAATAATGAGGTTCCTTATCACTCTGTTCACCTTCTCTCAAGTTCTCCGTTATGACAAACTACTACAGGGAAAGATAACTGTGTATACCCTGTCCACTCCGAAGAAAAACTGAGGGAAAAAGGGAGAATAATGGTCATGCTTGTCCATATTGCTGACCTACAACTACGACAGGGAAAGAAGATGATGTTTTAGAAGATTATGGGAGGTGAAAAAACACAGTATTGAAGTGAAATATGAAGACAAGGATGAATATTTAAAAGTCTAGATTTAAAATACATTAGTAGTAAAAGTTTGAAATGCGAAATTGGGTAAATAATAATAAGGCTAAACATGAAAATGTTAGTACAGAAGAAGAAATGTGAAAATATGTAAATGATAAGTTGAAGTATGAAGACATTAATAGTAAGAGGCTGAAATGTAAAAATACATAAATAATAAAAAGGCTAAATATGAAAATACAATCACCAGAAGTTTCAGTAAGAAAGCAAATAATAAGAACAAATTGTAATGCAAAGTTTGATAATGTAAATGAACCATAAAATATTAGAGAGTAGTCATCTAGGAAGGAAGGAGCTTCTATCACTCAATTCCACATCTCTTCCTTAGGTTTGATTAAATGATTTTCAGCTGGTGAAGCAAACACACACAATACAATACATACTCATATCAAACAGAATTTCAAGTCAAATTTGGCCTCTTAATTAAGGCTATGATAAGATATACCGAAGGAAGTGTTTACCTCCTGGAAAAAAACAATTCATGCAGAGGTTGACCCCTTAAACGAGTCTGTAAAACCTAAACTTGACTACAAAAACTTAACTTGACCCTGCATCCCTACTTTTAACTGTGAAAACCTAAACTTGACCATAAAACCTAAACTTGACTAAAGAAAACCTACACTTTACCAAAAAATTATAAACTTGATAGTAAAAAATCACTAAGATACTCAGCTTCTAGTATAGACAGCAATGTGATAGTCTGAGGATAACATGAAAACACAACTACCTGTCATCTGAGTCATCTGACCCGTGCTTCATTTCTGCGAGAGCTTGAAGACGACTCAAAGTGTCAGGACTTAGTGGGCTGAGGTTGGAATAGGAGCCACCGCTATCCTCGGCGGTAGTGGTGGCTGTGGCGGAGGCTGCGGCAGTGGAGGGGGCGTTGTCCTGACTGCTGCTTCCACCCTCCTCCTCTCCACTCTCACTTGCTTCCTCTGTTATGCTGCAGTTCCACCGTCTGAGGCTGCTGTTTTGTTAGCTTTTTTTTAGTATCTGTTGCCACCACTGCCTTTACTGCTATTATAATCATATCTTCACTGCTGCTACTGACAGTATGTACAATTATCCACATCAACCCCACCAACTGAGTGTTTTTATCACTGTTACTCTCAACACCATCATCTTTGCTGCAATAAAAAATTATACCTCCACTACTAACACTGGTACGGACAAAGTGTGCATCAGTACCACTGCCAGTTTCTCTCATCAGTAAATAGAGTAAATAAGAAGAAAAAAATATTCCTCACCGAGAAGGTGGCGCTCCAGTCCCAGGCACTTCCTCTCCCTGTTCTTTGGAGGCAGTGGGGCCACTACCAGAGGAGGAAGAGGAGGAAGAAGAGGATTCCTTAAAGGCAGCGACAGCCGAAGCAGCAGCGACGGCAGCCAACGGCTCCCTGAAGGGCTTGAGATCTGGCATTAGAGAGGCACGACGTCCTCTCGACCTGGCACTTCCTGCAAAGCCGCTCGAGGAAGTTTTGGAAGACACAAGGCTGACACGGCGACCCTCCTTCTCTGACCCTGCCTGTTGGGGAAGAGGCAAGGGTGATGAGTGTGTGTGTGTGTGTGTGTGTGTGTGTGTGAATAATGCCACACTGCATTACACTAAAGGTCAGTCCCTCCTGCTTTTCTTTGCCTCTCCTGTTTGTCTCTCTCATAGCTCTACACCCATCCATGAATAAACTAGACGGCATCCCACACCCTCACCGCACTCCCAGACACACCTTCCCCCTCACCCACCCTACCATCTACTCAACTCTGAAGACAATGGCAAAGACAGAGATAAATTTCAACTTGGAAGTGATGAAAACACTTTTTCACAGGACTTTGACAGATGATAAGACTATCTGCCTTAGCCATGTTCCTCCATGGAAAGATGGTAATGGATAGGACATGCCCCAATACGTAATTAACCATTTTGCAACACTGAAGAAATAACATGTTGATTTTTTCTTCAATAGGCATGCAATTACAACTGTATCTTCCCCATCACTACTACCACCCATGATACCACTATGTTCACCATCATGCAGGGAAATCTGTGTACGTCAAGCCATACTGAAGGTGGGTCATATTTTGTGTACCCTGATGTTTAGCCAAGTTTACAGACCCCTTTCACCTTACCACAAGCTGTCACTGAGTCCAGGGGCAGACAGTCCACCCAAGCCACTCTCGTACTAAATATATCACCACTCTTCTGTAGAAACTGATTAGATTTGTGGATGGCATTTGTTGTATATTCAGAACTGAATTTGGGTATATTTGGCTTGCTTAAAATTAATAATATAATGGCAGAAAAAATGCACACATGTATGAAAAACTGTAAGCCAGCATTAAATTGTACATTCAAAGACAAGTACACACGCAAACCTTATTGCTGCTCCCCGCCAGGCTCAGTGCCCTAATTCTCCTACTGGTACTCGGGGAGTCCGAGGCGCCCAGGTTGTTGCAGCCACTGATGGCACTGCTGCCCATCATATGACTCACTGGCAGCTCAATCTTGTAGTCAGTCAGCAGCCTGTGGAGTAAGGCACCTCAGAAATGGAATGGTTAAAAACACACTATATCTCACACTCCTTCAACAGTCTGTGGATTAAAACACATGGTCCCAAAAAGCATGATTTCTGAGTAGTGCAAGATAAAAACTATGTACATGGTAGGTCAAGCACCAGCCACAGACCAAAATAAGTGAAGTTTGACAAAAATCCAAGATATATGAATGGATATCATATGGTGTGACATGAGTTATCCGTGAATCAAACTGTAGAAATTCCAGGAACATGATCTCATTTATCCACCAAATTCTTGCACCATTCAGGATGTTACCTCAATTCAGGGATGGAATAATCAAGTGGCGGGCAACAGGAACAGTACACCAACAAGGAAGGGAGCAAGTGAAGGGAATGAGTAACTTCAGGAATGGAATGATCTCAAATTGCACACACCAAACTGATGGGATAACAGACTTCTACAATACCCAGGCTACCACTCTGTTACTTTGTCTGTCCATCTGCTATCAGTCCAAAGCATAAAATGAAATACTCAACCCCCCTTATTACTCCTCATCATTAGGATATCTTAAACCTTTGTCTGTTCCCTGAGTCGCATTCCTCACCCTCTCAGCTCCTCCAGCTCCTGCTTGACACTCTCATATTTCCTCTTGACGTCCTCCACGTGTCGGAAGATCACCTCCACGGCACGGGCCAGACGCCACTCCTGCTGCACCGCTCCCCACACCTGCCGGGGAAAGGGGGTATTAAGAACCTGGGAGGGAGAAGGGAGGAGAGGTCATGGCAGCATTCAAGTTGAGAGAAGAAAGACAAATGGTGAGAACTTGGGAGTGGGAGGGAGTGAAGGGGGTTACCATGGCTAGAGTATGGAGTGTCTGTGCACTTAAGGAAATTCCAAGCACAAGAGGATATAAAACAAGTGTAGAGAAACTAGAAGAGATGTTTACTTGTTCTTGTTCTTACTTATTGCTGTTCAGGTAATGTAGCCAAATCCACTGTGAGGAGGAGGAATGGGGAAAGGGAAAGATCATAAAGGAAAAAGATTATTGATTCAGAAGATATAAATAAAGGATGCTGGCTGCCATTTCTAGATATGGGAAATTTGGGAAAGGTAGATCATGGGAAAGGAAGGGGGAAGGATGAGAAACAAGGAGTGAAGGTAAGGTAAGGAGAATAGGGAAGGATATAAGAAGAAAATTGGAAGGGTAGAGTAGGAAGGAGGCATTAGACACGATCATTCCAACCTCTTATCCTGAAGAGAAAGATAATGAAACCAGAAAGTCAGGAAGCAAAACACACATACCAAAACCAACATCAACATCAGTCTTCTTAAAACAGAGGACAGAAAAAGGGAAAATAATATGGAGAATGAGAATAGAAATAAAGATAATAAAAAGGAGGATCAAAGCACTAAAAAACAGAGACAGCAAGTGGATGAATGAATGAAATGGGCGACAGCGAGTAAATAAGTGAGTTGAATGAATGAGTGAGTGAGTGAATGCAGTAAAAGACCCTCGATATGCACCTATGAAATGGAGACAAGACTGAATGATGAAATTGGAGGAGAAAATGTATCCAAATTCCTATCCTTAAAATATGATAATGGAATCAGTAATGAGACAAAACACAGGTAGCATGTGGTAAGGGTCCTGGTTGTGTACCTCTGAAATGGAGACAACCCTGAATGATGAAATGAGGAGAGAAAACATACCCATCCCCTTACTCTAAAAAAATAAAACAGTAGAGAAAACATACCCACCCCCTTACTCTAAAAAAATAAAACAGTAAGAGAAAACATACCCACCCCCTTACTCTAAAAAAATAAAACAGTAAGAGAAAACATACCCACCCCTTACTCTAAAAAAATAAAACTAACAATGGAACCAATAAGTCAGGAAGCGAAACACAGGTACACAGATGGAAAGGCCCCTCGTTAAGTACCTCTGAGGTGATGAGACTGGAGGATGAAATGAAAGAAAATGGATCCAATCTCTTACCCTAAAAAATAAAAATGGAACCAGTAATATTAAGCATCAACAAACATCTCCTTTAAAAATTGACATCTCTTTTGACTACCCATCTGTTTTCTTTATAGGAGCAGTGATTAGTAGGTTTTTTTTACTTATTTATTTTTGCCCTTGATGGAACTTAATGGAACCAGTAAAGTTAAGTATCAGAACACCTCTCTATTCAAAACTGACCTCTCTTTTGACAACCCATCTGTTTTCTTTATAGGAGCAGTGATTAGCAGTCTTTTTTTTACTTATTTATTTTTGCCCTTGATGGAACTTAATGGAACCAGTAAAGTTAAGTATCAGAACACCTCTCTATTCAAAACTGACCTCTCTTTTAACTACCCATCTCTGTTGTCTTAATAGGAGCAGTGATTATCAGGCTTTTTTTACTGTACCTATTTATTTTTGCCCTTAAGATGCTTCCTAAACTGTAAAAAAAGAAAAAACAGGTATCAGCTGGTAAGGCCCCCTCGTTACGTACCTCTGAGGTGGAGACGAGCCTGGAGGATGTGGCGGCGAGGATGTCCAGGTGGCGGCGTAGTCGACTGATGGCATCCGAAACCTCAGGATCTGTGCACTCGGCCTGGATCTCCTGTAGGTGGGGGGTGGAGGTTAAGGGGTGATGGGGGGGGGGGGGGGGTTGTCATCATCATCATCAGTATTGGTATCAGTGTTATCCTTATTATCATCAAATTTGGAGGAAGAGGAGGAGGAGGATAAAAAATGAAGACTGTAACAAATGGAGCAGATTGGAGGAGAAAGAAAACAAGATGAAATAAAAAAAGAAGTGGAAAGAAAGTGTGATTTTATTAAAAGGAAGACAAAAGGATCGATAATAATAATAATAATAACAACAACAACAACAACAATAATAATAAAAATAATAATAATAATAATAACAATAATAATAATAACAATAATAATAATAATAATAATAATAATAATAAACAATAACAAGAAGAAAAAGAAGAAGAAATGAGAAACACCCAACATCAATCTTCTTAAAACAGAGTAGCAGAAACAGAAGAATGAAAAGGAGAATAAGAATAGGAACAAAGATTACAAAAAGAAGGATCAAAGAGAGAGAAGTGTGACCCACCCAGACGTATCTCCTGAGGCATTCCATATCCGCCTCATGGTTGTTCTCGGCGGTGTCTCGGTGCCGCTGCTGGAGGTCAAGGCGCTGGCGGAGGGTGAGGCGGTCTGTCTTGAAGGCGAGGGACAGCTGGGTAAACTTGGTCTGGGGGCGGAGAGGGGCAGAACGGAGGCTATTGAGTGGTGGCGGAGAGGGTGTGGTGACGATGGGGTACGCTTGCTGTGGGTCCTGATGCTGCTGCTACTACTACTACTACTACTATTATAACTCCTACTATGACTACGACCAGGGCTACTTCTGTTCCTCCCATCACCCCCAATACTACAACAAATACTACCCCTACTGCTACTACTACTACAAATAATTATCCGTCTACTACCCCATTAACTTATATGACAACTGCTACAATTATAATCATTAAGTTTTCCTATGCCAGGCCAAGGACTAAACGTATAAGGCATAAAAAAAGAAAACATCTGATATTCTACAATGCCAAAGAAATATAAAATCGAGTCATACAGGAAAATCTTCATACTACTAACAAAATCACTACTACAACTGTCATCATCCAAACACTATTACCAAAGACTTACCATTTATAAGATCATTGCTATTACTACTGCTACTATCACCCCAAATACTATTATCAAAGATTTACCTGTACCTTTGCTATTATTACTATTACCACCAGCACTTACCCCCCCCACCCCCCCAACACACACACACACACACACACACACACACTGCAGCTACGCCTCTATTACTTAACCACGGCCACAGCATCATCATTACTCCTTGACGGCCGCTAATAAGCCCCCGAGGCGGCCACACAACACAAACGAGGCCATTGGAATCAGCGCCCGGATCTGCATATTAAAGCTGAATGTGACCAACTCCGGATCCCAGCTGTCACCGCCGCCCCTCTCCCTTCCCCCCCTCAACCACGCCCACTGCCGCCACACACACACACACACACACACACACACATGGTCACCGCACAAACCGCCTTTTCTCCTCACCTCGATCTCTTGCGGCGATAAGTTCTCGTTGCTGAAAAGAGAGAAGAGAAGAGATCATAGGTTAGAGCTCGGATTTGGGCACGGAAATAGACGGGAGAAAAGAAGTAAGAAATATATAAACAAATAAGCAAAGAAAATCACAGTCAAGCTGATCTCAGGAGGAAGATGAAGAGGACGATTCGACATAAAAAATAAAAAAAATCAGTAATACCTTTCACACTTTAATAATAATAAAAAAAACAGATTGAATGGATATGTGTTAAGCAATCCTCCTGTAGCATTATTTTTTCTTTCTTTTCCTTTTTGAGAATCTCGTTGGGAGGGAGAGAGGAAGGAGGAGGAGGAGGGGTATAGGAAGGAAAAGCGAAAGGTGGTCTGGTGGAAAATTAACTACGATAAGTGTGGGTGGCGGCTACGTGTTGAAGGGGTGCAATAACAGCTGGTATTGTGTGTTGCGGGGAAATGAAAGCTGAAGTGACGGTGTTTTGATGTGGCGAAGTGACAGGTGCAGTGAATGTGTGTGTTGATGTGGTGAAATGATGGCTGTGGTCGTGTGTGTTATGGTGAAAGGTGTGGTGATGGTAGATTGATGAGGTGAAATGGCAGATGTGGTGATAGTCTTTTGTGTGGTGAAATGGCAGATGTAGTTGCGTGTTAGGGTGAAACACTGAAACGAAAGCTGTAGTAAAAGTGTTGTGTGTAAGATGTGGTGACAGTTGACTGATATGGTGAAATTGCAGTTGAAGTATGTGTTGAAGTGGTGAAATAGGAGTTGATGTTCTGTGTTATGGTGAAATGAAAGCTGTAGTAAGAGTCGATTGTTGAGGTGAAATGGCAGACGAAGTGATAGGGTTTTGATGAGGCTGGAATGGCAGTTGTAGAGACAATCGATATATGTGGTGAAATGACAGCTTTAGTGATGGTGTACCGATGTGATAAAATAGAAGCTCTTGTTATGTGTGCTATGGTGAAAGTGTGGCTGTAGAAGCACTCACAAATCACAACTCACAAATCAGCGACCCTATATTGCATGTATCTATGAACAGAGAAAAAAAAAAAGTTGAATTGGCAATTGTTGGTGTTGACGTGAAATGGCAGTTGCAGTTATGGTGGTGTTAACGTGGTGAAATGGCAGTGTGTGTGTTGTTGGTAGCAGTAATTTGTTGTGTTGTTGTGAAATGGTTTGATGCCGGAGCGGTCAGTGCAGCGGAGTGTGAAAGTTGGGAGTGTGGGTGAAATGTGGCGGCATTGTACCGTATAATTTTGCGAACATTGTTTGTTTTAGAGAAAGCAGACCATGACCTACACATAGAAGACTAGAAAGATAGATAGATAGAAAGAGATGTGAATATACACGGCATCCAGCTCACTCCTACAAATAAGACAGGAGTTGCATTATAGAAACGACAGATCTTAGTCGTTTAGGCGTCTTGAGAATATCCTTTTGTTATCTCCTTTCTTATGGGACTGAGGGTGCACGAGGGACCCTACACGACTACAGGCGATGGAATGATGGGGTGTGAGGCATGGACGACATGGCACACGATAAAGGGGATGAATGTTACACTCTATTCACGTTAGCTTTGAAAAATAAAAATAATAATGATGTGTAATAATGTATGAAATGTTTTACCCACCCAAAAAAGGTTTGTGGAATTAATTACGTTACTCACACACACACACACACACACACACACACACACACACACACACACACACACACACACACACACACACACATCTGGCTCACTCCCCACTTCACCTGTCCACCATCACCATCACTCCCCCCCTCTAGCCACTACTTCACCTATTCTTGACTGCCTTCACCACGTCGTAGAGGCAGGACAGTTGCTCAGGGACCGGCAGCTCGGCGTCCATGCCTGCAGGGGCGTCGAAGGAGCTAGACACGATAATGGATGCTCTTGCGTGGCCTGAGGGCGAGGTGATGATCCCAAGAGCGTCGGTGAGCTCGGAAAATGACCTTATCTTGATTGGGTTTTCTCCCGGTGAGTTTTCGTCCGTCTTTGTATCAGGTGAGAACGTGACTCTAGGTTTTGCTCTCTCAGGTGACCTTTGAGTCTTACAAGGGGACTCCGCGGGTGAAGTCTTGGTCTCAGGTAAAGAAGTCTTCCGCGCAGGTGTTGTTTCCGTCTCGGGCTTGTGTGGGGCGGTGATTACAGGTGAATTGGAAGTCTTCACAGGTAATTTGATCTTTTCAGGTGACTCCACAGGTAAAGTCTTGATCTCAGGTAATGAGCCTCTTCGAACGAATATTCTTTCCGTCTTTGGCGCAGGTTTCGTTCTCTCAGGCGAGCCGTTTGTCTCCTCAGGTGTCTCCTCAGGTATCGTGGCGTTTCCAATTAAGT
>NC_066537.1:13522944-13610444 GCF_024679095.1 Eriocheir sinensis
ATCATCACCATCCTCACCACCACTATCACCACCACCACTACCATCACCACTATCCCCTCAAGTTGGCCCTTTTTTTTTTTTTTTTAGCACCCGAGACAATGCTCTCTCTCTCTCTCTTTGTAACACAGTTGGTTTGCATGTTGCATAATACTGAATACTACTACTACTACTATTATTATTACTACTATTACTACTACAACTACTACTATTACTACTACTACTACTACTACTACTACTACTACTACTACCTCTGCTGCTAAGGGATATCATTAAGGTCTCAGGAGTTCTAAAAAAAAAAATAAAAAAAAACTCTTCCTCTTATCTGTCTTCTGTATTGTGGGAGTTACATTACTCCTTATCGCCTGAAACAACACTCCCAGGAATTAACACGGACAACTAAATTAATGTTATGTAAGTAAGAGAGGATGTCATGCGGGTGTGTATGAGTTTAGGTGTGTGTGTGTGTGTGTGTGTGTGTGTGTGTGTGTGTGTGTGACAGTAAGAAGAGAGAACTGTGGAATTAACACTTAGATAATAATGAATGAGGATGGAGGAAGTAATTAGTGCGTGTATGAGGGCTTTGATGTGGAAATAACTGCAAGAGAAGCGAATTGTGGAGTGGATAAACGAGTAAAGCGTGGTGCTCTTGAGATGGTTTGGACATGCGATAAGAATGAATGGAGATGACTTCGTGAAAATTGTATGAAAGATTGAAAGAAAATGGTATCTGGGCAAGACCAATAGTAAAATGGATCAATAGAATGGACGAGTATTGGAGAGAGAGAGAGAAGTGGCAGGCGAGGGATTGAATGTGCGGAGAGGGACCGCCGGAAAAAAAGGTGGAAAAGAATGTTGGCGACCTGCCCTGGCTACCCGCCCCCCGCCCCTCCTTAAGGGAAGATCCAGTGAGGGGACAGTGGGTTGGAGATAAAGCAATGTAGATAGACTAATGAAGGATGCATAATAGATAAAGAGGAATACTGCACCTGCATAGATAATAGAAAATACTGATGAACATGGGAGATAATAGCTGAAATAAAAACTAATGTGATAGAATCTGCAAGAATGATGATCCCGACCCCTGTGTGTGTGTGTGTGTGTGTGTGTGTGTCACCGGCCGTGGTGCGGGTGGGGGTCTAGTGTCCTACGCCGGGTGAAAGCTTTATGAAGCACTGATTGCATCGAGGAATGAAATTTGCAATTCTGATGCTCTCTTAAACACGAAAGGAGGTGGAGGAGGAAGTGGAGGAGGAAGAGGAGGCGGAAGAGGAGGAAGTAGAGAAGAAGGAAAAGAAGTAGAAGAAATGTAGAAATGTAGTAGTAAGGGAGTAAAGGAAAGGAAAGGATGATGATGATGATGATGATGATGGTGGTGGTGATGATGAAGAGGAGTGGTACACAGAAAGGCCCTCCAAAGGTAAATATTAACGTCCCTTTCCTTGGTGTTTGTTCTAAAGATCACGTTCACATTCTCTAATAAGGTGGACCAGAACTGTTACAACACTATCACCAGAACTCCAACTGTACGGCAAAATCAGGGGGACCAGAACTGTACAGCATAATCAAGATAATCAAGGAGAATCGGAACTGGGCAGCATAACCATGGTAGAGCAGAACTGTACAGCATAATCAAGACAATCAGAACTGAACAGAATAATCAAGAGAATCAGAACTGTACAGCATAATCAAAACAATCAGAACTGAACAGAATAATCAAGAGAATCAGAACTGTACAGCATAATCAAAACAATCAGAACTGAACAGAATAATCAAGAGAATCAGAACTGTACAGCATAATCAAAACAATCAGAACTGAACAGAATAATCAAGAGAATCAGAACTGTACAGCATAATTAAGACAATCAGAACTGAATAAACTAATCAAGAGAATCAGAACTATACATCATAATCAAGAAGAAAGAGAACTATACAACATAATCTACGTGACCAGAACTGCACTGCGTACTCTAAGTGAGGTCCAACTATAAGCCTTCACATAATTTTCCTTTCACTTCCCTTCCTTTCCTTTCCCTGTCGTCCCTTTCCTTTCCATTCCTCCATCGACTCCCTAAAATAATGCTCACCAGATGGCAACACTTTTTCTTTTATCGTCAACCTGTTTATCGTGACAGCGTTAGGCGGGTAGTTTCGTCACCTACTTTCCGGCATAACGTACTAATGGAGGGTCTCATTTGTACTGCGTTTATCCTCTCTGGCTGACTGAGTGACTGCTTGGTGAGTTCCATCCTGGCGCCGCAACCAACATTTCCTCTGCTGGCAAAAGTATGTCAAGCGACCGTGTCTTAACTTAACTTGAGAACGCCGAGAGAACGTGTCATTACTTAACTTGAGAACGCCGAAAGAACATGTCATTACCTACACTAGCTTAAAGGAACGAAGTGATTAAAGGTGTTGCCATATCATGATAAGCATATTTTAGGGGTAACCAGCACGTTCGTCCTTGCCGCAACTTTCCTTATATAAATCCTGAAGTGATGTCGGTGCTGTTCAGTGTTGGAGTATCAAAAACTAGGTAGGTGAGACACAGCACTGAAGGTTGACCATGACAGACAGACAGACGAGGACAGATACGCACCAGACACACAGTAATTAGGGTGGCTCCAGACGAGACCAGAGACGAAAACACAGGCTATATATTCCCTCACCCTAACTATCCTCTTTTTTTCTTTCTTTTCCTTTCCTTTTCCTTTCCCTTGCATTTCTCTCCCTTCTTTCTTCCATACCTCTCTTTTTCTTTCTATTACTATCCCTTCCCTTTCCCTTCCATTCCATACCTTTCCTCTTCTTTCTATTCCTTTCTTTTCCTTTCAGTCTTTTCCATTCCTTTAGTTTAAATTTATCTCCTTTCCCATCCCTTCCATACCTCTCTATCTTTCTATTACTATCCCTTCCCTTTCCCTTCCATTCCACACCTTTCCTCTTCTTTCTATTCCTTTCTATTCCTTTCCGTCTTTTCCATTCCTTTAGTTTAATTTCTCTCCTTTCCCATCCCTTCCATACCTCTCTATTTTTCTATTACTATCCCTTCCCTTTCCCTTCCATTCCATACCTTTCCTCTTCTTTCTATTCCTTTCTTTTCCTTTCAGTCTTTTCCATTCCTTTAGTTTAAATTTCTCTCCTTTCCCATCCCTTCCATACCTCTCTATCTTTCTATTACTATCCCTTCCCTTTCCCTTCCATTCCACACCTTTCCTCTTCTTTCTATTCCTTTCCGTCTTTTCCATTCCTTTAGTTTAATTTATCTCCTTTGCATCCCTTCCATACCTCTCTCTTTCTTTCTATTACTATCCTTTCCCTAGCCTCCCCCTTTCCTTTCCCTTCCATTCCATACCTTTCCTCTTCTTTCATTCCTTTCTTTCCCCTTCTTTCCTTTTCATCCCTTTCGTTTAAATTTCTCTCTTTCCCTTCTATTTCTTTCATTATCCTTCTTTTCTCTTCCCTTCCCTTCCTTTCCTTTCCTCTCCATACCTTTCCTGTCCTTTCCAAACACAGCCATAAAAATATCCTTTAGGCTGAAAACGGCAAACACTACTTTTTTTTCAACCTAACCCTCCGTTCACAAAATAAAGAACATAACGAAAGAAAAAGAAAATAACATTGAAAGATGGAAGAAAGGGATAAAAAAGAAAGATAAAAATGGTCGGAGGAAAAAAAAATGAGAAAAAGTTAATTGACGGGTAACATTGAAAACACATTAATTAGGAACGAGGCAAGAAAAAAAAAGAAAAGAAAAAACGGGATAACTCCTGCAAACAAGCCATTTTTCTTTAGTTTTCTTTCCAATTTACTTTTTTCCTTTTTTTTTTTTTTTTCAAGAGACGGATACGAGGCGGAGGATCGTTCTCTCTCTCTCTCTCTCTCTCTCTCTCTCTCTCTCTCTCTCTCTCTCTCTCTCTCTCTCTCTCTCTCTCTCTCTCTCTCTCCGCGAGTTTCTGGAGCAAGGACGGTGTGTGTGTGTGTGTGTGTGTGTGTGTGTGTGTGTGTACATGAAGATAGTGAGGTTTTGTGTCTGTTTAGCTGGACCGTGAAAGGAGGGGAGGGGAGGGGAGGGGGAGGAGAGAGAGAGAGAGAGAGAGAGAGAGAGAGAGAGAGAGAGAGAGAGAGAGAGAGAGAGAGAGAGAGAGAGAGAGAGAGAGAGAGAGAGAGAGAGAGAGAGAGAGAGAGAAATAGGATTGAAGAAACGAAGTTGGGGAGGAAGGACTAAAGGGAAAAAAAGTCCGAATGAGAGGAAGGAAAAGGAGAAAATGAAAGAGAGAAATGACTGAGTGAAATCGAAAAAAGGCTGAAAGAAAAGGAAATAAATAAGGAGAAAGTGAAAAGCAGGAAAAGAGGAGACTGGAACATACATAAGAGGGAAAGAAGCAAAGAAGAAAAGGGAATAGGGAATCAGAGTGCGAACGAGAAAAAGGATGGAAAGAAGGGAATAAAGAAGGGAAGGAGAGAAGGAAAGAAAAATCACAAGGGACGGAGAGAGACTGGAACACAAGTAACAAAGGGAGGAAGGAAGCAAAGACACGAGGAAGGGAAGGAAAAAAAGGAGTGAAACCAAAGTAATGAAGGAGGGAAGGAAGAACGGAAGGAAGAGAGGAAGAGGAGGAGGAAGAGCAGATGGACCACAAGACACCACGCAAGAGACCACGGCGTTCCTTGTTCTGGCGCACGAAGGCAGAGAGCGCACGGAAGGGGGGAGGGGAAGAAGGGAGGTCCCTAAGGCGCGGCAAGGGTCCACCGCTGTTTGTAGCCACCGCTCGTTTCGCGTCTTGGTGGTCACGTCGCTTTGTGCCTGCCTGCTGGCGCTCACGTGACGGTATGTGTGACGGGGGAGGAGGAGGATGAGGGGAGGGAAGGGAGGAAGAGGTGTGGACATAAGTCTCTCTCAGCATGTAACACCAAAAGAAATACTGCCCTATAGATTTTTTTTCCACGATAACATTTTTTTCCCTTTACATACTCCTTTAAAGATTATTTCCCCTTAGATATTTTCCTCTGACAGATTTCCCTCCAAACATTTACCCTTCCCTTGGACGTTTTTCCCCTCCAATACGTTTACTTTTTGACAAATATCCCCTTGACACACTCCCCTCATGACATTTACCCTCCGTTAGACATTTTTTTCCCTAATATACGTTTGCTTTTTGACAAATCCCCCCCTTGACACTCCCCACAAGACATATCCCTTCCTTCTTGAACATTTTTACCAATAACATTTTCCCTTTTGGCAGATCTCTCCAATGGACGGACCCCCAAATATTTTAACTAAGGGTATTTTTGACACGAGCATTTTCTCCTTTAACGGATTTCCCCCAAGCCACATTTCTCTCTCTCTCTCTCTCTCTCTCTCTCTCTCATCCTTCCGTTTCCCCTTCCCTCCTTCAGTACTTCGGTTTCATTCTCCTTTTTTCTCACTTAATTCGTGCCGTTCCTTCCTTCCTTTCTTTGTTACTTGTGTTAGTCTCCTTTCATCGTGATCTTTCTCCCCCCTTTGACATTCTTCACGCTAACATTTCCCCAGTGACAGATTTCGCCCCCCTGGACTTACTACCCTCAAGAGATATTTCCCTCATGTACGATTTCCCTTTTGACATTCTAGGGCAACAGCGACATCCTCCTAACCTGCATATCGTGACAGCATGAAGTGGATCCCCGCGTCATAATCTTCTCGGCTATTATCAGTTTACAGTAACGTCTTAAGAGTTAAAAAGGACATACGCTTCCATTTTATCTCCATGCGTTCGAAAAAACAATGTTAAAAGAGCGTGTTATGAAATATGTAAAGAGTAAAGTCTGTAAAAACGACTATATTAAAAGTTGTGGCTATATTTTGCGGGTCTTTTTTTGGAGTCGTTGGAATGGACTAGAGTGCTTGTTGGCATTGGCGTTCTGACGAAGAAGTGTGTTAACGGCGAGTGGGGGAAAGGCTGCCCAGTTCACCGTCACGACACGCTGTGGGCTTAACTACATACACACGACACCTACCTACCTAGTCACTTACACCTACACTCGAGGCTCTGCTGTTAGTACTTACCTCCCTTTTTATTTTATTTTTTATATTTACAGCAAAGGAGACAGCACAAGGGCACACACAAAAAAGGAAACAATAAAAAAGCCCGCTACTCGGTGCTCCTGTAAAGAATCCGAAGAGGAGGCCGAAAGAGCAGTCAATTACGTGAGAAGAGGTGTCCTATCCTGCCTCTGTTCTCACTACTACGTCTCTACCAGGTACATGAATACAGGTGTAAGGTGTGTTTAATCAGGTCCACATACACAGGCAGGGGTACTTACCTCCCTCACTCCTGTTTTCACTGTGTCACTAGTGGCCCATATTCTCAACTACGAGGCTTACACACCCACATTTGATAACGCTTCCGTAGAGTTTGTGTCAGTATTTCCATGGGTAGCTTTATGACCCTAGTGATAGTTTGACAAGGCTTCTGTTTTTTAGTTCTTTTTAGGAGCAGCGAGTAGCGGGCTTTTTTTATTGTTTCCCTTTTTTGCGCCCTTGAGTTGTCCCCTTTGTTGTAAAAAAAAATGAATGAGAAAAACACTTATGAGAACCCGACTAATCTCCTTTGTGGACTTTGAAAAATATGTTGTATGAGTCCAAAGAGTCTGAGCATACGGGCCACTGTTAGGTAGATACAAGTGGGAAGGTGTGTTATAATATCCGACTTATCTACATTGTGGCTTATGGAAATATGTTGTTAGAGTCGAAAGCGTCTGAAAGCGTCGTAAATTTTGTAAAGGCAAGGAAAGGTGTAGGTAAAAGAAGGTAAGTTAAGGTAAACAAGATAAAAATAAGAAGAAAAGGAACGCAGAGGGAAGAAAAGGAAAGGAAAATTAAAGAAAAGGAAAGAAAATTAAAAGAAAGAAAAGGAAAGTAAAAGAAAAAAAATCGTGGAGGTAAATAGGATAAGAAAATAGAAGAAAAGGAACGCAGAGGAAGGAAAAGGAAAGGAAAGGAAAATTAAAGAAGAGGAAAGACAAGTAAAAGAAAGAAAAAAAACGGGGAGGGAACGAAAGGAAAGGAAAAGGAAAGGAATAGAGGAAAAAAGTACAGGTAAGGTGTGTTGAATCAGGCACAGGTATACACGTAGGAAGGTGTATTCTAGTGCCCGACTAATCACCTTTGAAGCCTTTGGGAATATTTATTGTGGGAGTCGAAAGCGTCTGAGAATATGGGCCGCTGTCATGTACAGGTAAGGTGTGTTGAATCAGGCACAGGTACACAGGTAGGAAGGTGTATTATGGTACCCGACTAATCACCTTTGTGGCCTTTGGGAATATTTATTGTGGGTGTGGAAAGCGCCTGAGAATATGGGCCGCTGTCATGTACACGGCTACGGATAAAGTGTACTGAATCAGGTAACTCAGGTGTTGAAGCAGGTAAAAGTGTTGTACTCACGGTGTGAAGACTGGATCCCCGCGAGCCAGGCCGGCCATCCGAAGCACCGTGTCGTGTAGCGATGGGAACACCTTCTTCTTCTTCTCCTCCTCCTCCGGGCTCGCCTCCTCCTGTGTCTCCTGCTGCTTCTCCTGCTGGCATATAGGAGGAAATGTGTAAGGCCAGGTGTGAAGCAGGTGTACGACAGGTGTAAGACAGGTGTTTCGGTCCCCTATATACGGTTCCTTTTTATCTCACCTGAGTCTGAGCCACCTAAGGGTTAATTAATGGCTTATTATCCGCGAACAGTTTAGCCAAGTTTGAGTTACCGGAGTTTTTAATGACCTGTCAGTGTGAACAGGTGCTGGTGATCCACCTGTGAGAGCCGACTGATCGCCCGGCACGTGTACCTATCTAGAAACAGTGTGAGTGTGAGTGTGTGTGTGTGTGTGTGTGTGTGTGTGTGTGTGTGTGTGTGTGTGTGTGTGTGTTTGTTTGTTTTGCGTGTGGTTATAGCCATCCTCTCCCCTCCTCCACTTACGACTTTTTAATTAAGCCGTGGGAGACTGTGTGGCCGTGCGTATGTCGGCTATTAAGTTTTACACCCCGCACACACACACACACATGCGCGCACACACACACACACACACACACACACACACACACACTAAAAGAAGGAATAAACACCAGGAACACAAGAGGACACAGTAAACAAATTGAGAAAAGGAAGATGCTTGAGAGACAAAGAAATAAAGCTTCCCGCAAAGAAATATAGAGGTTAGGAACAGACTAAGTGGTGTTTAAGGAAAAGTTGGGCGAATACAGATACGGAGACGGGACCACACGAGCTTAAGCCCAGGCCCTGTAAAACTACAACTAGGTAAATACACACACACACACACACACACACACACACACACACACACACACACGTTTCAGAACATGACACCTCAAATAGCCCAAGTTACTCAATAAAAAATTTAATACAGAATCTCTAAATACATGATAAAGACGAAATCTGATGAAATTGCATCCCTCACGGGACAGGACAGGCACATGAAAAACTAAATGCGAGATAAACTTGGATAATACTAATTACTACAACTCCTATAAGTAAAAATAATAACAACAACTACTACTACTACTACTACTACTATTACTACTACTACTACTACTACTACTACTACTACTACTATTGCAACCACATCAAAGAAGACGAGGAAAAGAACATGAAAGACGTAAAAGAAGAGAAAAATAGAAGTGCAAAGAAAAGAGGACAGGGGATCAGGAAAAGGAATGGAAAGGAAGGGAAGAAAAAGAAAGGAAAAGGATGAGAAAGGAGAGTGAAGGATCTAGATAAATAGAAAAGGGAAGGTAAAGAAGGAGATTTAGATAAATTTTGTAAAGGCAAGGAAAGGTGCAGGTAAATGAAGGTAAGTTAAGGTAAACAAGGTAAGAAAATATAAGAAAAGGAACGCAGAGAAAAGAAAATGAAAGGAAAAGGAAAGACAAGAGAAAAAAAAGGGAAAGTAAAAGAAAGAAGAAAAAAACGTGGATGAAACGAAAGGAAAGGTAAGAAGTGGAAAGGAAAAAAGTAAAGGAAAAAAAGAAAAGCGAAGGAAAGGGAAAGGCAAGGCAAGGCAAATCAAGGTATATCAGATTAAGGTAAGCATGACATTACCTCAGGAATGGGAAGGAGACTAAGGAAAGGAAAGGAAAGGAAAAGAAAAATATAGAAGAAATAAAAAGAAAAATGAAGGAGAGGAATGGAATAGAGGAATGGAAAGGGAAAGAAAAATATGGAAGAAACGAAAAAAGGAAAATCAATGAAAAGAAGGAAAAGAAAATGTGGAAGAAACGAAAGGAAAGGGAAAGAAAGGAATGGAGCTGAGTAAAGCAAAAACAGAAATGGGAATAATATGAAAAAAACGTAAGGAAAGGAATGAAAAGGGGAGAAAAGAAAAATTCAAAAGGAAGACAAACTGAAGAGAAAAAAAATATGGAAGAAATGAAAGGCAAGGCAAGGCAAGGCAAGGCAAGGCAAGGCAAGGCAAGGCACGGTAAGGCAAGGCACGGCAAGGCAAGGCACGGCAAGGTAAGGCAAGGCAAGGCAAGGCAAGGCAAATCAAGGTAAGCGTGAGGCGTGACATTACCTCCTGCTGGGGCGGGTGGAGTGGGGGGCTCATGGCGGGGCCGGCGGCAGGGGGGGGATCGGGGACATTCATGGACATCTGGCGGGGGAGGCGAGGGGGGCCGCGGGGGGGCTGGGGTGGGTGGGGGAACACGTCACCTGAGGCTAATGAGGAACTCGACTCAGGTGTGGAGGGAAGAGCCGGCTCCTCCTCCTCCTCTTCCTCCATGTCTTCCTCCTCCACGTTGTCCAGGGAAGGAGGGGGGGAGAGGGGGGTCAGCTCCATCTGGTCACGGGGGGAAGGGGGGGGGAGGTGAGAGGGGCGGTGGTGAGGGGGGGGGGGGTAAAGTCAGGAACACGTTGTAACATGTTCGACCTCGCCTGTCTCTCACTGGTGGGTTGTCGGTGAAAGTTTTTAAGGTTGGTTGGGTAGATATGTTACACGCACACACACATACATACATACACACACATAAACCCAGAATCAAGAAATTTTAGTTATACGTACATGCATTAATTACCAACACACACGTACATACATCAACGTACACAGACCCAGGATCAACAGGTATTTCCCTTTAAATCAACATACACAAATCGCCAACAAATAGATAGATAGATAGATAGTTAGACGGATATTTTATTGACCACAAACACAAAGTTATTATAATTAATGGTCCCAACATGCATTTACACTATATTAATGTGTGGTGCGATATCACAAAGGATGTGATAAAAAATATCCAGAAAACAACATATTAAACAAGTAAAGAGATTAGCAAATAAAACAAAGAAACCTAAATTAAACACAATATCTACACACAATGTCCATAAAACACACATACACAAACACACAAAAACAGGACAAAAATAATTATACACGTACATACAAAAGCTTCCCATATAAGAAAAACTGAGGTAAGGTACAGTAAGGAAAGGAAAAGAATGGAAAGGCAAGGAAAGGGAAGGAAAAAGAAGGGAAGGGGATGGGAAGGAATGGAAAGAAGAGAAAAGGAAAAAGAGGAAAGGGAAAATATGGAAGAAACGAGAAGAACAGGGAGGGAAAGGAATAAAAAGAAGAAAGGAAAAGAAAGGAAAGGAAAAATATGGAAGAAGCGAAGAGGATGGGAGGGAAAGGAATAGAAAGAGGAAAGGAAAAGAAAGGAAAGGAAAAATATGGAAGAAACGAAGAGGACGGGAGGGAAAGGAATGGAATGAAGAGAAAGGGAAAAAGGAAAGGAAAAATATGGAAGAAACGAAAAGGAAAGGGAGGGAAATGAATGAAAAGATAAAAGGAGAAACGGAAAGAAAAATATGTAAGAGACGAAAAGGAAAGGGAGGGAAAGGAATGGGAAGGGGGAAATAAAAAAATAAAAAAATATGTAAGAAACGAAAGGAAAGGGAGGGAAAGGAATGGGGAGGAGGAAAGAAAAAAAAAGAAATGGAAAAAAATATGAAAGAAACGTACATATAATAAATAAATGTTTACTCTCTATCTATCTATTTATCTATTTATCTATCTATCTATCTATCTATCTATCTACCTGTCTATCTTACCTGTGCGCGAGGGCGTGACCGTGGAGGGCCGGGGATTGCCTCTCCTGAGTTCAGCTGTGGAAAGAAGAGGAGATGAGAAGGTAAGAGGAGGTAAGAAGAGATAAGGGGAAGTGATAAGGTAAGAGGAAGAAAGGGGAGGAGAGAGGAGGTAAGGGAGGTAAGGGGAGGTAAGAGGAGGTAGGGGAGGTAAGAAGAGATAAGGTGAGAAGGTAAGATGTAAGAGGTGAGAGGGTGAAATGAGGAGGGAAGAAGAGGAGTTAAGAGGAGGTGAAAGGAAAAAAAAGGTAAAAATGAATAATTGGAGGAATGGATAAGAGTATAAAAACGGATGGGAAGAGGAATGAAGCGACAGAGAAGAAATGAAGGGACAAAACAAATAACGAGAAATACAGTAATAAATAGATGGAGAGAGGGAGAAAGACTGAGGAGAAATACTAAGAAATAGATAAACATAGATAGAGAGGGAGAAAAGAGAGGAAGGAAGCGAGAAATCAGAAACGAAAGGATTGCAAAAAGTTCATCAAAACCACAAAGATATGAACCAAAATTCCAGGAAGAGAAGGACAGGTGAAATAGGACAGAAAAAAAACGAAAAAAAACGAGGAAACGAAAGGAAAGGAAAAGGAAAGAATGGAAAGGACAAAAAAGTAAAGGAAAAAAGAAAAGCGAAGGAAAAGGAAAGGAAAGTAACGAGGTGGCTAATGAGAACACTTACCAGCGGAGTGACGGTGGAGAGGCCTGACCTGCGTACCTTTTCCTCGCCTGTGCCCCGCGCCTGCCCACCTGACCTGATGAAAAGCAAGAAGAAAATTATCACAGGGAGGAAGAATGCAATGGTAACGGAGACTATGGGAACAAGATAATAAAAGTGAACAAGATAATAAAAGGCAACAAGATAATAAAAGGGAACAAGATAATGAAAGGCAACAAGATAATAATAAGGAAAGGAGACTATGGGAACAAGATAATAAAAGGGAACAAGATAATGAAAGGGAACAAGATATTAAAAGGGAAAGGAGACTATGGGAACAAGATAATAAAAGGGAACAAGATAATGAAAGGGAACAAGATATTAAAAGGGAAAGGAGACTATGGGAACAAGATAATAAAAGGGAACAAGATAATGAAAGGCAACAAGATAATAAAAGGGAAAGGAGACTATGGGAACAAGATAATAAAATGAGGTGATAGCAATAAGAAAAAAAGTAAAATTATCACGAAAAGGAAAAAAATGTCAGACGATGAAGAAGGAAGGATGACTATGGGAAGATGATGATGGAGGTGACAGCAATGATAAAAAAATAAAGGAAAATTATAACAAGGATAAAAAACAGATGGTCAAGAGGAAACAAGACTATGGGAAGATGATAACAAAAGGAAGTGAGCAATGATAAAAAAAGAAAGATTATCAGTCGCAAAACCAAGAAAACAGTAGATAAAAAAAATGTTAGTGTGTAGAATGTGAAGGAAAAAAAAATAGAAGACTGAAGAACCTTTGGAAACGAGATAAACATAAATGATGATGAAGATGAATAATAAGAATAATAAAAAAGAATAAAAATATCAATCGAAACAAAGTCGAGTAGAAAAAAAAAAAACATGGACGATTATGAAGAAGACTGAAGTGTACTTATGGCAAAAAAGATCTATGTAAAGGATATTAAGGATAATAAAGAAGATGGTAATGGTTGAAGAAAATAATCAATGAAGAAAACAAGATCGAGTATGAAAATAAAAGCTACTTAGACTATGAAGAAATGAAGACTGCACTGATTTTATTTATTTACGGCAACATTATTTTTAGAAAGGTTAATAAAGGTGATAATAATAAAAGCAAAAAACTAATAATATAAGGAAAACAAGTAGAAAAATTAACACGATGAAGAAATGAAGACTGCAGTGATTTTATTTATTTACGGCAACAATATTTTTATGAAGGTTAATAAAGTGATAATAATAATAAAAGTAAAAAAGTAATAATATAAGGAAAAACAAGTAGAAAAAATAACATGATAAAGAAATGAAGACTGCAGTGATTTTATTTATTTACGACAACAATATTTTTTAGAAAAGTTAATAAAAGTGATAATAATATACACAAAAAAGTAGTAATGTAAGGAAAAACAAGAAGAAAAATTAACGTGATGAAGAAATGAAGACTAGTGGTTTTATAGCAACGATATATTTAGAAAGGAAAACGAGGTGATAACAAGTGGAAAAAAGCGAAAACAGTCACAATACAGATACGGGTGGGAAAAAAAGAAGTGTTAGACTATGTAGAAAAAGAAAACTGAAAGATCTGCGGCAATAAGATCTTCAGAAAGGAAGATGAAGGCGGCGATAACAATAAAGGAAATAAACAGATCAACACTGCAAAATACTGGCGTTCTTCATGCATGTAACACCAGTGGAATAAAAGTTTAATAAATAAATAGATGAACAAATGGTGCAATCAGGCGAGCGGTGAAGAAAAATACTACACACCGATATCAATAACAATAATAATAATAACAACAGCAATTCTTACCTGGACCGTCAATCAGAACGCATGAAAGGTAATCAGACGTCCCCCTCCCCCCAACAAAACAAATACAGGTAAATAAACAGGATAACTCCAAATTAGGTGATAATAACGCACTAACAGATTGAAATACATCAAAACAGGAAAAGAGAAAATAGTAAAACACTTGCATGAAAAACTACTTCACTATCACAAACACAGGAAAAGGAATGTGATGTTAAAATCAACGCAAAGACATAAATTACGCTAACTCACTTGGCGAAATTTCGTCTGTAAATAAACATGGTGAACTTGAAAGAAAAAAAAAAGATATATATATATATATATAAATATATATATATATATATATATATATATATATATATATATATAAATATTAACTGTTAAACTCCCTTACAATAAAAAAAAAAAAAATTCTAGATAAGATTTCCACAAAAAACCCAAAAAATTACATGATTAAACTCCCTTACATAAATCGCAACTAGAAAAAAAAATCAGTAAACAAAAAAAAATCAGTAAGTATATAAAAACAACAACTGAATCTTAAAAAATCAACAACCCACAGGAAGCCCCGTTTTCTTTGATGTGTGTGTGTGTGTGTGTGTGAGGCGGTGAAAGAAAACGCAGACTTCAGACACCTTGGTATATTAACAAACACACACACACACACACACACACATCAATCCTACCGCGGTGTTCACGAGTGTGTGTGTGTGTGTGTGTGTGTGTGTGTGTTTATAAAACACACACACACACACACACACACACACACACACACACACACACACACACACCACCACCACCACCAGTACCATCACCTCCACCACCACCACCACGCACTGAGTATACGTATATAGCAGTGACCAACCACCAACCCGCTCCCCACAGCCACACAGCCTCCACTGTTATTGTGACACTGTGGCAGGGATAACAGTGTAGGGAGAGAGAGAGAGAGAGAGAGAGAGAGAGAGAGAGAGAGAGAGAGAGAGAGAGAGAGAGAGAGAGAGAGAGAGAGAGAGAGAGAGTCGTAGTAAAAGTAGTAGTAGTAGTAAATAGTAATGAAATAATAACAACAACATAGCTCATCATTGGTGGTAGGAGGTAGTGGCAGGTAACGTGGTGGTGGTGGTGGAGGGGGGGGGACAGACTGGTGGCACACAGGTAGGCTTCCTCGATGACAGGTTAATTAGATCCAGCTCTATCACCCACATCAAAACACACCGGGTCGGCAGGTAGGGAAATAGCGGCTCTGAGTACAGAAATATATCGTTTTATGCTTACGAACAATGTGTGTATAGAGGAAATATATTATAGAGATCCGTATGTGGCAACGCTGGTCATGCAGTGTTGCCGGGTATATCTTTAAATGTGTTTGTGAAGTATGTGTCGACTTCCTTTCATTTAGAACTACGTAGATTTTGTTGAGTTAGTCTAATGTGTTTCCAGAGAGAAGGCTGTGTGTGTGCGTGCGTGTGTGTGTGTGTGTGTGTGTGTGTGTGTGTGTGTGTGTGTGTGTGTGTGTGTGTGTGTGTGTGTGTGTGTGTGTGTGTGTGATTCGTTACATAGTGGAAAAAATGTGTATGTGATTCGTTACATAGTGGAAAAAATGTGTGTATGTGATTCGTTACATAGTGGAATAAATGTGTGTGTGTGTGTGTGTGTGTGTGTGTGTGTGTGTGTGTCGCCTGCAAGGTTCCAAGTCACGGCAGTGGTCCAGGAAGGTGTCCAATGAACCCCTCCTCCCCCCCTCACGATGGCCAGGACCAGCGGTGCCTCCTGCCTGGCGAGGCGGGGCGTGGGTGAGGGTGTGGGCTCTTGGAGGGAGGGGTCGAGACAAGGTCCTCCTTCATCTCTACTCCACAATGAGGTACACACACATTCACGGCCAGGACAATACGTACACACCTCACGCGCAACACTGAGAGAGACACGCGCACACTCGTATACACACAGGCGCACATGTACGTAATACCACATTAATCTTGGTCCAGCGCGGGGCGCACACTGGCGCTGCGTCCCGCGTTTCCTTCCACCCCTCCTCCCACCGGTTTCAGCGCCGCCCCGCCCCGCGTGTCACTGCGGCGCGGCCTGAAGTACCTCTCAGAGCGGGGAGGGGCGGGTCGGTCATCACAACTGTGGGTGCTTCACTGGAGGCGTCCAACGGGCCGCGCCGTCGGGGGAGAGACTCGTGTCCGTGGCGGGCGGGGCGGGGCTGCGGCTCACGGGGGAGTGACCGTTCTGGGGTGTCCACGGGTCTTCCAGGGGAGAGTCTGAGCCGCGGCGCTGGAGCAGTGAGCAGGGCGGGCCGTCCCCCGCCAGCAGCAGCCTGCTGGGGTGGCCGCCGCAGGGCTCCAGCACCAGCGAGGGTCGCGGCGTGAGGGAGGGACGGGGTGTGTGGAAAGGCGTGGAGCCCTCACCGTCCGGCCAGTCCCCGCCGAGCGCCGGGTCGAGGCTGTTCTCCAAGGCGGATGTCAGCTCCAGGGAGGGGCGCGGAGTGGACCAGGGCGTGCCCTCGGGTGGGGTGCGGTAGGCAGGGGAGCCCAGCGGTGACGACTCTGCCGAGGAGAAGAGTGGCGAGGCGGCGCGTGAGCGTGGCGCCCACCAGGGTCGGCTGGACCCAGGTGGGAGAGGCAGTGAGTCGCGGCGGTTCAGAGGGTCCAGTGAAGCCAAGTCTGGGGGAGTGTCTGCCGGGAGGGGCTCGGCGCAGGCCATGACGGAGCACGCCACCACGGAGGTGGGCGCCACCAGGCTGGTCACCGTGGGCGTGGCAGAGCACAACTGCAGCGGCCGACAGTGGGACAGGCTGCGGCCCGACGAGGACGAGGTGGAGGGCGAGATGCCGCGGTGCCCGCCGCCAAGTGACCAGCGGCGCTGCTCGTCGCCGGCCAGCAGGGGGCGCGTGTCGCTGAGGGCGTCCTCTCCCTCCAGGCCGCACCACTCCAGGCCGCGCCCCGCCCACAGCCACCCTTCCGGCGCCTCCCTGTCGTGCCGCAGGTGCCAGGTCGCCTCGCAGTGTGCCTCAAGGGTCAGGTCGGCGCTCTCCGTGAGGGAGGAAATGCTGGCCCGCTCCTCGGCGTCCTCTACGACCTCGGGCGGCTGCTCGTCAAGAAGGGAGGCATCCAAGGCTCCGGTGGACGCGACGTCCTCGAGGGAGGTGGAAAAGGGCGACGATGAGGAGAAGGGCGAGATGGGCGAGGCGAGGGCCAGCACCTGGGACGTGATGGACTGTGGTGAGAACAGCAGGCCGCCGCCCTCTTCGCTCAGGTCCTCGCCGGGGGAGGGTAGCGGCAGCGAGAGGGAGGCAGCCAACTGTGCCGCCGCCGCCGCCGGGGCCTCGGCGGGCAGCGGCGAGCGGCAGGACACCGTGGAGAAGCAGGAAGACACCTCCTCGGCCTCCTCGTGCAGCACGGACAGCTTCCGCGCCATCCTTGCAGCGTGCAGCACAACAGCCGTGACGTCACTGCCCGCCCCTCAACACGCCCTACTGCCCCGTGTGTCACAACTGTCACCTGCACCCACCCTGCCTGTCACCCCTGCACCCATACACCCAGCCCTGTGACACCTGCATCCCTACACCCAACTAGTCAACCATGTATCCCAACACATCCGTGACCCCAACACCCATACACTAACCCATGGCCCCAGCATCCCTACACCCACCCACGACCCCAGCATCCCTACACCCACCCATGGCCCCAGCACCCATACACTAACCCATGACCCCAGCATCCCTACACCCACCCATGACCCCAGCATCCCTACACCCACACGTGACCCCAGCACCCCATGAGCCCTCTGTACCCAACACCCTTACAGCCCCCCTCCCGTGAAACTAACCAGCCCGGGGCCTCACCTGTAGTGGTCAAGGTGGTCGTAGGCGGGCTTGGGGCTGTAGAGGCTGTGTTCGCTGGTCATCGGGATGATCTCCACGCCTTCGTCCACGCCTTGCGCCGCCTCCTGCTGCTCCTCCTCGCCCACACCCAGCTGCGGGGCGAGTGGCAAGGCGGTGAGAAGGTGGCAGGGGAGAGGGACGGGGCGGGACGGAGATGGAAGAGGGGAAGGTGAGGAAGGTGAAGGAGGAGGAACAGGGTGGAGTAAAAGGGCGGTGACGAGGGAGGAGTCGAGAGGGAGAAGACTGAGGAAACGATGATAGGGAAGGAAGGGGGAGGCGGAGGCTTCAGACAGGGAATGGGAGGCGAGGAATGAGGAGGAGCGGGGTAAAGGGATCGTGAAAAGCTGGTGAGGGAGAGGACGGAGGGGTGCAGTGATGGGGGAGCGAGAGGGGAAGAGTGAGGCTGCAACAGGTGTGGAAATTGGTGGTGAATGACGGACTGGGGGGAGGGGAGGAGAGGAGAGGTGAGGGTGGGGAACAGGAGAGGGGATGGGAGGGGAGAGGAAGGAAGGGGAGAGGAAGGAAGGGAAAGGGAAGGGAAGGCAAGAGATGAAAAAGGAATGCAAGGGAGGTAGGATGAGGAGAGGGGAGGAGAGGGGAATGGAGAGCAGGAAAGGGAAGGGAGGAAGGGGCGAGGGAGGAGCATCGGTACTGTTCTTATATATGGTAATGAGCATCGAGGAGCAATTAATCATGACTAGGTGCAACGCCCAGTGACGAAACACACACACACACACACACACACACACACACACACACACACACACACACACACACACACACACACACACACAGGAAAAAATATATATACAGGTGTTTTCATAAGTAAGATTCATGCAAAACGTAACCATTATTATTATTATCATTATTATTATTACTATTATTATTATCATCAGCTTCAATATTAATCTAAGAAGCGTGTACACAACATCCAACGATAACAAAACAACTAATTAGATTTTGTAAGCGAATGTTGCAAAGGTTTATATGTTTTTAATTAACTTACGAATGAATCTGATGAGGGGGGGGGGAAGGGAGAGAGAGAGAGAGAGAGAGAGAGAGAGAGAGAGAGAGAGAGAGAGAGAGAGAGAGAGAGAGAGAGAGAGAGAGAGAGAGAGAGAGAGAGAGAGAGAGAGAGAGAGAGAGAGAGAGAAAAGAAAGGAAAAAAAAGAAAGAAAAAATAAAGTAAAAGAAAAAATGAGAAAAACAGAAGGAAAGAAAGAAAGGAAGGAAGAAACGAAAAATAAAGCAAATTTGAGGGGAGGGAGAGAGAGAGAGAGAGAGAGAGAGAGAGAGAGAGAGAGAGAGAGAGAGAGAGAGAGAGAGAGAGAGAGAGAGAGAGAGAGAGAGAGAGAGAGAGAGAGAGAGAGAGAGAGAGAGAGAGAGAGAGAGAGAGAGAGAGAGAGAGAGAGAGAGAAAAAAAAAATTGAAAGAAAAAAAGAAAGAAAAGAAAGAAAAAGAAAGGAGAAAAGAAAAAAAGAAAGAAAAAAGTAAAAGAAAAAAATGAGAAAAACAGAAGGAAAGAAAGGAAGAAACGAGAAATAAAGCAAATTTGAGAGAGAGAGAGAGAGAGAGAGAGAGAGAGAGAGAGAGAGAGAGAGAGAGAGAGAGAGAGAGAGAGAGAGAGAGAGAGAGAGAGAGAGAGAGAGAGAGAGAGCAGCCCCTGACGCACCTGCCGAAGGGTCCTGTGGGCGGGCGGCAACACCTCTACCTGGCGAAGCTGTCGGTGCTCAGGTAGGTCAGGGACACCCACCTGCCGGGGGGGTGGTGGGCGCTGGGGCTGCTGTGGGGCCTGCTGGGGGGCGTGGCGGTGCTGGGGATGGGGGTGAGGGGGGTCCTTCGCTCCCCCACCCACGGATAAGAGCAAGTCCTGTTCCTCTTGTGTTGATGTTGTTGTCCCTTCATTGATGTCTCTCCTCTCCTCCTCCTCCTCCTCTTCTTCCTCCTTCTCTTCCCTCTTTACCGCCTCCTCCTCCTCTTCAGCCTGGTTCTCCAAGTCCTCCTTCCACTTCACTCTCTGCCTCCTCCCTCGTGTTTTGTCCTCCTTGTTCTTCCTCTCCTCCTCCTCCTGCTCTTCCCTCCTCCTCCGCGCCTCCTCCTCTTCTTCTTCTTCACGTTGTGCGCTGCTGGTCGTGAGAAGGGTCGTGGTGGGCGGCTCCTCGAACTCTGCATGGGACACAAAACGTATTAGTAAACAAATAATTATAAGAATAGGTATTAGGGACAACAAAATAGAAAAGTAAACAAAAAAATAACCAGTAAACAATCAAATCCATGAATAAATACGAAAAAAACAAGTATATAAACAATTAAGTAAGTAAATGATTAAACAAATCCATGAACGCACACATTATTACCTGTTTAATTAAGAAACACAAACAAAAGGATATTGAGGTCACGAATAGAGCGATTAAAAGAGTAGTTGACGATACGTACATACTAATAATATCACTAAAGCATAATAGAAACGTAATTAAACATACAGTAAGGCGAACAGGTCTCTAAAAAGGCAAAGTAACAGACCCAAATGAACGAAATGAAGCGAGTGACATTGAAACACCTTGAACGAAAGAAATTAAAGACAGGAGGAGTAGGAAAACGAAGAGAAATGAAGGAGGAGGGAAAGGAAGAGAACCAAATTTGTAGACATCAGCATGAACGAGGAAGAGGGGATGGTAGAGGAAAGGGACGGGAAAGGGAAGGAACGGAATAAAATAAAATGATACGAGGAATATGAAAGGAAGGAAGAGGGGAAGAAATCCATTTGTAGATATAAGGAAATAACTGAGGGGTGGGGAAGGAAGGGAACATCAAAGGAGAAGGGAAAGGTATGGAAGGAATAAAAGAGAGGAAAGACGAAAATAAAAAAAGAAAGAGGTAAAGGAGAGGAAAACACTAAATTTGTAGACCTTAAGCCGAAATGAAGGAATTGGAGGAGGGAGAAGAGAGCATGAACGTAGAAGGGAAAGGGATGGAAGGAATAGAAGAGAGAGGAAAGACGAAAATTGAGGAAAAGAAAGGGAAGAGAAGGGATTGGGATAAAATCAATAAGCAGACCAGCCGAAATGAAGAAGGAATTGGAGGAGGGAGAAGAAAACAACATGAACGTAGAAGGGGAAGGGATGGAAAGAACAAGAAAAAGGAAAGAGGAAAAAGAGAACCAAGAGAGTGAAGGGGAGGGGAAGGACGGAAACAAAAAATCAATCTATGGACGCAAGCCGAAACGAAGACGGGATTGAGGGGAGGGGCAGAGGTAGAGGGGGGAGGAAGGGGAAGTAGGGAGAGGAGGGAGAAATAAAATCATAAAACAGGGCTGGAGGAAAGATAGAGAGAAGGGGGAGGGGGGGAGGAGTCTGTGGGTTGGAAGAAAAACAAAATTATATGGAGGAGTGGAGGAGGAGGGAGGTGTCTAGAGGAGGTGGAGGTGGTGGTGGTGATGGAGGCAGTAAACAATTAAGGTGGGCTGGTGGTGAGGAAGATGGTGGTGGTGGTGGTGGTGGTGGCGGGTGATGATAAACAATTTACCTGAGCTATACCTGTGTTGTTGTTGTGGTTAGTGGTGGTGGTGGTGGTGGTGGTGGTGGTAACAATTTATTTCAGTGGTTGAGAAGGAGGTGAAGGATAATTAGGTGGAGATAGAAAATAAGGAGAGTAGGTGAGTGGTGATGATGATGATGATGATGATAAAACTGTCAATGGTGAGGATATGAAGTGATGAGTCGCGTGTAGTGGTGATAACTGACCCGAGATGGTGGTTGTGGTGATGACGTCTGTCGTGGTGATGGTGGTGGTGGTGTTACGTTTACCTGGTGATGATGGTGGTGCTAATATTATCTGGTGTGGTGATTTTGGTGATAATAATAGTGAATGATGAAACTACGGGTGGTGATGCTGGTGGTGGTGATGTTGGTGAGGGTGATGGTGGTGATGATTAAGTGTAACTGGTGGTGGTGATGGTGAAAGTAGTATTGGTGATGATAATAGTAAAAGACTTAACAATGGGTGGTGACGTGAGGAAGGGGAAGAAAGGGAACACGAAAGGAGGAGGGAAAGAGATGGATGACACAGAAGAGAGAGGAAGGACGAGAATGGGGACAAGGGGAGGGGGAGGAGGGGAAGGAGGGAAAAAAAATAAACTATAGACGTGAGCCGGAATAAAGAAGGGGTCGAGAGTGGTGATGATGTGGTGATGAAGTTTACCTGGTGGTGTTGAGGGTGGGTGTGGTGGAGAGGGGGAAGGTGGAGGGTGTGGGTGGTGGTGATGGAGGTGGTGTTGGTGATGATGACAGTGACAAACCTAATTATGGGTGGTGATGGTGGTGATGAATGGCGTAACTACTGGTGTGATGGTGATGATGGTGGTGGTGATGGTGTAAGTAGTATTGGTGATGATAATAGTGAGACATAACAGTGGGTGGTGATGATGGTGGTGGTGATCAAGTCTACCTGGTGTTGGTGGTGTTGAGCTTACCTGGGGTAGAGGAGAGGGGCGAGGCGGGGGTCTGGGTGGCGGTGGAGTCGCAGGGGCGCGGAACACAGGTGGGTCCACACAGGTCACACTCCACGCCCACCTCCACACCTGAGGGAGACGAGCAGGTGTGTGAGTCTACGGTGTGTGTGTGTGTGTGTGTGTGTGTGTGTGTGTGTGTGTGTGTGTGTGTGTGTGTGTCTCCGTCTCCCACTGTGTCTGCGTCTTTTTGTGCCCGTCTGTCTGTCTGTGTTGTATATGGCAATCTTTTTTGAGTCTGTCAATCTGCTGTTTAGCATCGTTCGTGTCTGTCTGTGTTATCATCATTATAATTATCAGCATTATTTTCATACAATACCACCACCCTCACTACTATCGCTACCACTACTAACTACTACTACTGTTACTACTAACCCAGCTTCTACTACTACTACTACTACTACTACTACTACTACAACGAACTACTTGTACTATTAGAGTGCAACAACAAATCGGTGAGTATTAAGTCAAATGGCGCGAAACACTGCCAGAGGGAAATATGAAAATTCCGTTTCCTCCACGCCTGAGCAAGGACTGATGAGGGAGGGACGAGGTGAGGGGAAGGAGGGAAATGCAGTTAAGGAAGGAATAAAGGGGAGGGTATGTCACGGGGAGGAAGAGGATGGGGGGAATGGGGTAACAATACTTGAGAAGCTCCCAGCCCCCAGCCTAGAAGACTGTCCGCGTCACTAGCCGCGCCTGACACTTATTTTTTTTAACTGCAACGTGCAAACGAGCGGAATGGGTCACAGTAATTCTCATCTGAAGGTGCAGGCGGAGGCCACGGTGCCGGTCGGGCTGCTCTCCGTGGACGCCCTCACCATCTCCCGCAGCAGCGCGCGGTGCTGGGGGCGGGGGAGCCGCCGACTGGCCAGGTTCACCTTCCAGCGCCGGGGCTGGGTGAGCAGCGAAGGCCTGCAGGTGTGCAGGGCCCGGGAACAGCAGCTGCTGCCCGTGCACAGACTGCGCCAGAAGGACGGCAGCACCGCCGTCACGCTGAGCTTCTCCTGCCGCGGGGGGCGTGTGTTCGCGGCCACCATGCACCTCGACCGGCTGCTGGCCCTGCTGGAGGGGGCTGCGGGGGGGGACGCGGCCCTGCTCAGCTTGGAACTGACAGTCGGCGAGGACGGGCGCACCTTCACCGCCGTATCGTGCAATGGGTGGATGTGCAGCGACGGCGGCAGCGAGTGGGAGTACGGCGGCCAGGGGGACGCCGAGCGCCTCAGTCACGGGGAGGGTGGCTGTGGCGCGCCGGCCGGCCGGCTGCAGCTTGGCTCGGGGGAGGAGCAGCAGGGCCATGCTCAGCCGGAGGAGGCTGCCGAGGGTCAGCGTAGCCCTGGCCCCGAGGGTCATCGGGAGGTTGATGACCTGCCGGGGCGGAGCGGGGGCACGCTGGCCCCTTCTGTAGACGACCACACGCTGGGTAGTCCTTCAGAGGTGCCCAGGGCAGCCGGGGGCACCAGCAGCCACAGGCCGCTGACAGCCGTCGAGCTGTGGTGCCCCAAGTGGGAGACGCCCACCTGCGTCATGTGGCCAAAGGCAGATGCACCCCTGCCACCGCCTAGTGTCCCGACCCTCTTGTCAGTGCCTCAGCCTGTCATGAGGAGCCCGCCCGCGGATGTACGCAACATTACAGTGCCGAGAGTGCACTGCAGGGGCCCATTTCCCGATGCCCAGGACCGTACACCAGTGCCAGAAGTGGACTTGGGGGACTTGTCAACTCTGGCACTCTACCGCGCCTTGAACACGCAGGACCCTGCGCATTACGAAAGGTCCACACCGTCCAGTGCCCCGGCCATCCTGACAGTGCCTCAGCCTGTCATGAAGACCCTACCAGGCCGTGTCAAGTACGTTACAGTGACAGAGGATTACTGCAGGGTCCCATCATTCATAGCACAGGACTCGCCAGGGGCAGAGACTGACTTGGGGGAGTCACCGTCTCTGGCCCACCACGGCGCCCTTCTCCAGTCCTGGCCTGAGCCTTCCGTCGGGGACCCGTCAGACAGTGCCGCGGCCAGCGAGGCCGTGTTCGAATGGGACTTCTCGGTGCCAGCGCCGAGTGCTCAGGAGGAGTCGCCCCAGGGATTGAGCAGGCCGTGGGTGAACGCCATCCTGGACGGCCTGGAGATAGTTAACTTGGTCGTATTCTCCTTCCTGTTGGTGCACACGTTCTTGTGGTAACGACACAGAGCACGGCCGCCGCCAGGAGACACGCCCACGCCCACGCCCGCGGCGGCGATGACGCCTTCGTGAGTCCATCGCCCTCCAGCGCTTCTTGACTCGTCAGCGGGGTGGCGGGGCGTCATCTTCCTCGCGCCTTTCCTCCTCCTGGCGGCTCACCACCTTCAGCCACGCCCCCGGGGAGTGGCAGACCACGCGGGACGAGCGTCGCTAGCACGCCTTTCATCACTCGTCCCCGGGGCGGCCGAAGGTGCTGTTTTCTTACATAACTTACTCTCTTACTTTTGCATTACTTACTCTCCTACTCCAATACTGCACTAGTTCTCTCTCTCTCTCTCTCTCTCTCAACCAATACGTTAATCTGTATCTTTTCAATTTCATTTTTAGTCCTTACAACATTTTACACGCCTCAACCTTTTGCTCGGTGACATAATATTAAAAACGACTCTTTGATGTCACTGGAGACGCGAAGCCGACCGTGTGTGTGTGTGTGTGTGTGTGTGTGTGTGTGTGTGTGTGTGTGTGTGTGTGTGTGTGTGTGTGTGTGTGTGTGTGTGTGCGCGCGCGCGCGCGCGCGCGTGCGTGCGTGCGTGCGTGCGTGCGTAAGGAACATTGGCATCAATTTTCCTCCTCTCTCCACCTTTTTTCGTGGAACTTCACCTTTCTCTTCTCTTCCTCCATTTTCTTTTAGTCGCCCACATATAAACCTCCTACTCCTGCTCTTCTGTTTACTCCACCTAATCCTCCTTCTCCTCCTCCTCCTCCCGTAACCCCGATCTACAAAAAAGGAGATACCATTGCCCTAAACTACAGGCCTATAAGTTTAACATCAGTGGCAGGCAAAGTCCTTGAGGAGATTATTAAAGACAAACTTGTCAACTTCCAAGAAGAAAACAATATAATTTCTGGCACGCAGCACGGTTTCCGAAATAAGCGTTCTTGCTTAACGAATCTACTGGACTTCTTCCAAGGTATATACGATAACTGGGATAATCACGTCCCAAGCGATGTCATATACCTGGACTTCCAGAAAGCCTTCGACAAGGTGCCACACGAGCGGCTCCTTGAAAAATTAAAGTCAGCAGGTATAGGAAGAAACCTGACTGCATGGATAAGAGATTGGCTCACCAACAGAAAACAGCGAGTTTTACTCAACGGGCAGGCTTCTGAGTGGCTACCAGTCACTAGTGGGGTGCCCCAGGGGTCGGTGCTGGGACCCATTCTCTTTATCATATACATCAATGACTTGGAAGCGGGATTGAAATCCTCCCTATCAAAGTTTGCCGACGACACTAAAGTGGGCGGAAGGGCCCTCACGACTGCCGACTGTGAAGTCATCCAAAAGGACCTTGACCAGATCATCCAGTGGTCCGAAAAGTGGCAAATGTCGTTCAACGTTGACAAATGCAAAGTCATGCACTTTGGTTCCAGAAACAGTAACCATACATACATCATGCGTGGAAAACCTCTGCAGGTCGTGCAGGAGGAATCGGATCTTGGAGTCGACTACTCCAAGCTCTTTGAACTACAGACCAACTCAAGAACTAGAAACAACGGCCTGCCCATTCAAGCGAAGCGATGCAACACAGACATTGGTAGGAGTTTCTTCTCTAACCGAGTCATACGCCATTGGAACGACCTCCCTGCTGAAGCAGTAAGTGCAGAAACCATCAACTCCTTCAATAATCACATCGACCGTCACTTGGTGACAAACAGGAGTAAACTGAAAATACGCACCGAGATGCCTTGAACTGCTCTGCAGGCACCAAGCGACTGTCAGGCAGATCACGGCTCTATACAGTAGCCAACCTCGTAATGAGCCAATAGGCTTTCTGTTCCCTGTCATTCCATGTTTCCATGTTTCCTCCTCCTTCTCCTCCTCCTCCCCCTCCTCTTCCTGGAATGGTATGGTGGTGGTGGTAATTCTATTTGAGAAAACCTTGTATATAAAGTGCGGAGTGGGTAATCTCTCTCTCTCTCTCTCTCTCTCTCTCTCTCTCTCTCTCTCTCTCAAGCTACTTATTTTTCTCGGTCCATCTTTTCCTTCTTGCCGTGAAAGGTTGTGACGGTGATTGTGAAAATATTGGCGCTGATATTGAAAAAAGTGGTAGTAGTAGTAATTTTTTTTGCTGTTATTATTGTTGGCGTAGCTGTTTGGGGAGCTTTTGTTGTTGTTGTTGTTGGTTGTGGTGGTTAGCAATCTATATATGAAGGTTAATTAAAACAGATGTGGAAAGACTGTGTAGCAGGGAGGGAGGAAGAGAGAAGATAGGGAAGGATGGAAGAAAGAGAGGAAAGCGAAGGAAGGTAAAGAAGAAAACGTGAGAGGTGAGAGAGCTTATATAGGTTATTAAAACAGGTGTGGAAAGGTTTGAAGGGAGGGAAGGGAAGGGAAGGGAAGGGAAGGGAAGGGAAGGGAAGGGAAGAAAGAGAAGAGAAGGGAAGAGGAAATGATAGGGAAGGAGAGGAAAGGGAAGGGAAGGAAGGAAGGAAGGAAGGAAGGAAGGAAAGGAAATAAGGCAAAAATATGAAAGAAGAATAAAACGATGAGAAAGTTATAGATAAAAGCGATATGCAGTGGTGATAATGCTTAGTAGTAGTAGTAGTAGTAGTAGTAGTAGTAGTACAAACATCAGTGGGGTGAGTAGTGATGGTGATGTATGAGGAGGAGAATGGAGTGAAGGAATGTAGGAGAAAGGAAAGGGTGACAAGGAATGTGGGAGGGAGGGGAAGGAGGAGGGGAGGAGAGAAGGAGGGGAGGAGGGAAGGAAGGAAAGTAGGGTAAACTAACACAATTCTTCCTACGCCAACACACTCAACGAGGTCATTACACACACACACACACACACACACACACACACACACACACACACACACACACCTGAGCACCTGACAACAATAAAATCATCAGGGCGACATAGAACGACCACATTGTAAAGTATAATGAGGCCGTGAGAATTAGGATGAAAAACAATAGTATGATGATGGTGACGATGATGATGGTGGTGGTGGTGATGATGACTGGGGAGGAAGTGGTGAAGTGAAAGTATTCGGCATGAAAAAAATGACAATGACGAATTTTATAACACCTAAACATAATTAAACTCACGCGTACAAGATAATTAAATGAACCTTGGAAAACACTCCCAATTATCTACACTGGTGATTCTTGCCTACTAATTATATATCTATCTCATGATCTATTAGTCAATTATCATATTTATCACTAACACTATTATCCCTCAATCTCATTACACCAAATTTATCACTAACTCGGAGCCTCGAAATAACTTACACTTATAAACATTAATCGCTAATCACTCTTACCTATCTGCATTTCTATCCTGTTACCTGTTTATCTATTATCATATTTATCGCTAATTAAAGCATGACTAAACCTAACTCATTACACCAAATTATCGATAGTTCTGATGTTGAATATAACTCGATTACTCATACATGTATCACTAATTAACCTGACCTAATATAAATCTACTTTAGCTATTATCATATTTATCGTTAATTAAATCCACTGTCTGTCATTTATTAAACCATTTTCACCGTTAATTCGTATTTTAATGTTCTTTCGGGTCAGCAAAAAGTGACTTTCATGTTCACAGGCGAAAGTCATCCACGTGTGTGTGTGTGTGTGTGTGTGTGTGTGTGTGTGTGTGTGTGTGTGTGTGTGTGTGTGTGTGTGTGTGTGTGTGTGTGTGTGTAGAGGGCGAAAGTCATCCACGTGTGTGTGTGTGTGTGTGTGTGTGTGTGTGTGTGTGTGTGTGTGTGTGTGTGAGTAACTTTCTTCTGCTCGTGGCCTTGAGTTTGGACCCCTCTTCGTCCTGTTTAGTGAGGAAGGAGAGAGGAGGAGGAGGAGGAGGAGGAGGAGGAGGAGGAGGAGAGGAAGATGACTGACCGGATGTTGACGGTGAATGTCGCTTCCCTTACTACTACTACTACCACTGCTACTACTGCTACTACAACCACTACTACCACTACTGCTACTACAACCACTACTACTACCCCTACTACTACTACCACCACTACTACCACTTTTACTACTACAACCACTACTACTACCACTACAACTACTGCTACCACCACTACTACCACTTTTACTACTACAACTATTACTACAACCACTACTACTACCACTACTACTACTGCTAGCACCACTACTACCACTTTTATTACTACAACCACTACTGCTACCACTACTACTACTACAACCACTGCTACTACCACTACCACTACTGCTACTACTACTGCTACCACCACTACTACCACTTTTACTACTACAACCACTAATATTACCCCTACTACTACTACAACCACTAATATTACCCCTACTACTACTACAACCACTACTACCACCACTACTACTACTACCACTGTTACTACTACTACTACCATTACTACTACTACTATCTGCACTGACTCACCAAAATTCAACGAGTAAAAAGGAAAAAAAAAAACGTTATCCAAACTTTTAACTGAACGCAAGAAAAATAAAACATTTATTGAGAGAGAGAGAGAGAGAGAGAGAGAGAGAGAGAGAGAGAGAGAGAGAGAGAGAGAGAGAGAGAGAGAGAGAGAGAGAGAGAGAGAGAGAGAGAGAGAGAGAGAGAGAGAAAGGGGGGGGAGGGGGAAGGGGAAGAGTGTGTTTGCTTCCACCTGAATATTCCGTTTCTTCATTCCTAACTTTTTTTCTCTCCTCCTCCTCCTCCTCCTTCTTCCTCCTCCTTGCCTGATCCTTCCCTGATGACCTCCGCGTGACCCCAGTTGACCCCACGGAAGGATGAGGCACGGAGGTCAAAGCGATTCTCCTCAGCTTTCTTTACCCCCCGAGAGAGAGAGAGAGAGAGAGAGAGAGAGAGAGAGAGAGAGCACATCCTTCACCACTATCTCAAAAATTATCGTGTGGAAGTCGTGTGTCAGGCATTAGTAGTCTCTCTCTCTCTCTCTCTCTCTCTCTCTCATCCAGGCTTCCGTTACTAAAAATAATCACTCTGCCTTAAATAGTTAGGAAACCCATTCTCTCTCTCTCTCTAATTATCTATCTATATCAGTACATTACCCAAAATCTGCTCTTACAGGCGATATTTACCTGCAAAAAAAGAAAAAAATAATCAAAAAGTGTTACAATAATAATAATAATAATAATAATAATAATAATAATAATAATAATAATAATAATAATCAGGGGTGACCGTAGTGACCTTCCGCAGACACGGTTGGGGTCAGGTGTGCCGAGGGTCATTAGCTGGCAGGTAAAGGTCGCGGGAAAGGGAAGGAAAAGTAGAGGGGAAGATGAGGGGAGGAGGGCAGGAGGGGGAAAATGAGGGGAGGAGGGCAGGAGGAGGAAGAGGTGGTGGTAGGGGGAGAGAGGGGAAAAGAGGTAGGAAAGGTGAAGGCGGTCAAGAAGATGAGACGGGAAGGGATGGGGAAGGAAGAGGAGGGAGGTAGAGATGAAGGGAAGGGGAAAGAATGGGAGGGTTGTGGAAAGGCAAAGGAAGGAAGGAAGAAGAGGTAGGAAGAGGTGGTAGGAAGAGACTGAAGGGTAAAAAAGGAGAAAGGGAAGGAAGAGAAGGGTAGAGGGAGGGACGAAGAGGAAGTAGGTAAAGGCTGAAGGGAAGGGGAAGGAAAGGGAGAGTAGGAGAAGGGTAAGGGAAGGAAGGAAGAGGTTGCAGGAAGTGGCAAGGGGAGGGGAGGGGAGGGGAGGGGAGGGGACAGGCAGGGAAGGGGAGGGGAGGGGAGGGGAAGGGAAGGGGAGAGAAGGGGAAGGGGAGGGGAAGGGAAGGGGAGGAGAATGGAGGAGAGGGGAAGCCAAAAGGGAGGATGGTCACTGGTTAGGGTAAAGGGCCACACAGATCTTTGCTTGTTTGTGTGTTTGTGTGTGTGTGTGTGTGTGTGTGTGTGTGTGTGTGTGTGTGTGTGTGTGTGTGTGTGTGTGTGTGTGTGTGTGCATTTCCTCCGGGCTTACTTTGCAAATTGAAATAAAAAAATAAAAAGATACATGCGATAAAAACTGGAGAGCGGGGAAAAGTAAACACAAACGTAAACAGGTAAACACTCACTAACTGAAAAGGTGAGGCGAGGAAATATTTAGGAAGGCAGGGAAGGAGAGGGAATGAGGAGAGGAGAAGGAAAATGAGAGGAAAGAAGGAAAATGAGAGGAAAGGAGAAGGAAAATAAGAGGGAAGGAGAAGGAAAATGAGAGGAAAGGAGAAGGTGAGGGAAGGAGAAGGAAAATGAGAGGAAAGGAGAAGGAAAATGAGAGGAAAGGAGAAGGTGAGGGAAGGAGAAGGAAAATGAGAGGAAAGGAGAAGGTAAGAAGAAAGGGGAAGGAAAATGAGAGGAAAGGAGAAGGAAAATGAGAGGGAAGGAGAAGGAAAATGAGAGGAAAGAAGGCGAGAGGGAAGGAGAAGGAAAATGAGAGGGAAGGAGAAGGAAAATGAGAGCGAAGGAGAAGGAAAATGAGAGGAAAGGAGAAGGAAAATGAGAGGGAAGGAGAAGGAAAATGAGAGGGAAGGAGAAGGGAAATGAGAGGAAAGGAGGAGAATGAGAGGGAAGAAGAAGGAAAATGAGAGGAAAGGAGAAGGAAATTGAGAGGGAAGAAGAAGGAAAATGAGAGGAAAGAAGGTAAGAGGAAAGGAGAATGAAAATAAGAGGAAAGGAAGGGAAAGGAGAGGAAAGGAGAAGGTAAGAGGAAAGAAGAATGAAAATAAGAGGAAAGGAGAAGGGAAATGAGAGGAAAGGAGAAGGTGAGAGGGAAGGAGAAGGAAATAAGAGGAAAGGAGAAGGAGAATGAGAGGAAAGGAGGAAAGGAATACGTATTTGTGGTGAGGAAAATATAGTCGAGAAAGAATGTGCAGTGGAACGAAAGATAACCGAGAAAGAAGGAAAAGAGAAATGGAGAAAAAAAATAGTGAGAGGTGAAAACATTAAAGAAGAGAAATACGTATAAACAAGAAATAAAAGAATAAAAGTGAAGAATGGAGGGAAAATGAGAAAATTTAATACATGCAAAAAGTTTAAAGGGAAAGAAGGAAACATAAAAGGAAATAATAATAAAAAAGAATAAGAAGTAAACATAAAAAAGTAAAGAAGATAAACAGGAAACGGAAAAAGGGAAGACGTGGAGGAAACTAAGAAGAAACAAGAGAAGCAAAAAGAGAAAAAGAGATGCAAAGGAGAAAAAAATAGAGGAAAGGAAAGTATAAGAAAGGAAAAGAGGATGGAAGAAGAGAGGAATGAAAAGAAGAAACAGGAGAAAGAGAAAAAGACCAAAAGGGAAAAAATAAGAGGAAAAGAAAAATCAGAAAGGAGAGAAGAAGAGGGAAAAGGAGAGGAGAGGAGAGAAGATGAGGGAAGAGAGGAGGAGAGAAGAGAGGGAAGAGGAAACGGAATACATTCACAACCATTGTTCCTTCACGCCACAAACATGTTACAATTTCAAAGCGTTAACTCAACACCGCTCACAACACCACCACCACCACCACCACCATCATCACCACCACCACCTCCACTACCACCGTCACCTCCACCACCGTCACCACCACCACTACCACCATTATCACCTCCACCGTCACCAAAACCTCCACCACCATCACCACCATTTCCACATATCACAATTACCATCATTATTATCCCGGCACCCGCATCACCACCCTCATCATCACCACTGACACCACCATCACTATCACCATTATCATCACCTCGCTACCCATCCACACCACCACTAACATCTCCATTCTCACCACCACTATCATCACCATCACCACCACCGTTTCCACCGCCATCATAATTTCGTTAACCACCCTCAACGTTTATGCAAATTTACACACACACACACACACACACACACACACACACACACACACACACACACACACACACATTCTTTGATATTATGACGACAGAAACTTATTGATGCGTTAAGTGAAATGTTGTTGTCGTTGTTTTCGTTAAGTACCTCAAACGCTGATTAATCAACGAACGAGCAACACAACCGAACAATTTTATTTCGATTTTCGCTTCGTAAAAGATTTCTCTCTCTCTCTCTCTCTCTCTTCTCTCGTCGAATATTATTGAGTTAATGTTTTTTTTTTTCCTTAGCGTGAATAATAGTGGAGGGCAAAGGTTTGAAAAAAATAAGAAATGTTCGATGAAAGTTTCTGGTAGGATAGATTTTTTTTTTTTTTGTGCTGCAAATGTTTAGTATCAGACGTTCTAATCCCCCGCAAGATGGCAGCAGCTTCGCCCACATCGCTCCATTTTAATTCTTAACACGTGCTTTTAGTCATAACACAAGCTCCTCTAGAGTAATAACAAATGCTTTAAGAGTCGCAGCACACATTTTTAAGAGTAATAAAACATAGAAATCCTTTACGTCATAACACAATATTTAAGTCACTAGATATGCTTTTACAGTGACGAGATAATTTTAATAACAAATGCTTTAAGAGTCGCAGCACACATTTTTAAGAGTAATAAAACATACAAATCCTTTACGTCATAACACAATATTTAAGTCACTAGATATGCTTTTACAGTGACGAGATAATTTTAATAACAAATGCTTTAAGAGTCACAGCACACATTTCAAAGTAATAACACATACAAATCCTTTACGTCATAACACAATCTTTAAGTCACTAGAGATGCTTTTACAGTGACAAGAGATACTTTTAGAGTTATAACACGTGCGCTTGATATATTTTCGTCCACATGGGAGATAAACTGCAATCAAATATACTTTCCTCATCGACACTTAACAGCTGATTGATGACTGCCGAGAAAGCAATGACAAAACTTTCCACTTTGTCACGATGAAGAGGTTAGAGGTGAACAATGATTTTTTTTTTTCTGGTGGAGACGCTCGAACCGAACAATACCCACAATCGTAAAACCCCAACCTTACGTCCCTACTGCATATGACACCGCACTTTAATATTTTTTTCATTTTCTGCACACTTCACATTCCACCATAATATTTCCAACTCTTGCACACTGCATATATGACACAGCACACGCTAATTTTATTTTTACGACTCCAGACTACACCTATGACACATCCCACCCCAATACACATTTTCAACACCTGTACACTCTACAAATGACACATCTCACCCTAATACACATTTTCAACACCTGCACACTCCACACGACACATCCCACCCCAATATTTTACAACTCCACACTTATGACACATCCCACCCCAATATTTTACAACTCCACACTTATGACACATCCCACCCCAATATTTTACAACTCCACACTTAACATGACACATTCCACCCCAATACTTTTACAACTCCACACTTACCATATAACACATCCCACCCCAATACGCCTTTTCAACACCACCTGCACTCCCCATATGACACATCCCACAACAATATTTTTACAACTCCACACTTACCATATAACACATCCCACCCCAATACGCCTTTTCAACACCACCTGCATTCCCCATATGGCACAGCACACCCTATATTTTAATCTTCTTACCTCTGCACTTTATCCTCCACCTCTAACTAGCTCCACTCCATGTTACCCAGCTACGTGACCCCTCCACTTCAGTCCCCTCCCCTCCTCTTCCCCCTCACCCACTACACATTCCCCCAACTCCTTACAAACCCACTTCATCCTATACCACTAACCACCACCACCACCACCATGCACCAATTTCACTTCACATTCCCTACACATTAATTCCTCCTCCTCCTCCTCCTCCTCAACCATATTAGTCAAGCCACCCACTGGAGGTCCGGTTTCTGGTGGTGGTGGTGGTACTGGTGGTGGTACTGGTGGTGGAAGTTAATAATTTACAGTGATAAATATTTGTTTGTATTTATTTACCACCTGCTGGGATTTGACATTACTTCTATTACTATCTTATTTATTTATTTATTTATTTATCTATTTCTTTATTTATTATCATATGGCTAGTATCAGTGTATCATAGTTTAAAGCTCTTGAAACCAATAAATGAGTTCTCTCTCTCTCTCTCTCTCTCTCTCTCTCTCTCTCTCTTTCGGGCAGGGGGCCAAGAGGGGGGCAATTAGTTGGTGTCAGAAAACGTTTGTCTGGAATAATGTATTTTTCCTTCAGTATCGGGAATGGAAGGAGAGGGAGGGGGAGGGGGAGAGGGGAGGGGAAAGGAGCGGGAGGGAAGGAGGAAAGAGAAGAAAGGAGGAAAGAGAGAGACGGCGGGAGGGGAGGAATGTAAGGAGAGGGAAAAAGTGGAAGAGCAAGGGAGGAAATGGAATGAAGGAGGGAAAGAGTGAAGGAGGGGGGGAAAGGGAGAAAGAGAAGAAGGAAGGGAGGGATGACGGAACAGAAGGAAGGAGGGAAACACGGAAGAAGGAAGACTGGAGGGGAGGAGAGAGAGAGAGAGAAAGAGAGAGAGAGAGAGAGAGAGAGAGAGAGAGAGAGAGAGAGAGAGAGAGAGAGAGAGAGAGAGAGAGAGAGAGAGAGAGAGAGAGAGAGCAATTATCCTTCCACTGACAAACTTATCAGAATCCCGGAAGTTGCCTCATCATCACCACAATCACCACCACCGTCACCACACACCACTACAATCACCACCACAACCATTCCTTTACACACAATTATCACCACCACAACCATCACCACAATCACCATACAATCACATTCTCACCACCACCACCAGGTCACTGCCATCACTACACCGTCGCGCCACCAACACCACCTTCACCACCACCACCACCACAGAACAATGACAGACATAACAATGCTTAAAAGTCACGTGGCCAGATGACTCTTGCCAGGTGAATCTACCTTACGCCACACCACCACCACCACTACCACTATTACTAACACCTCCACCACCACCACCACCACCACTATTACTAACACCACCTCCACCAAACACCTCCACCTCCACCAAACACCTCCACCATCTCGAGTCTCCATCGTTAAAGTTATATTCACCTCCATTTCCAACACCACTACCACTGTCATCACCATCTACATCCCTACCATGTTCACTATTACTAACATCATCATTACCATCACCACCACCACCATCTACATCCCTACCAAGTTCACTATTACTAACATCATCATTACCATCACCACCACCACTACCATCATCACCAACATCACAACAACGACGGCGGCAAATTCATCCACCATCTTCACCCCCACGATTCCTATTATCTTCACCTCCACCTCCACCACCACCACCACCACCGCCATTCCCTTCACCTCTTCAGTCATAGACCCGCTTTCAACACCTCCCTCCTCACTCAAACAGCCAGAATCACAATTATCACCACCGCCATCAGCATCATCACCACCCCAACTCCCCCCACCCACCACAACCACCACCATAATTGCTACCCCTTTCAACACCTCCACCTTCACAATTACAGCAAAAGATCACCATTATATCGCTGTCATCACCACCGCTGACGATATTAACACCGCAAATATAAGACTTTCATCACCATCTGCACCACCACCACCCCTTCCATTACATAACTTTACTAACACTACAATATATTACCACCTTTTTTTTCACTATCAATTTCATCACCAACGTTTTTACTCCAATCACGATTTAACAACAACAATAACAACAACAACAACAACAACGAAAACAGTATAGAGAGTTTGAACAGGTAAAGATTCGAATGAGAGAGAGAGAGAGAGAGAGAGAGAGAGAGAGAGATTGTCCCTCACTCCAGTGCCTATCAGCACCTGCACAAAGGAGGATTCTCTCTCTCTCTCTCTCTCTCTCTCTCTCTCTCTCACAAACAATAAAATTCCACTCACTTTTCTCTTACAACAAATTATACAGCAGCTTCTCTTCTCCTCCTCCTCCTCCTCTTCCTCCTCCTCCTCCTTTAGGTACATGTACAGAAGGGGAAGTACATCGCATAATTCCTGTTCCTGTCTCGTATTTTACATAAACTTTGTGCGAGGAAGGAAAGGAATGAGGGAGGGAGGGAGGGAAGGAGAGAGGGAGGTAAGGGGTGGGGAGATTACGAGAAGGTAGGGAAGAATGCAGTAAAGGAAAGGAAGAATGGAAGAAAGAGACAGATGGAGGGAAGGATTGGGGTGGAGGAGGGAAGATGGAAGGAAGGAACAGAAGGAGGACGGAAAGGGAGGGAAGGATGAAGGGAGGAGATAGAGAATAGGGAGAAAGGAGGAAAGGTACGGAGGAATGCAGTAAAGGGAAGGAAGAATGAAGGGAAGGGACAAAAAAGGAAGGAGAAAGAGGAGGTAAGATGGAAGGATGGGAGAAGAGGAGGAGGAAGGGAAGGGAGGGAAGGATGAAGGGAAGAGAAAGAGAAGTGGGTAAAGGAAGGAAGGATGGAGGGAAAGGAAAGGGAGATGGAAGGAAATGAAAAAGGAATGAAGTGGAAATTGAAGGAAGTGAAGGAGGATGAAAAGAACAGATGGAGAGAGAGAGAAGGGAAGGGTCGATGGAAGGTTGGAGAGATGGAGAGAAAAATGGAGAGGAGGTAGAAAGGTGGGAGGGAACAAATGACATCCGAGGGAATATTAATTTATCATTAGGCCAAATTACATATTCAATTGAAGATAATGACCCGAGAGAGAGAGAGAGAGAGAGAGAGAGAGAGAGAGAGAGAGAGAGAGAGAGAGAGAGAGAGAGAGAGAGAGAGAGAGAGAGAGAGAGAGAGAGAGAGAGAGAGAATTATATACCATTCCTTTTAGTTTTTTTCTCCTCAATACCTTTAATTAGTGTTTTCTCTTCCTTCTTTTCTTTTTTTCCCTCTTTTAATGGGGCACTTTCACCATCACCTCCATCCATTCTCTCTCTCTCTCTCTCTCTCTCTCATCACCACCCTCATCACCATTATCAACACCATTTTCATCACCACTATCATCACCATTTTCATCACCACTATCATCACCACTATCATCACCACTACCATCATCACTCCCATTCTTAACTTTTTTTTTCGTGCTTTTTTTTTTTTTTTTGTATGATTCCCTAATGTTTTTTAATTTTTTCCACAACCTCTATCACCTTCATTCTCCTTTCCCACATATCTATTCATCTATCCTCTCTTATCTTTTATTATCTATCTCCATTCTTTTGTATTTTTCCTAACGACATTTTCTTTCATCTTATATCCACTGCTACCCTTTCCTTCCCGTCCTCATGTCCTCTCCGAGCCTGCGTTGCCTTCCTCCTCCTCCACCTCCTCTTCTCCCATCCTTCCATCTTATCTTCTCTTTCTCCATATCTTTCCTTCCTTTTTTGTCCCTTCCTTTCTGACCGATAACTCTAGCAAAAAAGAATAAAAACCATCAATATTTAACAGTTTTAACGATAACTTAAATTTTCTATCTTTATTTATGTGGTTACGACAATCTTGGAGCTTAAAAATGATGTATGCAATGTTCTGAGTACGAGTTTGGTAACGCTGCCTCTCCCCCTTTCCTCTTCTTTAGCGGTAACACGAACAGATATGAGGAAAAGTTTGGAAAGTTTCGTTTAGTCGGCGCAACATCTATGCCGGAGAGAGACAGAAGGGGAAGGAATTATGGGAGAAGGAAACAGATCGCAGGAGACGGGACACAACCGCCGATTAATACCTGGTACCCATTCACTGCTGGGTGGACAGGGGCGTAGGGTATCGGAAAAGCCGCCCAAATTTTTCCACTCCGCCCGGGAATCGAACCCGGGCTCTCTCGGGTGTGAAACAGTTATGAGGAATGAGATCAGGTGAACGGGTATGAGGAAGGAGAACAGGTGAGGTACGAGGAAGGAGACCAGGTGAGGTATGAGGAACGAGACCAGGTGAGGCATGAAGAACGAGACCAGGTGAGGTATGAGGAACGAGACCGGGTGAGGTAGAAGAACGAGACCAGGTGAAGTATGAGGAACGAGACCAGGTGAGGTATGAGGAACGAGACCAGGTGAGGTATGAGGAACGAGAGCATAAGCGAGCACGAGGAATGAGGTAAAGTCGTGTCTGAGGGGGTTAAGCCGCGTCCCAGGTGTGTCGGGCGTCAGGTAAGCCACGGGACATTGCACCTCACCCCACCGCCTTGCCGGACAGACATGGGCGCCGCGATGTCATGCGCAAGATCAAGGAAGATTTACATACAAGCCGAGTGTTTGTTGAGGTTCCGAGGATTCAAGATTTGTTTTGAGTTAAGCTTGATACGAAGAAAGCGTCGAGAGATTAAAGTAAGTCAAGTTTGTGATCGTAGTCTGGGGTATCAGTGTTGTGTACGTTATATTATATACGTCGAGATAATTCAAGGTATAGCCCCAAAAAGTATGGTCGGTATTATAGTCCTAAGACACTTTTGCTTCTCACACCAACTATTTCTAAAGGTCAAAGAGGGGATCAGTCGGGTTCTAATGAGTGTTTCTTTAGGCTCATGGTACAAAAGAAGGGTCAAACTACCACCAGCACCATAACACTACTCCTGGAAATGCCCACAACTCCTACGAAAGCCTTGTCAAATGTGTAAATTCTTTAGGCTCATGGTACAAAAGAAGGGTCAAACTACCACCAGCACCATAACACTACTCCTTGAAATGCCCAAAACTCCTACGAAAGCCTTGTCAAATGTGTAAATTCTTTAGGCTCATGGTACAAAAGAAGGGTGAAACTACCACCAGCGCCATAAAACTACTCCTGGAAATGCCCACAACTCCTTCGAAAGTCTTGTCAAATGCGTAAATGCTTTAGGCTCATGGTACAAAAGAAGGGTCAAACTACCACCAGCGCCATAAAACTACTCCTGGAAATGCCCACAACTCCTTCGAAAGTCTTGTCAAATGCGTAAATGCTTTAGGCTCATGGTACAAAAGAAGGGTCAAACTACCACCAGCGCCATAAAACTACTCCTGGAAATGCCCACAACTCCTACGAAAGCCTTGTCAAATATGTAAATGCTTTAGGCTCATGGTACAAAAGAAGGGTCAAACTACCACCAGCGCCATAACACTACTCCTGGAAATGCCCACAACTCCTTCGAAAGCCTTGTCAAATGTGTAAACTTGGGCGACGAAATGTTTAGTAATACGACCCTATAGCACTGTCCTGAGCGAGATTTTAAGGGAATGAAGAGTTAAGTTAGTGGCCATGTTTATTAAAGGAGTCTATGGGACGTATTCTCAGACAGATCGGCGCCCTAGAACACATATTTAACAAAGCTTTCGTAGGGGTTTGGGTCATTTCCAGAGGTATTTTTTATGACCCTACTGGTAGATCGACCCTTCTACTGTACACTGAACCTAAAAAAAAACTTATGAGAACCCGATTAATCTCCTTTTTGGCCTTTGAAAACAGATGTGAGAGGTGGAAGCGTCTGAGAACAACTACCTGAGTGTTTTGAGTAGTACTGTACAGCTCAAGTCAGGCGAAGGAAGCAGTAATTCCATGATACACCCAAAATCGTCGTATAAAAAAAAAGGATCAATAGGTCAAATTTAAGTTTATGTTCAGAGGATTCAAGAAGTGTTTGACGTGTTCTTCCACCAAAATAAGACATGAGTAGCACAGATATATGAAAAGACAGCCAAAAATCATTCCATTGTCGTGAGTAAGAGAGAGAGCGAGGAGGGAATGACATCAGCCAAGTTTACGGTCTTCAAAGGATTCAGAAGCACTAGGAAGAACGGAGAATAGGGAGGGGAAGAAGAATTGATTGGTTTATTGGGGTATTGATAGCGCCGCAACTATAGTGGTCATACGGCGCCAAACACTATTGAATTTAGACAGCGTATGAGGGGAAGAAGGAAGGTAGACGACGATGGAAGCAGGGAAGAAGGAAATGGACGATGGAGGAAAGGTAGGACAGGAGAAAGGAGAGGAAAATAGAGGGATGGTGGTAGGGGAGGAGGAAGGGAATGGATGATGGAGGGAGGGAAGGAAAGGAGAAGAGAGGAAAATACGATGGAAGTAGGGAAGGAGGAAGCGGACGATGGAGGGAAGTTAGGACAGGAGAAAGGAGAGGAAAATAGAGGGATGGTGGTAGGGGAGGAGGAAGGGAGTGGATGATGGAGGGAAGGAAGGAAAGGAGAAAAGGAGAGGAAAATACGATGGAAGTAGGGAAGGAGGAAGTGGACGATGGAGGGAAGGTAGGACAGGAGAAAGGAGAGGAAAATAGAGGGATGGTGGGGAGGAGGAAGGCAGTGGATGATGGAGGGAGGGAAGGAAAGGAGAAGAGAGGAAAATACGATGGAAGTAGGGAAGGAGGAAGCGGACGATGGAGGGAAGTTAGGACAGGAGAAAGGAGAGGAAAATAGAGGGATGGTGGTAGGGGAGGAGGAAGGGAGTGGATGATGGAGGGATGGAAGGAAAGGAGAAAAGGAGAGGAAAATACGATGGAAGTAGGGAAGGAGGAAGTGGACGATGGAGGAAGGTAGGAAAGGAGAAAGGGAGAGGAAAATAGAGGGATAGTAGGTGAGGAGGAAGGGAGTGGATGATGGAGGGATGGTAGGGAAGGACGGAGTGGATGATGGAGGGATGGTAGGGAAGGAGGGAGTGGATGATGGAGGGATGGTAGGGAAGGACGGAGTGGATGATGGAGGGATGGTAGGGAAGGAGGGAGTGGATGATGGAGGGATGGTAGGGAAGGACGGAGTGGATGATGGAGGGATGGTAGGGAAGGAGGGAGTGGATGATGGAGGGATGGTAGGGAAGGAGGGAGTGGATGATGGAGGGATGGTAGGGAAGGAGGGAGTGGATGATGGCGGGAAGGTGGAAGGGTGTGTTGGAGAGCCCAAAGAAAGGAAGCGATGAGGCATTCAGAACTCTATAAATAAATATAACTTCGTCTTCAGCAAGATCAAGATGTTTTATTAGAAGTACAAGTTTTCGTTATGTGCTACGGATTCAAGAAGTATTTAACGTTCGATTTCTACAGTGTTGCATGAACGAGGATAGAAAACATGAGATATTGTACAATTCGTCCTCTGCAAAATCAAAATGCCAAAATACAAGTCCAAGTTTCAGTTCATGTGCTTCGAATTCAAGAACTATTTAGCGTTCGATTCTGCTGGGTTGAACAAAAAAGGAAGGAAAGCGTGAGGTATTCTGAACTACATAAAAAAATGTCACTTCGTCCTCAGCAAAATCAATGTGTTAAAATACAAGTCCAAGTTTCCGTTCATGTGCTTCGGATTCAAGAACTATTTAGCGTTCGATTCTGCTGGGTTGGACAAACGAAGAAGGAAAGCGTGAGGTATTCTGAACTACGTAAAAAATATCACTTCGTCCTCAGCAAAATCAATGTCTTAAAATACAAGTCCAAGTTTCCGTTCATGTGCTTCGGATTCAAGAACTGTTTAGCGTTCGATTCTGCTGGGTTGAGCAAACGACGAAGGAAAGCGTGAGGTATTCTGAACTACGTAAAAAATATCACTTTGTCCTCTGCAAGATCAATATGTGAAAAAAAACAAGTCTCTGGACACCTCTCCTCCCGAAATTGACCCCTCTTTCGGCCACCTCTTTGGATTCTTTTTAGGAGCAGCGAGTACCGGGCTTTTTTATTATTATTGTTTCCTTTTATTGTGCCCTTGAGATGTTTCCTTTGTTGTAAAAAAAAAAAGTATTCTTCAAGTGCTACGGATTCAAGAAGTATTTGACGTTCGATCTCCGCTGTGTAGGATAAGCGAGGTCAGAACGCGTGAGGTATCCTGAACTACAAGCATCACTGTGTTGTGCTGAGCGAGAGTCAAATGGATTTCAATAAGCCAAGTTTACGTTTATTTTAAGAGGATTCAAGACGGTATTTCAAGTTAGTCACTGTCCTAAACACGTTCAAGTTACAACTCCACGTAAACTTGGTCGGGTTGCATGTTTCTGGAGCGTCAAGATGAAGCGAGCAGGGCAACGTCGAGATAGTCTGAACTACACCAAAACTCGCGTCGTGGTGCCTCGTGCGATCAGAAAGGATTAGGTGCCTTCTTTGTGCAGGTGTGTACCCTCATAAACTATACAAAGATAAGAAGACGTTTTACTGCAGTCTTCCTTGACGGGTCGCCTTAGCTTGGGATGTAACATGATAGTTCGTTTCCTCCTAATAGTGACCGAAAAACAAATAAAACCAGTAAAATGAAGACATGTTACTCTATTATCTTCGTGGATGGGTCATTTTAGCCCACAAGGTAACATGAAACTTCGATTCTTCTGACAGTGACCGAAAAACAAATAAATTAAGTAAAATGAAGATATGTTACTGCATTTTCTTCGTGGATGGGTCATTTTAGCCCACGAGGTAACATGATACTTCGATTCTCCTGATAGTGGCCGAAAAACAAATAAAAACCGTCAAATGAAGACATGTGTTACTGCAGTGTCTTCCTGAATGGGTCATGTAAGCCCGGGAGGTAACATAATATACTTCTTTTCTTCTGGAGGTAACCAAACAACAAATAATGGACGAAAGATGGAGACAAGTTACTGCAGTGGTATGAGGTAACATGATATTTCTCTTCCTACAACAAGTAACCGAAAAAACTAAAACAAGTAAAAAAGACAAGGTACTGCAATGACTTCGAGGTATGAGGCAACACGAAGTGACCAAAGAACTAGAACGAGCAGGGAAAGATGAAGACAAGCTACTGGAGTGTCTTCGGGTTATGAGGCAACACGATAGTTCTCTTCCTCTTAAAAGAAAAAGTGACCGAAGAACTAGAACGAGCAGGGAAAGATGAAGACAAGCTACTGGAGTGTCTTCGGGTTATGAGGCAACACGATAGTTCTCTTCCTCTTAAAAGAAAAAGTGACCGAAGAACTAGAACGAGCAGGGAGAGATGAAGGCAAGCTACTGGAGTGTCTTCGGGTTATGAGGCAACACGATAGTTCTCTTCCTTAAAGAAAAGAGCTAAAACGAGCAGGGTAAGATGAAGGCTAGTTACTGCAGTGTCTTCTTGGATGATAACATGATACTTTTCTTCTTCCAGCAAGTGACCGAATAAGTAAAACAGGCAGTATGATAAAGAGCCGATTTCACAGTCCAATACAGTGTCTTCGTAACATCCCGAACCAAACTATAGAATCCCATACAATCCAAAATGGTGAGGTCTTCGATGTCACACTAAATACACAAGACTTTTCCTGTATAGTTTCATCAAATCTGTGAACTTAAATATAAACACCAGACACTATACATGGAAATTTCGAAGCTTCTGGTATTGGTTTGGGAGCTTACTAACCCATCATGGGGAACTGTGAAACTGGCCCAAAGAAGAAGGGTTACTGCAGTGCCTTCGCCTTCCTACAGCTTGTCATGAGTGTGTGTGGGGGGGAGGGGGGGCGAGTTATTTTAGCCCATGAGGTAACACGGTGGTCTCTCTTACTGAAAGTGACCGCAAAAACAAAGGAGGGAAGAAAAAGAAGACCCGTGTCACTGTACTGTCTGAGGGAACGGTCGGGTGTATGGTTGTGTGTGGGTGCGGATGGGTGTGGGTGTGAGGGTGAGTCATTACAGCCCATTTCTTCACCACCACCACCCCAGCACACCACCTACCTAGTTCCTCCCTTCCTTCCTTCCCCGTGAAAAAACAAAGGCAGGCACCGAGACCATTGTGGCGCGCCCGGCCTGTCGAGCACCCAGCGACCCGCCGTAACCCCGTCCCGTCCGTCTCCGCCCCTAACACCCGCGGCTTATCGTCCGGCATCTCCTGACCTGGCCTGAGTTACAGCCTCCCGCCCGCCGCCTGCCTCACCCTCCTCATTGTCTGTCGCTCCTCACCAACAGTCACGCACCACGACCCTCGCCCCCTCGCCTCCATAACCCCGACCCTCGCCCCCCGTCACTGTTAACTTTGTCTCACATGATTGTTGATGGCTTACTCTGGGCTCCCCTCTCCCCTCCTCTGACCCCTCCCAGCTAGATTTTTAAGCCCGTATTCTTAAATGTTTCGACACCTAAGTTAGCCTGTTTGAAAAGCCTCTAAGAATTATGTTGCTGGGAAGTTCATGGACTGTTTTGTGGAGCTGGTGATAGTGGTGATAGTTTTACGCGACTTCTGCACCTTGAACCAGAAAATTATCCATGACAGTCCGGTTAATCATCTCTGTGGCCTTGGGAAATAGTCGTAATGGGATCCGATACGTTTAAGTATATGGACCCAAGTGCCTCCAACCTGACCCACCTGACAGGGCTGGAAGACTCGAATATCCTTTAAATTATGCTCTTGGCCCCACTAACTGTTAACTTTGTATTGTATGATAGTCAATGGTTTGCTCTGCCTTCCCCCCCATACCCCCTCCCTGCTAGATCCAAAGTGCCTCCAACCTGACCCTCCTGGCTGGGCTGGAAGACTCGAATATGCTTTAAATTATGCTCTTGGCCCCACTAACTGTTAACTTTGTATTGTGTGATAGTCAATGGTTTGCTCTGCCTTGCCCCCATACCCCTCCCTGCTAGATCCAAAGTGCCTCCAACCTGACCCTCCTGGCTGGGCTGGAAGACTCGAATATCCTTTAAATTATGCTCTTGGCCCCACTAACTGTTAACTTTGTATTGTGTGATAGTCAATGGTTTGCTCTGCCTTCCCCCCCCCATACCCCCTCCCTGCTAGATCCAAAGTGCCTCCAACCTGACCCTCCTGGCTGGGCTGGAAGACTCGAATATCCTTTAAATTATGCTCTTGGCCCCACTAACTGTTAACTTTGTATTGTATGATAGTAGATGGCTTACTATGCCTTTCCTGCCCATACCCTCCCTAGATCCAAAGTGCCTCCAACCTGACCCTCCTGGCTGGGCTGGAAGACCTGAATATCCTTTAAATTATGCTCTTGGCCCCACTAACTGTTAACTTTGTATTGTGTGATAGTCAATGGTTTGCTCTGCCTTCCCCATACCCCCTCCCTGCTAGATCCAAAGTGCCTCCAACCTGACCCTCCTGGCTGGGCTGGAAGACTCGAATATCCTTTAAATTATGCTCTTGGCCCCACTAACTGTTAACTTTGTATTGTATGATAGTCGATGGCTTACTCTGCCTTTCCCGCCCATACCCCCTCCCTGCTAGATCCAAAGTGCCTCCAACCTGACCCTCCTGGCTGGGCTGGAAGACTCGAATATCCTTTAAATTATGCTCTTGGCCCCACTAACTGTTAACTTTGTATTGTATGATAGTCGATGGCTTACTCTGCCTTTCCCGCCCATACCCCCTCCCTGCTAGATCCAAAGTGCCTCCAACCTGACCCTCCTGGCTGGGCTGGAAGACTCGAATATCCTTTAAATTATGCTCTTGGCCCCACTAACTGTTAACTTTGTATTGTGTGATAGTCAATGGTTTGCTCTGCCTTCCCCCCCCCATACCCCCTCCCTGCTAGATCCAAAGTGCCTCCAACCTGACCCTCCTGGCTGGGCTGGAAGACTCGAATATCCTTTAAATTATGCTCTTGGCCCCACTAACTGTTAACTTTGTATTGTATGATAGTCGATGGCTTACTCTGCCTTTCCCGCCCATACCCCCTCCCTGCTAGATCCAAAGTGTCTCCAACATGACCCATCTGGCAGGGATGTACGACTTGCATATGCTTTAAATTATGCTCTTGGCCCCACTAACTGTTAACTTTGTATTGTATGATAGTCAATGGCTTACTCTGCCTTCCCTCCCATACCCCCTCCCTGCTAGATCCCAAGTGTCTCCAACATGACCCACCTGGCAGGGATGTACGACTTGCATATGCTTTAAATTATAATCTTCACCCCACGAACTGTTGCCTTTGTCTTGCATGATCGCTGATGGCTTACTCTGCCCTGCCCTACCCTCCTACCTCAAGTGTCTCCAACCCGGTCCACCTGGCAGCGCTGTAAGACTTGCATGCCTTTCAAATTATCCTCTTGGCCAAACTAACTGTTAAATTTATCTCATATGATTGTTGATGGCTTACTCTGCCCTCCCCTGCCATCCCACCCTGCTAGGTATCAAGTGCCTTCAACCTGGTCCATCTGGCAGGGTTGAAAGAGTTGTATATCCTTTAAATTATACTCTTAGCCACACTAACTGTTAACTTTGTCTCGCATCTGACGGGATATGTTTTTAATGTCGTTCTTTTATTAGCGGGCTTTTTTTAGCGGTCTTTTTTTGTTTTTATTAGCGGGCTTTTTTTTATTAGCGGTCTTTTTTGTTTTTTTAGTGGTCTTTTTTATTATTAGTGGCCTTTTTTGTTTTTATTAGCGGGCTTTTTTGTTTTTATTAGCGGTCTTTTTTGTTTTTATTAGCGGTCTTTTTTTGTTTTTATTAGCGGGCTTTTTTGTTTTTATTAGCGGGCTTTTTTTTTGTTTTTATTAGCGGCTTTTTTTTTGTTTTTATTAGCGGGCCTTTTTTGTTTTTATTAGCGGGCTTTTTTTATTAAGGGTTTTTTTATTGTTTTTATTAGCGGGCTTTTTTTGTTTTTATTATCGTTTTTATTTATTAGCGGTTTTTTTTATTTTTTTATTAGCGGTTTTTTTTATATATATTTTTACCCTTGAACTCCTTCCTTTGCTGCAGAAGAAAAGATCGTTGATGGTTTACTCCGCCCTCCCCATCCCCTGCTCCCTCCTGCTAGTTCTCAAGTGGCTTTAACCTCCTCCACCTGGCACTCGTATATCCTCTAAGTTATGCTTGTCCCACACTGCCTCCTAACTTCGCCTTGCATTATCGTTGATGGCTTACTCTGCCCTTACCTGCCCCCCGCCCGCTACATCTCAGGTGGCTCAAGTTTTGACCACCTGGTAGGGCTGTGCGGCTTGTAAATCATGGGATGGATTCGAACACTTGATCACCTTGCCTCATATGATCGCTGATGGCTCGGTCTCTCACACTGTCTCTGTCTCTCTTCTCCCCTCACCTGCCCGAGACATCCTACATCTCAGGTGGTAAGTCTTGTGCACCTGGCAAAGCTGAACATCGCCCGTAAATCATGGCCTGGACTCGAACACCTGGTAACCTTGCCTCATATAATCGCTGAAGGCTCGGTCTCTTACACCGTCTCTCTGTCTCTCTTTTCCCCTCACACCTGCCCGAGACATCCTACATCTCAGGTATTAAGTCTTGTCCACCTGGCAGAGCTGAACATCGCCCGTAAATCAAGGTCTGGGCTGGAACACCTGGTAACCTTGCCTCACATGATCGCTGATGGTTCGGTCTCTTACACTGTCTCACGTTGCTCTCTCTCCTACCCTCCCCTCCCCCCGTCCTCCCAGATCTTAGGTAGTTTAAGTCTTATCCACCAATGAATCGTGTAAATCATAGGTTGGACTCAAACACCTGGTAACGTTGCCTCACATAACTGCTGATGGCTCGGTCTCTTACTGTCTCACGTTGCCTCTCTCTCTCCTACCCTCCCCTTCCCTCGTCCTCCCAGATCTTAGGTAGTTTAAGTCTTGTCCACCAATGCATCGTGTAAATCATGGGATGGACTCAAACACCTGGTAACCGTGCCGCACAAGATCGCTGACTGCTCGGACTCTTACTCTGTCTCACTGTCTCTCTGTCTTCCCCTCACCTGCTCCCTCCCCCTGGTCTTAGCATGGCAGTATATCGTGTAGTGTATGCTCCGGACACCTGCCTGCCTGTCTGATGGCCTGTCAAGTGCGTGGATTAATGGCGGGTAGTATGTTGTCTCCGGCCGCGAGTGACATCTGCCTGACTAATTCGAGTACTTGCTTTAGCTTAGCCTATCTTGACGCGTCCCTCGTTTGTCTAACACGGCGGGGAAGTAAAGGTAAATAATTCTTGTTTAGTGTGTTAAGTGTTAAGTTTATTACACGCACTGGTCTTGTTGTTTACCATTCGCTGTAGGTGGTTTACGAGAGAGGACTAACTATATACCGTAGTCTTTCTCTCCTTCCTTTTTCCTCCTCCTCCTCATCCCCATTACTGCAATATAAAAGCCTGTCTGAATATTCTCTACCTCTTTCTGTGTGTTGTTTAAAGACAGGGCTACCGCATCTTTCTCCCCTTCCTCCTCTTATCATCATCATCATCATCATCATCATCATCATCTTCCCCAGCATTCTCTACCTCTTCTTCCTAATCTTCCTCTCCTTCCTCATTGCCACCCATCCACTGCAAGACAAAAGCATTCCCAGCATTCTCTATCTATTTCTGTATGTAGTTTGCGTATACATGAAGATAAAGTAATACCAAATCTTCCTCTCCTTCCTTCTTCTTTCCCATTAATATTCCACTGCCAAACAAAACCCTTCCCCAACATTCTCTACCTATTTCTGTATGTAGTTTGCGTATATGTAGACAGAGAAATACTAAATCTTCCTCTCCTTCCTTCTTCTTTCCACCCATTAATATTCCACTGCCAAACAAAAGCCTTCCCCAACGTTCTCTACCTCTCCCTGTCTGATGCTAGCGTACTCAATCCTCCTCCGGCAAAGGTTCCAATTTCATCTCTCCACCTGGTTCGCTGTCTGCCTCTAACTCACTCTCTCTCTTCACTCTCACCCTCTGCCCTAGACTCTCTCGGGGGGGAGCGAGTGTGAAGTAACCCCATGAAGTAAATTATCACCGTCTTTTGGAGGTCTGCCGCTCGCCCGTGTTTGCCGAAGTGAAGTGTTGAGCGCGTCTTGTTTTCTCTCGAGTCTATCACGGAGCCCTTGGCCTGGATCCCCGGTGCAAATATTCCTATCACCGACATTATCACCACCACCACTACTGCTTTTATTACTACTACTACTACTACTACTACTACTACTACTACTACTACTACTACTACTACCCTATTACTACTACTATGACTACTACTACTAATGATTCTGGTTGACCTATTACAGAATTAAGAAAAAATAATAAAAAAAATAATAGAAAAAAGGTACAACTTGAAACTATGATGGTGACAATGGTAGTAGTAATAGTAGTAGTAGTAGTAGTAGTAGTAGTAGTAGTAGTAGTAGTAGTATGATAATAATAATAATAATAATAATAATAATAATAATAATAATAATAATAATAATAATAATAATAATAATAATACGACAAAAAACGGGAAACTGTTACAAGAAGGGGGTAGTACTGACCAACGAGTGTGTGTGTGTGTGTGTGTGTGTGTGTGTGTGTGTGTGTGTGTTCTGTCTCATGGAGGTGCTTTACGCAACATGGCAGAAGCGTGAGCACAGCCACCCCGCCGCTTATGTGGTCACGAGCACGTCCACACACACACACACACACACACACACACACACACACACACACACACACACACACACACACACACACGAAAGCAGCCACCACACCCAAGTTTAAATACACCCATACACAAAAACACGTACACACATACACCTTACCCACAGAAACATATACTTAACCTCCCCCCTTCCCCCAACACACACCCCGCTCCCCCTCCCCCCTTTTCCCCACCCACGAACCCTGCCATCACCCCCCCCCAGCACCCACCAATCCCCGACCCCCCCCCCCCCCACAACCACAACCTGCCACCACATAAAAGTTAAGCCCCTTACTGAGAACAGGAGACAAAAGAAGAAGAGAACGCCTTACGTGAACGGAGAACAGTTTTATGGTTTGTCTTGCTCCGACGGGTACGAAGGAGTCGGTTTTGAGCGGTGTTTTCAAAGGATAAAGATTAATGTCGGGTTGTGAAACAGTTGAAAGTGGCTTACCGGTGGAGGAGGAAGAGGAGGAGGAGGAGGAGGAGGAGGAGGAGGAGGAGGAGGAGGAGGAGGAGAGGAGGCGGAGGAGGAGGAGGAGGAGGAGGAGGGAAGGGAAAGCAAGCGCGTTCAGTAGGTAAATCCGAGCAGTCACGATGGGCAAGCAGTGTGTGTACGTGTGTGTGTGTGTGTGTGTGTGTGTGTGTGTGTGTGTGTTTGAAGTGAGTGACTCAAGGCCTTTCAGATTTCCTTCACTATCACCACTTTCTCTCTCTCTCTCTCTCTCTCTCTCTCTCTCTCTCTCTCTCTCTCTCTCTCTCTCAATCGTCATCAGGTAAGTGAAAGCAAGCAATAAACATCACCACCAACACACTATCAACACCAGCACAACACCACACCACAATAACCTGTCTCGCTTATCTGGAATCGACACCACCACCACCACCACACGGATTATCCTTTCTTCCTCTACCTCCATTACCTCCTCCTCCTCCTCCTCCTCCTAACCCAAACAAGGGCGTACGCTATCATTACAATATTATTACTGGCTGTATTTTCCTCCTCCTCCTCCTCCTCCTTATTTTCCTCCTACATGTTCTCTTCTTTTCCTCCACCTCTTCCTTATTTATGCTCTCTTCCTCCTCTCACCAGCTACTCTCTCATTTATTTATTTATTTATTCATTTTTTACTTTTCCCCTATGGCGCCGGTAGGCTTTCGGGGGGGCCTTGTTGTTCGGCCCCAGCCCGTTGTGGCGCAGGCAAGTGTTTAAAGTGTTTATAATGGCGCCATTTTACTTGGCTCACGCTGCCCCCCCGGAGCTCATTTTCAATCCTCTTTTGAGAGAATCTAAAGTCCGGGTTGAAAGTGGTCTTCAGGACAGCATGTGAGTAGAGACCACTCGGCGATGACCGAAAATTACCAGCTAGCCAGTTCGTCGCGGCGGGCGGGACACGAACCTGCTCTTCCTGAACGCCACGCAAACGCTGACCAATCAGCCACCGTCTTCTCCTCCTCCCCCTCTTTCACGTTAACTTCCTTCTTCTCTCACCTATAACTTCCTTATCATTCACCTTCTTTTCCTCCTCCAAAACTATCTGACAACTAACACCTCCTCCTCCTCCTCCTCCTCCTCCTCCTCCTCTCCATCAATCACCACACAATTTGTCTCGCCGCCTCACCTGTCAGGCCGGCCCACCACAGCTCATTAGCGGACAGGTGACGGTGGGCGCGGCGACAGCTGAACGATTGGCATATAAAGCGGCTGGCGGCTGGGTGGCTGGCTAATTGGCTCATCAGCGGATTGGCGGTGAAAGGCTAATCCGGCAGCACGTGATTGGTGACCTACGGACGGGGGATAGACCTTGTGTTCACCTGTTTGTGTCTGTCCCTCTGCGTCTGTTTGTTTCTGTCTGTCTGTCTGTTTGTTTTGTGTGTGTGTTAGTCTCCTTGAGTGTATTTATCTTCTTTTTCTTTTTGTATGTTTCTTTTTATATTCTGTATGTTTATCTGTGTTAGTTAATGTAAGTTTACCTGTCTGTATGTATGTATGTGTGTATGCAACTTATGTATCCTTTATCCTGTCTTATCATGCTTGTTTGTGTCTGTCCATTTGCTCTCTCTCTCTCTCTCTCTCTCTCTCTCTCTCTCTCTCTCCTGTTGTTTATGGCTGATGATAGTCAGTGCTTGGTGGTCCAGAGAGGGGGAGGGGGGGGGTGCTGGTGACCTGTGGTGTGTGTGCAGGTGGCAGGTGTGTGGATAAGCCTGGTGATTCATGGACGCCCGCTCACCTGATAGCCGCGCCGGGGACTATAGTGGTGAGGATGGGGACTGTGCTTGGTGACTGAATGGTGACGATGGTGATTGTGTGGTGATTGTGAGTGGTGACTGAGTGTGACTGGTGATTGTGCCTGGTGAATGATTGGTGATTGTGAATGGTGACTGACTGATAGAGTGACTGATTCAGAGCAATTCCAATTGTGTGGTTGATAAAATAATGCTGATGCAATTGACTGACTGACTGACGTGAAATAAGTGACTCGAATGCTGACTGGTGACTTATACCTGCCTCAAAACTTAGACTAAACTATTAACGCATAAACATATTTTTATCCAATAAGTGGCAAAAAAAAATGTTCATGAATTAATAGTTTAGGCTATGTAACTTCAGTCATTCATTAAGTGTGTCAGTTATTGACATACTAAATGACTGACCGAAGTGACTTAACAAATTGACTGACTAACTAACCAATGCAACTTAACAACTGACTGACTGACTGACTAACCGACGTGACTCAACACCTGACTGACCCGACGTGATGCTAACTAAATGACTAAATGACCGACTCACTAACCGAAGTGACTCAACAAATTGACTGACTAACTAACCAAAGCAACTTAACAACTGACTGACTGACTGACTAACCGAGATGACTCAACACCTGACTGACCCATGACTCATACCTGACTCACACACACCACGAACCAGGGACCCTAACCCCGGACTGGTGAGTTGGACTGAAGCTGGCCAAGTCCACTGCACTAAGTCACCCCTGACCCCGGACTGGCAGATGGTCAGGGAGGTCACGGGGGGGAAGGGGGGTCAAAAGGGAGAGGAAGAGGGGAAGGGGGAAGCAAAGAGGACGAGGGGACTGAGGGTAAGGGGGAGGGGAGAGATAAAAGGAGGAGGAGGATGAGGGAGGGGAAGGAGGACGAGAAGACTGAGGGTAAGAGGGAGGGGAGTGAGTGAAGGGGAGGGGAGCTGGAGGGGAATGGGGGTTGGGGGAGGGGAGGGGAGGGGAGGGAGGAGGACGAGGGGAATAGGGGGAAGGGGAAATAATGACCTCGAAGGGTGGATAAATGCATCGTAAATCTCCATTCATTAATAAGTGAAAGGAAGGGGAAGGGCGGGGGAAGGGAGGGGAGAGAAGGAAGAGAAGGGAAGAGGGGACTGGAGAAAGAGAAGAGGAAAAGAGGAAAAGGATAAATTGCTAACGAGAAAAGGGGAAAAGGGGAAAAAGAGGACAGTGGAGGGAAAGAATGGGAAGTGGAAGAGTAAGGAAGGGTAAGAAGGAAGGGGGAAAGTGAGGGGAAGGATACATGGGACAGAGGGGAGGGATGGGAGAGGAGAAAGTAAAGGAGAAACAGAGGGGAAGAGGTAAAGGAGAAAAGGAGAGGAATGAGGTAAAAAAAAAAGGAAGGTGAAAGGGAAAGAGAAGAGGGGAGACAGAGGGAAGGATGGGAAAAGGAGAGAGAAGGAATGCAAAGGAAGAGAGGGAAGGAAAGGAAAGAGGAAAAAGGAAAATAAGGGCGAAAGGGAGGAAAAGGAGGTAAAAACAAGGAAGAAGTAAACGAGAAAGAAAAAATGTAATACAAGGAGAAAAGGGAAAGTTTGGAAAAAGGAAAAGAGAAAATAAAAAGAAGAAAAAGTAAAGAAAGAGGAAGAGGGATCTAACTGAGTGAAAATAATAAAAGAGAAGGGAAAAGAAAGAAAATGTGAATTGGAGGAAGGCGAAACTGGCAAAGGAACAAAGAAGAGGAAAAGTTGCGTTTAGCCGGCGCAACATTTGTGGTCATATGCCGGAGAAAGACAGAAGGGAAAAGAGGAGAAAGGAAGGAAGGAAGAAAGAAACGAGAGAAAAGAGACTTGTGCGGAAAAAGATGGAGACAGAAAGGAAGAGGAGGAAAAGAGCAAGGAGGATGAAAGGGAGGAGGTTGAGAAAAGAAGTGTGAGGAAGAAAAAGAGAGGTAAATGAGAGGAAGGTAGAAAGAGAGGCAAGGAAGAAAAATGACGAAGAAAGGAACGGGTCTCTCCTACACACACACACACACAAAAAAAAAAAAAAAAAAAGAAAAAAAAAAAAACACATAATAGGAAATTTCATGTACGCAATATATACGCACACACGTTTTATGTACCGGTATAAAATCCTTACTTAATGTGCACACAGCTCAAGCCCTACACGACATGAACGCACGTGAGCACCAATAAAAAGGATTCTCTCTCTCTCTCTCTCTCTCTCTCTCTCTCTCTTCATTGTCCCTCCCTATTCCATTTCATATTCTTTCAGTTCGTCTTTAACGAAATTTTTGCTTTTGTATTAATCTTCTTCTCCTTCTTCTTCTTCTTCCTCCTTCGAACTTATGAAGAGATTATATTTAGCATTTGTAAGACCACACCTAGAATACGCCGTTCAGTTCTGGTCACCGAACTTTATCAAAGATCAAGTTTTGCTAGAAAAGATACAGCGACGAGCAACCAAACAAATTCCAGCGCTCCGAAACTTGCCATATGACGAGCGTTTAAAGCGTTTAGATATGTTTTCCCTAAAAAAGCGAAGGATAAGAGGGGATTTAATTGAAGTGTTCAAAATCCTTAATGGATTCGACAACATTAACCCAGATAGTCTATTTAAGAGAGACACCAACACAATAACTCGCAGCAACGGTATGAAGTTAAAGGGAAACCGATGTAACACATTGGTGCGCAAAAGTTTTTTCAATAATAGAGTCGTCAATCGCTGGAATAGACTCCCACCGTCAGTAGTTAGCGCACAGAGTATCAATAGCTTCAAGTCTTCATTGGATAAGTACTTCAGGGATATAAGATTATACTGACCCTTCTTCGCATGTTTTCAGACAGATTGCAGCAAGACCTCAACCTAAATCCATATTATTCTCCCCCACAACCTAGATTGCAAGTAGCGTAAGTTAACAATAGAGTAAAGCAACAGTTAATGTCCGCATGACAGGTGGAGTGAGGTGTGGGTGCAGTAAGGTGACAGGTTACTGGTGCGTGCCTAGTACCGCCGGCAAAACGAGGATTAAGCCTCCACCTGTGCCCCTGAAACTACACCTCACCCATCGTGAGTATTAGGGGGGATTCTGGGGCTGCCCTGTGTAGGCCACTCGGCCTCTTCCAGCCTCCCTGTGTTTCCATGTTCTTATGTTCTTATGTAATGAAGTCATTTTCCCCCACAGCTTAGGTTACCAGTAGTGTAAGTTAAGGGTAGTAATTTCCTCTTATTTCTCTCTTTACTGTAAAATTTCCATGTCCCTTTCTTCCTTAAAGGTACATGGTGTTCTAACTATTTCCTGCCGCCACGTTGCCGGAGGGAGAGGTGGGTGGGGAGGAGCCTTCATCTATTCTGTCCTGTCCTGCCACACGTAGATTACTAGTAGTAGCGGTAGTAAACAGACACCCTCGCCATAGACCGACAGGTCTTCTGGTGTCTGTTCTTCCTATGTATTCCTATGTATTCCTATGTATTCCTCCTCCTCCTCCTCCTCCTCCTCCTCCTCCTCCTCCTTTTTACCTTATGCATCTTGTCACTTTATTCAAAACTTAAGCCAATATTTTTTTTTATCATCTTCACTTCTCAATCCTCTTTCTCCTCCTCCGCCTCCTCCTCCTCCTCCTCCTCTTTCTCCTCCTCCTCCCACTCTAACTGTATAATCCGATTAAAAAGTTTTCTCTGTGTAGTCAACGGTGGAGGAGCAGGAGGAGGGAGGAGGAATAAATGAAGAGCAGAAGAAAAAATGGATTAAGCTTTGGATATGGTGACAGGGAACACGAAAAAAAGAGGAGGAGGAGGATGACGAGGAGGAGGAAGAGGAGGAGGAAGAAGAAGAAGAAGAAGAAGAAGAGGAGGAGGAGGAGGAGGAGGACCAAACAAAGCACAAAATAATAAAAGAGGAAGAAGAATTCTGCATTGAAGTTGAACACTGAATAATAGACAAAGAGGAAGAGGAAGAGGAGGAGGAGGAGGAATAATAGACGAGGAGGAGAGAGAGAGAGAGAGAGAGAGAGAGAGAGAGAGAGAGAGAGAGAGAGAGAGAGAGAGAGAGAGAGAGAGAGAGAGAGAGAGAGAGAGAGAGAGAGAGAGAGAGAGAGCGCAGGAAGCAGAATCCATCAAAAGAAACAAGGAAAAGAATAAAAAAGGAAGAGAACAAAAAGATGAATACAAAAAAATAAGAAAAAAGAAAAGACAGGAATAAAGCAAAAATTCTCTCTCTCTCTCTCTCTCTCTCTCTCTCTCTCTCTCTCTCTCTCTCTCTCTCTCTCTCTCTCTCTCTCTCTCTCGAACATGATGACGGTCGTGTACTGCCTGAAGGGGAGGGAAAGGGAGGTAAGGGGAGGAGAGAAGATAGGGAGGCAGGGAGGGATGATGAAAGGGAGGAGGAGGGAAGGGAGAGGAGTAACAAGGAAGAGTAACAAGAGGAGTAACAAAAAGGAGTAAAACAAAAGAGGAGTAACAAAGAGAGAAGAGGAAGGGAGGGAAAAAGGAGGAGGAAGAGGAATAGAAGTGATGGGAGAAAGAAGGAGAAGGAAGGGAATGAACAGTGAAGAAGAGAAACGGATGCAAAGGGAGGAAGGAAGGAAGGAGGAGGAAGAGGAGGAACAGAGGTGACAGGAGAAAGGAGGAGAAGGAAGTGGATGAACAGAGAAGAGGAACAGAGAAGAGAAACAAAGAAGAGAAACGGAGATACAAAAGGAGGAAAAAGGGAGAGAAAGAGATGTGGGTTGAAGGAGAAAGACAACTACGGAGAGAAGAAAGAAGACAGTGAATAGAGAACTGGAGGGAACAAAGGAAGAGGAAAGAGGAGAGAGAGGGGAAGGAGAGAGAGGAGGAGGACAACCAAGGGGAGAAGGAAGAATAGCGTAAAAGAGAATTCAAATGACACAGAAACAAAGGAAGAGGAAATGGAGAGAAAAGAGGGAAGTGAGAGACAAAGAAATGGAGAGAAGAAAAAGGAGGAGAGATATAAAGAGAGCAGGAAGTAAGCAAGAGGAGGAGAATGTGGGTAAGAGAGGGAAATGAAGATGTAAGAGAGAATGAGAGGAAACTGAAAATAAGAAATGGAGGAAAAAGGAGGAAAGGAAGTCTGGGAGGAAGAGGAAAGAGGAAAAACACGAGGAAGGGAGGAAAGAGGAAAGGTTAAGAGAAGGAAGGAAAGGAAGGAAAGGAGGAATGGCGTAAAGGAAGGAACGAGATGAAGTGAAGCTAACGAGAGGGGAAGAAAGAGGAGAGGTGAGGAAGAGAGAAGGAAGAGGAGGGGGAGAAGGAGAAATGGACGATGAAAGTGGTGTAGTAAAAGGGAGGAAAGGGGAGAAATGAGAGAAAAGGTAAAGGGGGAAGGAGGAAAAAGAGAAGTGATGAGAAGAGAGGAAGGGGAATGAGGACGAAAATTGGAGAATGCAAGCATGAGGAAGAGAAGAGGTAAAAGATGAGGTAGAGAAGTTAACGATAGAAGTGACAAGTGGGAGAGAAGATGCAATGAGGAGGAGGAAAGAGAAGAGAGGAGAGGTGAGGACAAGCAGGAGGAGTAGATGCAAAGTAAGGTCAAGAGGAGAAGGGGGGAGGGAGAGGGGGGGGGAGGGAGGGGGAGGGGGTGAGGAGGCTGCAGACTGACAAATAGCAAACGTTTATGATGTTGAGTGTTTAACCTTTGACTCCCTACTCCTTCTCCTTCCTTACTTCCTTCCTCTCTTCCTTTCCTGCTTCCTCCCTTCTTTCCTTTCATTTTTATCTTCCTTCCTTCCCTCCCTCTTCCTTTTGTGCTTCCATCCATCCTTCCTGCTTTCCTTCTTTCTTTTCTTCCTTCCTTTCTTTCTTCCTCCCTCAGTTTCGTTCTTTAATCCTTCCTTTCGTCCATCTTTTCCTCGCTTCCTTTCGTCCTTTCTTTTTCTTCCTTTCGTCCTCCATTTCTTCCTTCCTTCCTTACCTCCTACCTTCCTAACGTCCTAAATTCCTTCCTTACTCTCATTCTTTTTCTCTCTTTAATTCCTTCCATAGTCCTTTCCTGCCTTCCTTCCTCTCTCCCTCTTTCTTTCCCTCTGTCTTTCTTTATTTCCTTCCTTCCTTCCTTCCTTCTTCCATTTGTAGTTCGTTCCTTATTTCTATCATTCTTTCTTTCCTTCCTCCTCCCTATCTTCCTTACCCCTTTCCCTCCTTTCGTAATTTGTTCCTTCCATCTTTCTTTCCTCCCTCCCTTCCTTCCTTCCTTGTTCCTGCAACTCTTCTCTAATATCTCGCTTTCATTCTACTCGTTCTGTATTTTTTTCCCCTTCCTCTCCTGGGCGGGTCTCATTCCTTGCTTCCCATTTCTCTTCTTTATTAAATTCTTCTTCATCCTCAATTCCTCCTCCTCCTCCTCTTCTTGCCCTTAATGCCACTCCTTCTCCTTTGTAATTCTCATCATTAATTTTCTTCCTTCCCATTTCTCTTCTTTAATTTCTCCTCTTCCTCTTCCTCCTCCTCACTAAGGGAGTAAGAGATTGTCAACGTTTTGCACACTGACAGAGAAAGAGAAAGAGAGACAGAGAGACAGAGAGAGAGAAACTACCCACGAATAATTTCTTTCAGGTGATTTATATTCTTTTGTAATTATTGTTACGTCTCTCTCTCTCTCTCTCTCTCTCTCTCAGACACACAACGCAGTAAGGTAAGAACAGGTGACCCAGGTGAGCCATCATGACCCTTCACCTGCTCACCACCTGCTTCACAAAGGTCAGAATAGGCAGGTGTGAGAGGAGACAAGAGTGACCTGCTAGTGTGACCTCGAGGCCGTGACCTGGGTGGGTTTCAGAGGGGGTCATCCGGGATCACGTGATAGGGGTCAGGTAAGCACAGGTAAGGTATAGGTAAGTGTGACCTCACCTGTGATTTCGATGGTTTAATTAGCCCGGCACAGGTAACCTAATTTGCAGGTGAGGTCAAGCGTGAAGGTGAAGGGGGGTGCGGGGGAGGGGGGAGTGTACCCTGATTTACCTTTGTGTGACAGGTGTGTGTGTGTGTGTGTGTGTGTGTGTGTGTCATCCCACCCATGCGATGCTGCGCCGCCAACTCACTCACTCTCACACACACACACACACACACACACACATACACACACACACACTGTAAGCCTTTGTGACGGCTACTATTAATCCTCATTAGACGCAAGTGGAAAGAAAAAGAACAAGACAACTTACACGAAAACCCTCCAGAAAAAAATATATATAAATAAACGCTATCGAATTATTTACCGACCATCAAACTGAACCCGACAGACACATACAAACACACACACACACACACACACACACACACACACACACACACACACACACACACACACACACACACACACACACGCTATCGGACGAGGCACAAGGAAAACAGTCGATACAAAAAGAAACAAGAGCAATAAGGCCTGACCAAAAGGGGACCAATTGACAAACGTTCCATTAATTCGCTCAAGAGAGGAGTTGATTCGTTCACTTCGCGTTCCCTTTCAATAGCCATTATCAAGACGGCCAGGACCATTTACTAATGAAGGCATTGATAGAAGGGGGGGGGGGGGGGGGGAGAGAGAGAGAGAGAGAGAGAGAGAGAGAGAGAGAGAGAGAGAGAGAGACCAGTCCTCTTATCTCCTTCTCTCTTCCTTTATTACATGCTTTCTCTTATTGCAGTTCTCTCTAATTTCTGGTTATCATTTTTTTTTATCTCTATCTATTACAAGCGTTTATTTTTATCCACTTTACATCTCTCTCTCTCTCTCTCTCTCTCTCTCTCTCTCTCTCAGGGTAACAAAGTGAGTCGCTCCCGGTGTTAATTATCTCCTCAATTCCAACTTTGTGCGATTTTTTACCCGAGAGAGAGAGAGAGAGAGAGAGAGAGAGAGAGAGAGAGAGAGAGATGTAAAGTGGATAAAAATAAACGCTTGTAATAGAGATAACGAAAAAAGAAAATCCTGGGAAGAACATTGATACAGGGAGCGAGCATCGTGCGTTAGGATACAGAGACTCAAGGGCCGAGGTTCTCCCACGCTGCCAGACCTCATATCAACTGTTTCCAGAGGCCGATAAGGAGATCAGTGGGGTTCTAATGAGTGTTTTCTGACGTTCATGGTTCAGAGGAATGATCAAACTACTGTAGGGGTTATAAAACTACCTCTGTATATGTCCAAAATTCCTACGAAAGCCCTGTTAAATGTGTGTGCGTGGACTCCGAAATGTTTAAGAATACGGCCCAAGATATCTTATTGACTAGTGGGAAAAAGGAATTGACTTGGGCAGGTCATATCGCGCATTAAACTGATAATATATGAACACGCAAAGAAACAGAATGGTGACCAGATAATTGTACAAGGGGATTTTTTTTTTTTTTTTTTTTGTAGAAGTCAGGGAAAAAAAGAATCATAGTCAGGGAGAAAAATGAATTGTAGAAGTGAGAGGAAAAAATGTAGAAGTCAGGGGTAAAAATAATTGAAGAAGTGAAGGAAAAAAGTTAATTGTAGAAGTCAAGGAAAAAAGTTAATTGTAGAAGTGAAGGAAAAAAGTTAATTGTAGAAGTGAAGGAAAAAAGTTAATTGTAGAAGTCAAGGAAAAAAGTTAATTGTAGAAGTGAAGGAAAAAAGTTAATTGTAGAAGTCAAGGAAAAAAGTTAATTGTAGAAGTGAAGGAAAAAAGTTAATTGTAGAAGTGAAGGAAAATAGTTAATTGTAGAAGTCAAGGAAAATAGTTAATTGTAGAAGTGAAGGAAAAAAGTTAATTGTAGAAGTGAAAGAAAAAAGTTAATTGTAGAAGTGAAGGAAAAAAGTTAATTGTAGAAATGAAGGAAAAAAAGAAAGAGGACCAGTAAGAGATCATTTCAACAGGGGGATTTGATGAAAGAAAACAATTAACAACTATGATCAAGAACAACGACAACAACAACAACATTTACGGTCTCGCACACTTTAATTACCTTGTCCCTCCTACTCTTGTCCCCTCACTTTCACATTCTCTCTCTCTCTCTCTCTCTCTCTCTCTCTCTCACGCAGCCTTATCGCATCCTCTCCTTTCTGACAGACAATCGAACATGTGTAAGGAGGAGGAGGAGGAGGAGGAGGAGGAGGAGGAAGAGGAGGAGGAGGAGGAGATAAGAATGCATGCGTGATTCGTTAAATTACATGATATTCAACTGGTTTCTAATTGGATGAAATTGGCAAGGTAGAGTGACCGTGTGGAGGAGGAGGAGGAGGAGGAGCAGGAGGAGGAGGAGGAGGAGGAGGAGGAGGAGGAGGAGCAGGAGCAGGATGAGGAAGAGGAGGAGGAGGAGGAGGACAAAAGAGGAGCAGGAATGTTGGTGATTTGGGTGAACGGCAAAAGTCTCCTTGTATTCTTTTCTTTCACTAATGGTTTCCTTCTCTCTCTCTCTCTCTCTCTCTCTCTCTCTCTCTCTCTCTCTCTCTCTCTCTCTTCCCCTTCGTGTTTCTGTCAATCTGTCTTTTTTCATCACCTGTTCCATTCCACACGCTCTTCATCTCCTCCTCCTCCTCCTCCTGACCTCTAACCCTTTCCCTTTCGACCTCCAGGATCACCCTCTTCTTTTTTTTCTTTTTTTTGTCGCAACTACTCCATGCCTCTCTTAATGATGCTCTCTCTCTCTCTCTCTCTCTCTCCAAAAAATAATTACTAACGAAGAGGATCAAAGACGGATGCCTGCCAGAGATAGATAGATCGATCGATAGATAGATGGAGAGAGAAAGAGAGAGAGGGGTGGGGAGGAAAGGGAGAGAAAGAGTTAGGATGTAAATGGTTCCCTCTTCCCTTTTTTTATCTTCCTCAACCTTTTTTATATTCTTTCTCTAGTCTTATGAAAATGAACTGTACCACCCTAACCTACCCCAACTTACCGTATCCTATCCTAATTTTGTCTAACCTAACCTAACCTATCATAACCTTGTCTAACCTAACCTTACCCTACCTAACCCAACCTGACACCATCTTTTCTTCCTTTCCTCCCTTCCACCATTCTTACTAACACACTATCCGCTCTGCCCCTGATTAGTAAAACATCCTAACCTAACCTAACCTCCTCTAACCTAACCCAACCAAACACTTCTCTGGCTTTTCTTCTTTCCTTTTCTGTATCATTATTACTAACACCCTTCAACTCACTCTGCCTCTGATTATAAAACATCCTGACCTAACCTATCCAAACCGAATTAACACTACATAACTCTATCTATTCTTTCCTCCTCTGAACCATTGTCTCTAGCACACTTCGCCTCTGATTAGAAAAAAAACCCATCCTAATCTAACTTTCCGTAACCTAACCTAACTTGACCCATCCTAACCTTGTCTAACTTAAACTAATCTAACGCTTCCTTACTCAATCTTTTTTTTTTCTCCTCTGCTCCATTGTCTCTAGCATGCTTCGCCCTCAATTAGAACAACATCCTAACCTAACTTTCCCGAACCTAACCTAACCTAACCTATCCTAATCTTGTCTATCTTAACCTAATCTAACGCTTCCTTACTCAGTTTTTTTCTTTCTTCCTCTGCGCCATTGTCTCTAGCACACTTCGCCCGATTAGAGAAAAAAACACATCCTAACCGAGCTTTCCCTAACCTAACCTATCCTGACATATCCTAACCTTGTCTAACTTAACCTAATCTAACGCTTCCTTATTCTGTTTTTTTCTTTCCTCCTCTGCGCCATTCTCTCTAGCATGCTTCGCCTCTGATTAGAAAAACACCCTAACCTAACTTTCCCTAACCTAACCTAACCTAACCTGACCTATCCTAACCTTGTCTAACTTAACCTGATCTCTCGCTTCCTTACTCTATATTTTCTTTCCTCCTCTGCGCCATTGTCTTAGCACACTTCGCCCTCTGCCCCTGATTAGAAAAACAAGGTAAGCTCATTAGCCTGACACACCTGACTGCCTACATCTCCAGGTAAAGGTAATGATAGAAAGGTTGCTTCACATACCGCCGTCCACCACCACCACCACCACCACGACCAATATCACCACAATCATCACCACAACATACCATCATCAATATTTATTCTTCTCTTTTTCCACCACATATCATCACCACCACCACCACCACCACCACCACCGCCATCACCATTATCACCACCACCTATTTCTGGAACTAACCTTAAACACTTTTTATTAGTCATACACTTTATTTTTGTTTTTTGCTTTCATGAGTAAAATATTGCAGGTAATTTATATATATTTGTTTAATTTTCTCTCTCTCTCTCTCTCTCTCTCTCTCTCTCTCTCTCTCTCTCTCTCTCTCTCTCTCTCTCTCTCTCTCTCTCTCTCTCCTTATACATACAAAAACTCGAATCTCTCATTGTTTTTGGTATTCCCTCCACTTATTCTTCTTTCTATTTCTCTTCTCTTTCTTCCCTTTTCTTCTCCCCTTCTCTTTTCTCAATTCTTCTTTACTTTCAATAGATCAGCTCTTTTTCGTTTTACAGTTTTTGTTTCTCCATTTTATTGTTTCTTCTTCTCGTAATCTCTTTATTTTCTCTTTTTTCCCTACCATCTGTTCCTCCATTTTCCCTTTGTCTCATTTATCTCTCCCTTTCCTTCTTCCCTCCTTCCTTCATTAATCTTCAGCACCATACAATTTCCATAGCTCCATTAACCCTCCCATCCTTGCCCTTTCCCCTTCCTTTCCCTTCCTCAGCCCCTTGATTCCTTTTCCTTCCATTCTTTCCCCTCCCCCCCTCTATCTTTCTCAACATAATAGCAGTGAGTTAGTTGTTTTGGCCATTTAAATACAATAGCTTCATTACACACACACACACACACACACACACACACACATTCCATCTTAATAATCTAGTATCATTGCATTACCATTTTATCATCACCTCCACCACCACCACCACCACAACCACCATCACCACCAGTATCACCAACATATCCACATCATCACCACCACAGTTACCACCTCCGTTACCACCACCACAAGTTACCCTTCTCCCCACCATCACCACCAACACCACCTTCACCTGTCCTTACCTGCGCTCACCCTAACACACAGGTAAGAGGTGACAGGTGACAGGTGGTGCCCAGGTGAAAGTTCAGGATACAGACGCACACACCTTTCACCGGCCCCCCCTCCCCCCTACTCCTTCCTCCTCCCTCCCTTTCTTCCCCATCCTTCCCTCATTTCCATTCTCCCTTCCCATCTCTTTCCCCTTCTTCTTCCCCTTCCTTCGATCATCACCCATTCTCCCTTCCCTTCTCTCTCCCCTTCTTCTTCCCCATCCTTCGATCATCACCCATTCTCCCTTCCCTTCTCTCTCCCCTTCTTCTTCCACATCCTCCCTTCTCTCCTTCCCCTTCTTTTTCCACATCCTTTGATCATCACCCATTCTCCCTTCCCATCTCTCTCCCCTTCTTCCACATCCTCCCTTTTCTCCTTCCCCTTCTTCTTCCCCTTCCTTCCTTCACCACCCATTCCTCCCTTCCCCTCCTATCTACTCCAGTCTTTCCTCTTCCTTCTAATCCCCTTTTTTCCCCCTTCCTCTCTTTTCTCTTCTTAATATTCCTTTTCCTTAGTCTCTTTTTCCTTCCCTCCTTCTCTCTCCCCTGCTTTCTTCCTTCTCTCTTCCTATCCTCCTCTTCCTTGTCTCCCATTAATCTCTTCTCTTCCTACTCAATGCCACCCTACCTCCTTTCCTCCCGCCCTTTCTCCGTGCCTCTCTTCTCCATCCTATCTCATTCCTTCCCACCATCAATCCCCATCATTCCCCTTATCTTCTTCTCTCTCTCTCTCTCTCTCTCTCTCTCTCTCTCTCATCATAATTCCTTTTTTTCTCCACATTCTGCCTACTCTCCACAATCCTGCGATCCCTCCTCCTCCTCCTCTTACCAGCCTCTCCTCCACCTCACCTGGGCGGGAGTGAGATCGGTGTCACCTGCACAACTTAATTACACACCTTTACGTGGCGGCGCCCAAACAGAATGAACGAAAGAATGATGGTGGCGCGGAAAACATTACGCTCGCCTTATGAGGACCTGAGATTTAATGGCGCCATGACTTTGCTTAATTGTCCGTCCTGCTTCTTACCTGGGCCTGCATGGAAAGGTAAGAGCAGGACTGATTGGGCGAGGCATTGTGGGGACTGGACGAAGCTTTGCGGGAAGTGATCGTAATAGCAGACAAGGCGGCGGTGCACTCGGTTGTCGATTCAGTTTATGGTTCAAGTCATTTTAATAGGCGCCAAGATTTTATTGTTAAAGATGATTGAGAGGAATGATAATGAGGCTGCTGATTGGGATAATGATTAATACCTGCTTGAAGGAGGAGGAGGAGGAGGTGAAATGAGGGGAGGGATGAGGAGGGGAGAGAGACAAAAAGAGAATGAGAAAAAAGTAAGAGAAGGGATTGGTGATAAGGAATGAGTGCATACAAATAATAATAATAATAATAATAATAAAATGACACACCTGAGGCACACCCAATCTCAGGTATGCATTGAAACGCTCTATAAACTTCCAAACGGGTGTGGACGCTCGAAAAGGTCACACACACACACACACACACACACACACACACACACACACACACACACAAAGGAGACTAAGAAAGACGAGGAGAAAATGGTGGATGAAAAATGAAGAGAAGAAAGACGACGACAACGACAGGAGGAGGAGGAGGAGGAGGAGGAGGAGGAGGAGGAAGCGGAAGAAGAGGAAGAGGAAGAAGAGGAGGAGGAGGAGGATACGAAAACTACAAAGGAGAGCAATAAATAAAAAGATATCACTATCATACTAAATATATAATCTCTTTTGGCGTCCAGACAACTCTTGCTTTTTGTCCATGATCTCTCTCTCTCTCTCTCTCTCTCTCTCTCTCTCTCTCTCTCTCTCTCTCTCTCTCTGTGTGTGGGTGTGTGTGTGTGTGTGTTATTTAGAGAGAGAGAGAGAGAGAGAGAGAGAGAGAGAGAGAGAGAGAGAGAGAGAGAGAGAGAGAGAGAGAGAGAGAGAGAGAGAGAGAGAGAGAGAGAGAACCTAACACACTCTACTTACTCGTCTCATACACACACACATATTTGGAACACAAGATTGGGCATTTTTTCTCCTTTCCTTGTACTCAACTTTTTCTCCCTCCCTCCAGCCCTCCCTTTCTCTCCCAAGCACTCTCTCACTCTCCCTTTCTCTCCTTCCACGCCGTAAGTTAGCTCAGAGTGGTTTAGGGAACAAATAAGAGAGAGAAAGGTACAAAAGAAGCACATGATTTGATACTCTTCTCGCGACGTGTTGGGAATAGTATGTAGATTACGGAGCCAGATTTTACCTGTACGGACGGGAGTGGAAAGTGGGTGTGTATATTAAAGGGATGTGAAGGGAAGAGAAAAGATGGGTGGGGTTGTGAAGGGAGGGGAAGATAAGGGGAAGAGAAAAGCTGAAGGTAAGGGAAGGGAAGAGAGGGGTGGGGTTGTGAAGGAAAGGGATGATAAGGGGAAGAGAAAAGCTGAAGGGAAGGGTAGGGAAGAGATGGGTGGGGTTGTGAAGGGAAGGGATGATAAGGGGAAGAGAAGAGGTGAAGGGAAGGGAAGGGAAGAGATGGGTGGGGTTGTGAAGGGGAGGGAAGGGATGATAAGGGATGAGTTGAAAGGAAGGGAAATTAATGGAAGAGTACGAGACGGGATGGAAGAGAAGATAAGGGAATGAAAGGGAAGAGAAGGAAAGGGATGTGAAGGAAATATAAGGAAAGGGAGGAGAAAGTAAGATATGAGAAGGGTAGGGATATGATGTGCAGGAAAATGAAGGGAAGGAAAGGGAAATGAAAGGGTGGGAAGGAGAGTGATGGGTAGGAAAAGGAAAAGAAGGGAAGATAAGGAGAAGGAAGGGAGGGGAAAGGAAGGGAAGGAAAGGGAAGGGAAAGAAAGGGAAGGGAAGGGAAGGGAAAGAAAGGGAAGGGAAAGGAAAGGAAAGGAAAGGAAGGGAAGGGAAGGAAGGGAAGGGAAGGGAAGAGAAGGAAAGGGAAGGGAAGGGAAGAGAAGGGAAGGGAAGGGAAGAGAAGGAAAGCGAAGGGAAGGCAAGTTAAAGTAAGTTAAGGTGAAGAGAAAGGGAAGAATAAAGTGTGTGTGTGTGTGTGTGTGTGTGTGTGTGTGTGTGTGTGTGTGTGTGTGTGTGTGTGTGTGTGTGTGTGTGAAAGAGTTTGTTTACATACGAATAAGTTGCGGGTTACCTCCTGCTGTCTCTGGCCGCGACCACACCCACGTCTGTTTATCTGTCTGTCTGTCTGTCTGTCCATCTGTCTGTGTCCGTCTGTCTTGATACCCTTCCCTTTCTTTGTCTCCGGCTCAATCTTTCTCCTCTTCAGCTTCGTTTAATTCTCTTCAACAACCCTGACCTCTCTCTCTCTCTCTCTCTCTCTCTCTCTCTCTCTCTCTCTCTCTCTCTCTCTCTCTCTCTCTCTCTCTCTCTCTCTCTCTCTCTTATATCTGATCATGCTCCTCCGTGTCCATTCCACACATCCATTTTCACATTCTCTCTCTCTCTCTCTCTCTCTCTCTCTCTCTCTCTCTCTCTCTCTCTCCTGGTGGAAATAGACTTATTATTATTATTATTTCTCTCTCTCTCTCTCTCTCTCTCTCTCTCTCACTCTCTCTCTCTCTCTCTCTCGCACACCTGGTCTCACATTTTTCAACCTCCACCTTCTTTTTCCTGTTTTCCAAGCCCTTCATTCTTTTTTCTCTTCCCATTCACCCGTCCAGTTCTTCCTCCCCCTCCCCTTTCCTTCCTTTCCTCCTCTCCCTTCCACCTCGTTCCTCCTCCCTCCCTCTCTCTCTCTCTCCTTTCATTCTTCCTCCGCTCCCCGTAAGTCAAGCCAATAAAGACGAGTTTGGGGAGTGCAACCGTCATTCTCTCTCTCTCTCTCTCTCTCTCTCTCTCTGACACACACAAACATTCACTTCATTACTACTACCACTATTACTACTACTACTACTACTACCCAGGTAAAAACAATACAGGTGAGTCGCAGGAACACCCGTAGGAATCGATGTGGTATTACGAGCCACAAAAAGCATACGAGGAAACACTGTCTGTCTGAAGGAGGCGACACTCACTCACTCACACACTCACTCACTCACACACACACACACACACACACACATACACAGAGTAGACGTACAATATTCGTTCCTTTTCTGTGATGTTTTTTTTTTCTTTTTTACTGGAGGAGGAGGAGGAGGAGGAGGCGCAGATGATGTAGTTGCCAGTGTTTGGAAGGTGTGAGTTATCCAATGATACTTCTCTCTCTCTCTCTCTCTCTCTCTCTCTCTCTCTCTCTCTCTCTCTCTCTCTCTCTCTCTCTCTCTCTATCTATCTATCTATCTACCTGTCTCTCTCTCACCTTCCTTCCTTTTCTTCAAATTGACTAGCCGTGAAAGGAATTCCAAACACAACGCTTTCTCTGTTTTGTCATGTGAGCACCCAATCGTGTTTTTTTTATTTTTTTATTTATCATTCTTTCAATATCCGGAAAGGGAAAGGAAAGTTTATGGGTGACTGCGCTTGTATGTGTGTTGGGGGGGGGGGTTCAGGCTGGCGTGATACTAGTGTTTATGTGTGGCTGTGTTGGCCTGAATGTTTAAAATGTTTGTCTTGTTTGAGAGAGAGAGAGAGAGAGAGAGAGAGAGAGAGAGAGAGAGAGAGAGAGAGAGAGAGAGAGAGAGAGAGAGAGAGAGAGAGAGAGAGAGAAAAAAAACCTAAATCTTTAAGCCTAAATCTTTAAACAGTAAAAAAAAAAAAAAAAACATGTGCGTGTGCGTGTGTGTGTGTGTGTGTATCTGGCGACAGGGATCTTTATTGAGTGTGTTTGTATACCTGTGTGCGCGTTGGCATGAATACGTGTGTGTGTGTGTGTGTGTGTGTGTGTGTGTGTGTGTGTGTGTGTGTGTGTGTTTTTGTGTTTGTTTGAGTACTTGGAGACTCGCTGAAGTGTGAAGGAATGTGTTGATGATTGGTTACATAATTCTTTTTACTATTACTTTTATTATTATTATTACTATCATTACTATTATTATTACTTTCTCCTGATAGACTTCCGTACCAGTTACCTTTGTTATTCTCGTGACGGCGTGTGTGTGTGTGTGTGTGTGTGTGTGTGTGTGTGTGTGTGTGTGTTTAGAACCGGATTTAAAGAGTCAATATTCTATAAAAAAAAAAAAAATACGAGTAAATCAGCAAGCAAAGATTAGATATATAGAGAGAGAGAGAGAGAGAGAGAGAGAGAGAGAGAGAGAGAGAGAGAGAGAGAGAATATCACCAAAACCAGAAGGACGGAGAAGATAATTTATAGAAAACGAGAGAGGGGAGGAAGGGAAGAGGAAACGAAGAAAGAGAAAGAGGAGAGAAACGGGAAATGAAAAGAAAAAAAGAAACGAATAAAAAAAATGGAAAGGAGGTGGAAGGACGAGAGGAAGGAGGAAGAAAGGAAGGAAATGAGAGAATGGAGGAAAAGAAAAAGTGAAGTCAGTAACAGAAGGACCGAGAGAGAGAGAGAGAGAATCTAGGGCTTTCATCGGTGCCAGTCACGTAAGGCTCTCTCTCTCTCTCTCTCTCTGTGTGTGTGTGTGGGTGGTTGAGAGAGAATTGGCAGTTACATTATTTTCTTGATAACGAGAGAGAGAGAGAGAGAGAGAGAGAGAGAGAGAGAGAGAGAGAGAGAGAGAGAGAGAGAGAGAGAGAGAGAGAGAGAGAGAGAGAGAGAGAGTGTAGGTATAGGGGAGGGGGGTCAGGGTTTCACAGGTATCACTAATGAGCTTTGTTACCTGGATATCGCCGCGTCTTCCTCCTGTACTCCGGTGTCGTGACCAACAGTAATGAGGCGTGGGGAGGAGGAAACATGGAAACATGGAAACATGGAATGACAGGGAACAGAAAGCCTATTGGCTCATTACGAGGTTGGCTACTGTATAGAGCCGTGATCTGCCTGAGAGTCGCTTGGTGCCTGCAGAGCATTTCAAGGCATCTCGGTGCGTATTTTCAGTTTATTCCTGTTGTCGTGAAATGACGGTCGATGTGATTATTGAAGGAGTTGATGGTTTCTGCACTTACTACTTCAGCAGGGAGGTCGTTCCAATGGCGTATGACTCGGTTAGAGAAGAAACTCCTACCAATGTCTGTGTTGCATCGCTTCGCTTGAATGGGCAGGCCGTTGTTTCTAGTTCTTGGAGGAGGAAGAGGAGGAGGAGAAAGAGGAGGAGGAGAAGGAGGAGGAGGAGGAGGAGGACGGGTGAAGACAAGAAGAATGGGAATGCAGAGGAAGAAAAGTAGGAAAAGGAGTAGTTCGTGAGTTAAGAAGAGAAACAGGAGTAGTGGAATGGGTAGGAGAAAGGAGAAAGAAAGGGTGAAGACGGAGAGTAATGAGTATGCAGAGGTAAAAGAAAAAGAAGAATGTAAGATAAGATGATAAAGAGGAGGAGAAAGAAGGCGGAGGAAAGGGTGAAGAGAAGACGAAGAACAATGAGGATGTAGAGGAAGGGAAGTGAGAGGAAAGCGAGTCAAGAAGATAAAGAAAAAGAGCAGAAAGCGCGGTAGAAGGAAGAGCGTGGTAGGTGAGAAAACTACATAACGGAAAATTAGAGAATGGCAATGAAGAGCAAGAATAAGTAAAAGAAACGAAGCAGTAGTAGTAGTGGTAATAGTAGTAGTAGTAGTGGTAATAGTAGTAGTAGTAGTAGTAGTAGTAGTAGTAGTAGTAGTAGTTGCATAGTCGTTTTCATTTTGTTTGTCCACTCACAGTATGTAAATTTTGAGATATGGCAAAGGCGGATAGCAGCTCATGACTGGTTTAAAATATGCATGTTTGATATCGATGGCTGCATGTGATAAATATACATGTACAAAGAACCCTCACACGTTCTTATATAAATTTCAAGCATGGTGGTTTGCATCGATAATAGGCTAATAGGCTACACCATACCAGCACATGAAAGAGAAGCTCGTAGCCAACAACCAAGTCAGATCGTACGTGAACGAACAGTCGCCTTTCATCAATAAGCCTAACCTCATTTCAGGTGCATAAAAAGCATCTTGCATCTTGTTCCGTACGTGCAAATAATAGGTATCTTAAAAATGTATTGCATGCAAATCACATGGGTAACAGTAAAAATAACACGAAATATTACTGAATGTGATGCTAGGCAATTTCGAATATTAATTAAATGTGATTTATATATAATAAATGATTGAAATACCTTTTATTTGCACTTACAGAGGCAGATATCCTTCCATGTATGTGCCTGGAATGAGCTAAATATTTATAGGTTTTGTAAGTCCATTGTTCGTTGGAGCGTGATCTTACTCCAGGGCCTAGGCGGTTTGATACAAGCTCGTCTTTCGTGTGCTTATATGGTATAATGGCGATGCAAATCGGCATGTTTGGAATTTATATTATAAGGTGTAATATTTTTTGTAAACATAAACATTCAAATATACTATTGCAAAAAATTGTTGAATGTTCATCACAGCAGGTTATTTTAAGTCAATCACAAAACAGCAATGCATGTGTGCCACATACACACTCACGAGTGGACAGATAGAATGAAACCGACTATAGTAGTAGTAAGTAGTAGTAGTAGTAGTAGTAGTAGTAGTAGTAGTAGAAGTAGTAGTAAAATTAATGGTAGAAGCTAGAGGAGGAAAACGAGAACGAAAATATACAAATTAAGAAAACCAAGAAAAAACAAAACGCAACAAGAACAAAACAAAAACAGGAGGAAAGAAAACAATAAACAAAACAACAGGAAAAAGAAGAGAATCGCAACGGTAATGAAGAGGAAAGAACTGGAGTAAGACAAAGGGGAGGTGCAAAGGAGGAGGAGGAGGAGGAGGAGGAGGAGGAGGGGAGAGGTTCCCGAATCTTGCCTCAAAGCAGCCCACTTTGCACTTTATCACTCTGAATTATCACCTCATAAAGAGCAGTTCTCTCTCTCTCTCTCTCTCTCTCTCTCTAAAGTCTAACTCTTCACGTAACTTTGAGAGAGAGAGAGAGAGAGAGAGAGAGAGAGAGAGAGAGAGAGAGAGAGAGAGAGAGAGAGAGAGAGAAGGAAAGGGATTGAACGAGCCCATTATTGCTTTCATTTAATAATCTCGCACATATTTCCTCCTCCTCCTCCTCCTCTTCCTTCTCAAGAAAACCATTAGATTTAGATTTATACAAGAACATATACGCGTAATTTTCTTGTCCAAATTAGGAAGAGGAGGAGGAGGAGGAGGAAAAACAGGATCTCTCAGGGCGATGAGGATTGATATAAATCGATTTTTCATAACCTGTGCGATTAAGAGGGAGGGAGGGAAGGAAGGAGGAAGGGAGGGATGATGGGAGGAAGAGAGGGAAGGGAGTGCCAGATGGAGAGAGAGGAAGTTAAAGGGATATGTAGGGGAAAAATATTATACGAAGGGAGGAATGAAATGTTAGGAAGTCAGAAAAATGGATGCAGGAACAGGAATTAAGGAAGGAGATAAAGAATAATAAGCAGATGAAGAAAGACACGAATGAAGGCAGGCAGGAAGGAAGGAAGGAAGGAAGGAAGGAAGAGGAGAATGGAGGAGTAGAGGAGGAAATGGAGAGAAAACTGAGGATATATATTGAATTACTAACGGAGGAAGAAATTAAGAAAAAAATTAATACGAGAGAGAGAGAGAGAGAGAGAGAGAGAGAGAGAGAGAGAGAGAGAGAGAGAGAGAGAGAGAGAGAGAGAGAGAACGTTTAACCTATCCATTTCTTGACCTTTGTCTGTAATGGGAGGGTGGGGGAGGATTCTCTCTCTCTCTCTCTCTAAATTCTTTTCAAAATCCCTGATTCTGTTTTCTCTCCACAAGTTACAGCATCCGGAGAGAGAGAGAGAGAGAGAGAGAGAGAGAGAGAGAGAGAGAGAGAGAGAGAGAGAGAGAGAGAGAGAGAGAGAGAGAGAGAGAGAGAGAGAGAGAGAGAGAGAGAGAGAGAGAGAGAGAGAGCGTGGGAGACTCCCTGAAGGACACACCTGTTACCTGAGCGACGCGGAGTGACTCAGGTGCTTCATTAATCTTTACCCAAACTCCACCAGGTGTAGCTACAAACAGGTATACTCATGACCTCTTTGCTCGCCCCCCCCCCACCCCCCTTACCTGTCTGACCCCCCTCCCATCTGGCCCATGACCCCTATTACTTGACCCTTCACCCCACAAAAAACTCACAGATGACAAATATAATATAGACTTTTAAAACATTGGGTCTTATTAACAAACTCCTAAAAAGTGACTGATTTCTAGGGTTCCTAAAACATTTTATAGCGCGATCCTTTACTCCATCAGCAATATAGACTCCTACAGACAAACTTTATAAACGGACTAACTTTCAATCTATCTAAAATACTTTACAACACAATTTGTTAATTCACAAACAATATAAACCCCTCAAACATAAACTCCTATAAACTTCTAAAACATTTATTATCTCTTATGAACAAACTCCTAAAATTGACTTCTAAGCTTCCTAAAACATGTTAAAACAATATTCGCTAATCCATAAACTTTTAAAATATAAACTAACTTCTACAGACTCCTAGCAACTGAGTGTCTTCTACGATTAAACATTCTGAAACACAACCCATTAATTATCTTCGTTGCACATCCTACCCTTTCCCTTTCTCTTACTATCATGTTATATAACCTCCCCTTCTCCCCTTCATCCTCATTCCTCCCTTATGATCACTGCTGACCTTAATGCTTGACCCCAGACCCCACACGAACCTTCTAAGACAGTGATTAGAATGCTCATACGCTCTCGGCTCTCACAAATGTTTTCTAGGCCCTCAATGCAGATTAGTCGGGTTCTCATAAGTGTTTTTCCTACGTTCATGGTGCAGATGCTTTGTCAAACTATCACTAGGCTCTTAAAACTAGCCATGGAAGTACTCACAACCTCAACGAAAGCCTAATTAAATGTAGGTGTGCATGCCCCGAAATGTTTGAGAATACGGGTCAGATTTTCTTAGCCAGGAGTGTTTAATAGATCTTAGGGAGTGTAAGGTTCTTCACTTTAAAACTTCAAGTAATTTCTTTGTATTAAACAGTTTTTCTACCACTATTTTGTCTCACCCTACTTACTTACCGGGCGACAAGTTAGTGCAGTTAATTAACACACCTGGCGCCCCATAAGGTAAAGTGACATTGAGGCGAGCCAATGTATTACCATATTCTGCTGACTAGTTTTGAAGAGAAAGAACAGCGATGATGCCTTACTTTTTCAGAGAATGTTACCTGTTACCTTTATTTTTTTTTATTTTTTATTTTTACAGCAGAGGAGACAGTGCAAGGGCGTAAAAAAAAGAAGGCAATAATAAAAAATTAAAAAGCCCGCTATTTACTGCTCCTGAATAGAGTAGGGTAGAGTAGAGTGACGGAGTGAGGCATAGGTTCTCTTGGGGAGGGGAGGGAGAAGGAGGAGAAGAAGGGAAGGTATTTTACGGACTCTGATTGTTGGGGAAATGAATGGCATGTATTTCTTGGGTTTGGGAGAGAATACCCTTTTCTAATTACTTTACGGCCCTGAGGAATAACAACTTTGCCTCCATATTATATTTAGGGAACGAAAAAAAAATACGTCGAACAAGCTTCCCTAATTATTATTACAATTATTATTTTTTTTTTGTGTGTGTGTGTTTGTGTGTGTGTGTGTGTGTGTGTGCGGACTAATAACGACCTTTGATTCCGTGTTTAAATAGAGAATGTGCAAATCAATTCAACAAGCACCCTTTTCTGAATAATTTATGATGTTGTAGCTGTCTTTCTTACATGACAAAGGAGGCAGCCAGGCGCGTAACAAACCAAAATAAATAAATAAATAAATAAATAAAACGTGCTCCCGAAAAAAATGGGAAATGCTAAAACTTGCTAACAAAAAAAAAAAAAGCTAAAACTTGCTAAGGAAAAAATGGAAAATGCTAAAACTTGCAAACAAAAAAACAAAAAAATTCTATAACTTGCTAACAAAAAAATGGAAAACGCTCAAACCTGCACCTACAAAAGAGAGTAATATCGTAAAGTCTAACCATACGTCATCTTTGGAACCGAATGTTAAAGGGTTCTGATCCTCCTGGGGGGGTGTCTCAAGGGTGCTGTGGTGTCTGACCGGAGTGCAGGGGCGCCGAGGTCAGGAAAGGTCAGCATGCGTCGTTTTTAAGGTGACGTTTATGCCCTCAGATTTTGACAGCTAACCTTTCTACCCTAACCTCCGTACTTTCTTACCTTTCCCATCTCCCCAACGTTTTTTTATTTTTTTTATATACCTCCTCCTCCTCCTCCTCCTCCTCCTCCACCTCTTCTTCTTTCGCTTCCCCTTTCTTCTCCTCCTCTTTCTGTTTCTGTTTCTGCTTTTCTTTCTCTTCCTCCTTCTCCTCCTGTTTGTTTCTCTTAATATTCCTCTTCCTCCTCCTCTTTTTCTTTCTCTTTCTCCTCCTCTTTTTCTTTCCATATGTTTCTGATTTTCTTTCCCTTTCTCTTTCTCTTCCTCTCCCTTCTCTCTTCCTCATTCTCTTTCTACTCTTCCTGTTTCTGTTTGTTTTTTTGTTTATCTTTTCCTCATCCTATTCCTCTTTCTTCTCCTCTTTCCATTTGTATTTGCTTTTTTCCTTTTTCATTCTTCCCCTCTTTCCTCTCTTTCTCATTCTCTTCCTACTCCTCCTCTTTCTGTCTCTGTTTCTTTCTCATTCTCCTCCTCCTCCTCCTCCTCCTCCTCACCCCCCCACCCCCCCACCATCTGGCTGCGTGTGTTCATTACTTAAAAGAAACTGCCGCCAGGGGACACCTCAGCTACACACGCAGGTAAACAGCGGCGATAAATAAAAGCAATGTCTTAGTGCGGAAGGTTAATTGCACGATACGTCTTCAGGTATAAGTTATTGCCGAAAATGGTGATGCTTTTTGGGATATAAAGAAGCCGAGGTGGGTAGTTTGTTTACCTTTTTTATGGGCATTTAAACGTCAAACATTTACCTATTGTCATAATCATCTCCCCTTCTTCACCTAAACACAGAAATATTGGTCTTTTTATCTCCCCAACTATAATAATCATCAATGTTCCGCCTCCTCTTCTCCCCCTTTCTCCTTCCTATTCTTCTCCCCCTCTCTCCTCACTGTATATCCTCAAAGTCTCTATCGTCACGAGTATCTCCCCCAATCCACCTGAACATATAATTATTCCTACTTTTTATCTCCCCAGCAAGCATATTCAGCAACGTCCAGTCTCCCCTTCCCTCCAACAGAACTTAAGACCTCTCCCTACACGATTATCTCCCCTTATCATCCTAAACACATAATTATTGATCTTTCAATCTCCCCAATAATCATAGTCATCAACGTTCCTTCACCCCTTCTCCCCATTTCCTTACTAAATGTCCCCAATAGAACTTAAGACCTCTACATTCACATTTATCTCCCCTTAACATCCAAAACAATACATTATTTTCTTTTTAAACCTCCCGAACAATCATAATCATCATTGTTCCTTCACCCCTGCTCCCAAACTTCCTTACTAAATGTCCCCAACAGAACTTTAGACCTCTCCCTTTACGTTTATCTCCCCTTATCATCCAAAACAATACATTATTTTCTTTTTTAATCTCCCCAACAACCATAATCATCAAAGTTCCTTCACCCCTTCTCGCCATTCGCTTACTAAATGTCCCCAACAGAACTTAAGACCTCTCCCTTCACGATTATCTCCCCTTATCATCCAAACAATACATTATTTTCTTTTTTAATCTCCCGAACAATCATAATAATCAGTTCCTTCACCCCTGCTCCCAAACTTCCTTACTAAATGTCCACAACAGAACTTAAGACCTCTCCCTTCACGTTTATCTCCCCTTATCATCCAAAGCAATACATTATTTTCTTTTTTAATCTCCCGAATAATCATAATAATCATTGTTCCTTCACCCCTGCTCCCAGACTTCCTTACTAAATGCGCCCAACAGAACTAACTTTAGACATCCATCCATACAAATCTCTCCCCTTTCTTTATCCACAGACATACTCCCTCTTTTATCTCCCAAACAGTTTACCTTTTCACTGTCTCTCCTACTCCACATCCTCCCCAGCCGCTCCAAAGACTCCTATACCAACACAAATTTCTCTCCTCTCCCCAAGGCAAGAAATATGCACCTTTTATCTCCCCAACAATAAGAGCCAGTAATGTACCTTCCTTTCTTCTTCCCGCCCTTCTCCCCACCCTCCCCACGAGAACCTAAGCCTCCTCCCCACCTTCGTAAGAGTTCCCACGCCTCACCTTCTCAAGTAACACCACACTATACGCTCTCCCCACCCATTCACCCCCACACACACCTTCTCTCTCATCCCTCTCACCTCTCACCCAGCCTCCTTTTCCACCCCTCTCTCCACCACCTCCTTTCCCACCTTCATCACCCCCCCACTACTGCCTACTACTCCACCTCTTACTCCCCAAACTTCCACACCCCACTACCACCTTTCCCACCCCTCCTATTCATCTTCCACCTCCTCCATTCTTTCACCTCAACATGGCTTCTTTCCTCCTCTTTCTCCCTCCTTCCTTAACCTTATCGTCTCCTTCCCTCTTCCTTTCACCCCTCCTTCACCCCATCAAACTAACCTCCTCCTCTCCCAACTTCTCCACCCCAACCACCTTCCACTTCACCCCCTCACCTCCACACCGATTCTCCACCTCCAATCACCCCTGCCACCTTTACTCCCTACCTATTCACCTATTCACCTCTAGTCCCTCCCCTCCCCTCTCCCCATATACAGTTGCCTCCCCCCTCCCCCCCGATACGTCTGAAATCCAACAGCATCACTAATACGAATACTTGTCTACCCCCTTTTTTATCCCCTCCCTTACAAATCCCTTTCTCCCTCCCTTCCTCCCTTTCATCCTCCCCTCTCCCCATCTCCTCCTCTATACCTAATAGTTAAGTGTAGATATCATTAGGAGGAGGAGGAGGAGGAGGAGGAGGATAGAAGTGAATAGAGAGAAGAGATTCTTTCTCTCTCTCTCTCTCTCTCTCTCTCTCTCTCTCTCTCTCTCTCTCTCTCTCTCTCTCTCTCTCTCTCTCTCTCTCTCTCTCTCTCTCTCTCTCTCTCACACACACACACACACACACACACACACACACACACACACACACACACACACACACACAAACACACACACACACACACACACACACACACACTTACCCTCTCGACGCGCACCTTCCCGCTAATTACGTCACTTACCTGAAAAGAGGAAAAAAGCTTGATAATTTATCTTCAACACGATGGTTCAGAGGAGGAGGAGAATACAATGGCAGAAAAGTATCAATCACCAAAAAAATACTTGTCATCAGCCGTTCAAAAAAGTATAATTGCGAGAGGATTAAGGAGGAAGAGGAGGAGGAAGAGGAGAAGGAGGAGGAGCAGGAGGAGGAGGAGCAGGAGGAGGAGGAGGAGGAGGAGGAGGAATAATAAGAAAAGGAAGAAGTGAATCCCTGGTAATGAGACGGGACTTTGTGTGTTGAGGAAAGGAGGGAGGGAGTCATGATGGGGTATTAAGGAAGATGCAAGAGAGAAAGACGAGGGACGAAAGGAGGAAGGAAGAACTAAAGAAGGACGAAATGGAGGTGAGGATGAAGGGAGCAGAAGAGAGGAAGACTGAACATGATAGGAGAATTAAGGAAGATGAAGGAGAGAAAGACGAGAGGAGAAAAGAGGAGGAAGAACTTAGAATGAGATTGAGGTGAGGAAGAAATGAGATGAAAGGAGGAAGGAAGCAGTGAGGGCGAGATGGAGGTGAGAAAGAATGGAGGAGATATGAGGAAGAAAGAATCACTAGGAACGAGATAGAGGTAAGGAAGAGGGGAGGAGAAAGAAGGAAGAAAGCACTAAGAATGAGATGGACGTAAGAGAGAAAGGAGATTAAAGAAGGAAGGAGATGGAGGTTAGTGAGAAGGAGAAGGAAGGAAGTATTGAGGACGGTGAGGACGACAGGGAGGTAGGGGAGACAAAAGAAGAAAGGAGGAAGGAAACACTAAGGACGAGATGGAGGTAAGGAAGAAGGGAAATAGTAAGATGAAAGTAATGAAGATAGGAGAAGGAGAGAAAGATAACACTGAGGAAGAGATAGAGACAAGGAAATTGGAAGGAGAAGAAGGGAAGGGAGGAAAATGAGAAAGATGGGGGAATCTAAAGGAAGGAGGCACTGAGGATAAGACAGAGATGAGACTCAAGCCCCACATATGAAGGAGGAAATGGATACAAGAAGATAAGATTAAGGCACCAAAGATGAAGGATAGAATGGATATAGGGAAGCGAGATGAACGGTAGGAATGGAAGAAATTAAGATGGAAATTTAATAGTTGGATGATGAAATGGATACAGGCAGCTAAGATTTACATTTGGTATAGAAGGAATAAGGAGTGAATTTTAATATTACATAGGATGAAGTAGATAGAGGATAGGGACATGTACAATAGGTAAAGAGAGAAAATATGCACGAAAGTCAATCAATATGTAGTTTGAAATTAATAAAGGGAAAGAAGACGTATTATAGGCAAGCAATGAAAATGAATTAAAGGTTTTAGCATTCCCTTAAAAAAATACAAAACAATTACAACCTCTTATGTTGGGAGCCGTTAATGAGACAGACCCACATCATCATCATCATCAAGTTAAGTGTGGCTATCAAGGTAATAAGTTTGATTGCACCCTAATTGCACACTTAAACGTTTGTAAGGAAGGAAATGAGATGTGATGAGGTGATGAGACGTGTTTTGGGTGGTGGTGAGGGTGTTGGTGGCGGTGGTGGTGTGGGTGTTATGCAAAGACTATGGTGGTGGCGGTGAGGGGGTGGGGGGAAGGAGGGGGGGGTGAGAGGGAGGAGTGCACCATATCATAAGTCACTCGTCTACTCGTCTTTCACCGCTACACAACACTTCAATGCTACCTGACTCTCTCTCTCTCTCTCTCTCTCTCTCTCTCTTTTCACCTCATTCTTTCATTTTTTTCTGATCTATTTGGTTTACCTCTGTGTGTGTGTGTGTGTGTGTGTGTGTGTGTGTGTGTGTGTGTCTCTCTTCCTCCAATCTTTATTTTTTGTGTGTGTCAAATCTATCACCTCCTCTGACAGTAACAGAAAGACTACACAACAGCTAATTTACTCTCATTACTCATCTCCTCCTCCTCCTCCTCCTCCTCCTCCTCCTCAGATAGGCTGGTTAATAGGGGGGAAGAGGTCAGGCCACACGAAGGAAGAGGTTGAAGTTAAGTTATCAAAAGGCGCTACTAAAATCACTCTCTTCCTCCTCCTTCACCTCCAACTTTTTTTTTTCTTCCTCTTTCTTTCTCTCCCCTACTTCACTCGGTCGTAAAGTTATAAAAAATGTTACTGGTATTTTTTTCCTCCTCCTCCTCCTCCTCCTTCTCCTCCTCCTGCTCCTCCTCCCCCTCCTCCTCTTCCTCCCCTCTAGTTCATTCTTCCGTAAAGGGCGAGTAAATGGAAGAGGAAGGGAGAGAGAGAGAGAGAGAGAGAGAGAGAGAGAGAGAGAGAGAGAGAGAGAGAGAGAGAGAGAGAGAGAGAGAGAGTGGAGGTGATATTCTTTTGCACTGCTTTTCCTGTTCTTTTTTCCTGTCCTTGTCCCTCTCTCTCTCTCTCTCTCTCTCTCTCTCTCTCTCTCTCTCTCTCTCTGATTCGATTTCCTTTCTTATTCCTGACCAAGTTTCTTTTGTGTTGCATTGAGAGAGAGAGAGAGAGAGAGAGAGAGAGAGAGAGAGAGAGAGAGAGAGAGAGAGAGAGAGAGAGAGAGAGAGAGAGAGAGAGAGAGAGAGAGAGAGAAAGGGTCACCTTCACACACGCAAAACAATGCTTCCTTGTGAATTATTAAGACAATAGAAAAAGATGGAGGTGAGGGGAGTGTGTGTGTGTGTGTGTGTGTGTGTGTGTGTGTGTGTGTGTAAGATCATGCTACGAGCGTTGAAATTCACACGCACACATTAAACTTTAAATATGTCACTAAGTACGTACGTGTGTGTGTGTGTGTGTGTGTGTGTGTGTGTGTGTGTGTGTGTGTGTGTGTGTGTGTGTGTGTGTAAAAAAATCTAACCTAATCACACAACAATACACCTTTCACATATTTTTTCCTCCTCCTCCTCCTCCTCCTCCTCCAGCCGCCACCTGCAATCAGCGATCACCTGAGGTCATTAATCTCAGGTGGGCTCGTCTTACCTGTCTCTGTGAAAGTGACATTTACCTGTATTTACCCGGCCGTAACACCGATTTGCATGTTTTCCTTCTTCCCTTCACTAACATCAACATCATCAGCCCAAGAAGGACAAAGACTATTCCCAGTGCTCTCTACGTCTGTCTGTCTGCTCCGGAGAATGCTTTAATTTCCTATCTTCACCTGGTCCCCTGTCTGCCCTGGCTTGTGCAATAACGGGGTTACCACTCTAATACCTGTGTTGTTCATCTGTTATCAGGACTATACGTATGTTACCTTTGTTGTCCATCCGTTATCAGGTCTAAGGCTCTAAGCATGATATTACCTTCCTAAATCTAATCATTCTTCTTAGTCGTCAATAGCATATCTTCCTCCTTTGTCTCCTTCATTAATTGTTCTTTGTGTATGTGGCTCGCTGGCTTACTGACTGACTGATCAATCTTTATTTTCCCTTTTCCTTCTTACACTAACTAACTGACAGACTGCATAGACAAACTGAATTACTGACTGACTAACTGACTAATCAATATTCTTTGTCTCTTTTCCTTCTTACACTGACTGACAGATTGCCTAGACAGACTGAATTACTGAATGACCAAGTGACTGTCTGAATTTCTAACTGACCGAGTGACTGGCTGCCAAAATAACTGACCGACTTACTGATTGCCTGGATTAACAATATTTTGCTTCCTTCCTTCCCTTCCTAAGTTTCCCATTCTTGGCATTTGATCTTTCTTTATCTGCATCTTCGTCTGATTTCCTTTATAGGGACATCATATTGCGTTTTTTTTGTTTTTTTTTTGCTTTTCCTTGGCTTCACTCACTCACTCACTCACTCACTCACTCACTTCTGTTCCCTTAAGTCACAGAAATAGTTGACTGACTGGCTAACCTACTTAAATTCCCAACTGGTTACCGGCACGCATAGTTAATCAATGACAGAATATTTGCTGGCTTACATAGTTTCTTAATTGACTACTTGACTGGCTGACTGACCGACCCATTTGCATACCAACTAAGCTTCCTGTCTGAACGCCGGACTGCACGGAGACTGACCGCATACACATCAGAATACCCCGCAGTACTCTCTCTCTCTCTCTCTCTCTCTCTCTCTCTCTCTCTCTCTCTCTCTCTCTCTCTCAATGATCTAAATATGCCTTTTTTCATTGGATTCTCGTCTTTGTTTCTTTTTACAACTATCACCCTCCTCCTCCTCCTCCTCTTCCTCCTCCTCCTCCTCCTAGTCCCAAAAATGTCTCGGGGTTGGGATACTGTGGTCATGTTTTGCGGTTTTTGTCGGTCGATGAGTACGAGTAGCCCCCCCCTCTCCCTCTCTCTCTCTCTCTCTCTCTCTCTCTCTCTCTCTCTCTCTCTCTCTCTCTCTCCACCCCCTGTTGTGTGGTGAAGTTAAGGATCAGGTTCCGGTCTCACCACCACCACCACCACCAAGGGAGTGACAGACAGGTAAACAAGGGTGATGTACAGGTGAGTCCCTTTAATTAGATGAAAGGCAACAAAGGGCAAAGGGAAACTGTGTAAGGGGGAAAAGAGAAAGGGAGAGGATGAGAGGAAGGGGAGTGAAAAAAAGAGGAAGGGAATGGGATGAGAGAAAGAAGAAAGGAAGAGGAGAAGGAAGAGAAGAGGAGGGTAGGGAAAACAGGAGAAGGGAAGGAAGAATGGGGAAGAGGAGAGAAGGGAGAAAGGATGAGGTGAGGAAAAGTAGAAGGAAAAGAAACGGGGAAAGAAGAGACAAATAAGAAATAGAAGGAAGAGAGAAACGGGGAAAGAAGAGCGAAAGGGGGAAGGAAAAGAGAAAGGAGAAAGGAAAAGAGGAAGAGGAAAGAAAGAGGAAGGAGGATGGGGAAAGGAGAGAGGATAGGTAAAAGAAGGGAAGAAGGGGGGATGGAAAGAGGAAGGGAGTTAGGAGAAGGAGAGACGAAGGGAAGGACATATGAGGAAGGCTAAAGAAAGGAAGGAAGGAGAAATGAGGTAAGGAAGGATGGTAGGAAAATAAAACCGAAAATGGAAGAGAGGAAGAAGGAAAAAAACGAAAAGAAAAGAATTAGATATCATTTCTTCCACATTATACTTTCCCACCATGTTAAACTCTTCTTATTTTCTCATGTTCTCCTCCACTATTTCGCATTTTGTCATATTATCTTCCTTTGAATTTACGGAGGAAGGAATAAAAGGAACAGAAGAATTACCGACTCAATATCTTTTACATGATTTAATTTTCCTTTGTTAAATTTTCCTTTTGAATACCTTTTCCTTTTCCTCTATATTGCATTTTATTGGATATCATTTTTCTTGATTTTATGAATTAACTAAAAATAAAAATGTGAAGCGAGTTACGTTTTAGATGCGCGTGAACATAAGAAAAAGGAGATGAAGATGATTTTTTTGAGACTTGCAGGATGAAAACAGCTCTCTCTCTCTCTCTCTCTCTCTCTCTCTCTCTCTCTCTCTCTCTCTCTCTCACTCACTCACTCACTCACACACACACACACACACACACACACACACACACACACACACGGTCAGCTTCGCGTCCCCGGTGACATCTTCAAAGAGTCGCTTTTAATATGCCACGGAGCAAAAGGTTGAGCCTCGTAAAAAGTTCAAAGGCCTAAAAATGAAATTGAAAAGGATACAGATTATTAGCCTGTTGGTTGAGAGAGAGAGAGAGAGAGAGAGAGAGAGAGAGAGAGAAATATATTCCCTACCTTTCCATTTGCATATTTTATTTTTGCTCTCTCTCTCTCTCTCTCTCTCTCACACACACACACACACACACACACACACACACACACACACACACACACACACACACACACACACACACACACACACACACACACACACACACACACACACACCTTAAGGAGAAGGTAAGATCAAATTTCAATCAATCACTCCTGACGCCTTTGTGTGTGTGTGTGTGTGTGTGTGTGTGTGTGTGTGTGTGTGTGTGTGTGTGTGTGTGTGTGTGTGTTCCATTTAAACCACTTTTTTTATAATTACACTGACCGATAAAAACAACAACAACAACAACAAGACGAAGACGGAGAAAAGGAAGAAGAATTATATTACTTATGATACCTTCAGTAATTCCTGCACCTAAGTCAATATTATGGTTCAGTAACTCTTGCATTAGTACGCTGGACAGCATAACGACACATAGCGTTCCGCGTGATGTGCATACCCTTACTCACCACTCCGTCAGCCCATGCAGATCCTTACCACACGTTCAGCCTCCCCATTTATATCACTCACACACTTTCACTCCACCCAACACATCGTCACTCCATATATTTGAATCACCCTCGGCTCAGGTACCACGTCTTCATCCCCTCCTGGACGAGGATTATTCGCATGCATGTGGAGTGACTGGGGTGTGAAAGAGCGGTAACTTATTCCAGGTGATCCATCTAAATGTCAACCAGGCATGCACCACTCTTAAAACCTGTGTATATCTATTAAGACGCCTTTCCTTCCATACAAATGCTTAACCTATCGTTACATATTAGCATTCCACCGTTCTCATTAGTGTTACCCGTTTCACACCTGTATACCTAATATACCTTTACAGTTTGCTATTAATGTCTGTATATACCTAAGACCCTATTTTTCCATATTAGTACTTTATTAATCTATCGTAACTTATATTAGCCTCCCACCATCATTTTTATATATTTATTACCTGTAAACCTATCGTCACCTTTACTGTTCGCTATCAATGTGTGTATTATGACAATCTTTCCGTATCAGCACTAAATTAATCTATCATAACCTATATTGGTATTTTTTTTTTACAACAAAGGAGACAGCTCAAGGGCAGAAAAAAAGTAAACAATAATATATAAAAAAAAGCCCGCTACTCGCTGCTCCCAAAAGAATCCAAAGAGGTGGCCGAAAGAGAGGTCAATTTCGGGAGGAGAGGTGTCCTGATACCTGATACCTAATACCTTTACTGTTCGCTATCAATGTGTGTATTATGACAAATCTTTCCGTATCAGCACTAAGTTAATCTATTCTAACTTATAATGGTATATCGCCGTCATCATTGTTACCTGCTTATCGCCTAAATAAGCCCATCATCACCTTTACAGTTTGCTATCAATGTGTGTATTATGACAATCTTTCCGTATCGGCACTAAGTTAATCTATTCTAACTTATAATGGTATACCGCCGTCATCATTGTTGTTACCTGCTTATCACCTAAATAAACCCATCATCACCTTTACTGTACACTATTAATGTCTGTTTATCTACCAAGACGCGAACCTTCCATATTAGCATCCCTCTCCTTCACTATTACGTTACCTCATCATTATTTTTGACCTGTTTAGCACCTGCGCATACCTCCGCCCTTCCTTCTTGAGCTTGTGTTTACCAATTAAGACCCGGCGCCTCCCATGTCGGCGGGTGAGGTTATATAACAGCACCACCTTTGCCTGTTCGTTCCTCACCATAATTATTTTCACCTGTTACCCTCAACTGAGTTTACCTGTCATGAGTTTTAATGTTCCCTTCTGGTTCCTTTGTATCTTCTTCATTACCTATCTTTACTATCATCATTATTATCACTCATCACTAAATATTTCCTTTTCCTTATCGGTAACTGTGTATCATGATTTTTTTTAATGTTCTAGTGTTTCTGTATCTTCATTAACTATCTTCTATCAACACTATCATTATCAATCTCATTATCACAACACTAAATATATTTCCTCTTTCTCATCAATTACTGTATCATGATTTTTTTAATGTTATCTTTAAGTGTTTTTCTATCTTCTTCATTAACTATCTATCATTATCACTATCATTATCACAACACTAAACACCTTTCCTCTTTTTCATCAGTAACTGTGTGTATCATGATTTTTTTAATGTTATCTTCTAGTGTTTTTTCTATCTTCTTCATTAACTATCTATCATTATCACAACACTAAACACCTTTCCTCTTTTTCATCAGTAACTGTGTGTATCAGGATTTTTTTTAATGTTATCTTCTAGTGTTTTTTCTATCTTCTTCATTAACTATCTATCATTATCACAACACTAAATATATTTCCTCTTTCTCATCAGTAACTGTATCATGATTTTTTTTTTTTTAATGTTCTCTTCGTGTCTTTGCATCTTCTTCTTTACCTATCTTCTTCTATCAACACAATCATTATCACTATCATTATCACAACACTAAACATCTTTCCTCTTTCTCATCAGTAAGTATGTGTATTATAATGTTTTAATGTTTCCCTCTAGTGTTTGTGTATCTTCTTTACCTATCTTCTACTATTATTCCTGCCATCATCAATACCACCATCATCACTCACCACTAAATACCTCTGGCCTCTCATGGGTAATTGTGTGAATTATAAGTTTTAATGTTCCCCACTAGTGTGTATCTTCTTCATTACCTATCTTCTACTATCATCACTATCATCATCACTCACCTCCTCCCTCATCTCCCTTATTTGTCGCGGTGAAAATCCATAAAGACGCTATCTCTCCCCTCATTAGCATCTATGAATCTTCTCCTATCATTACTATCATCATCCATCACCACCATCATCTATCACATCACCACCACCATCATCACTCACTCACCATCTGTCTTTTCATTTATCAGTAACTATTTAAATCCGTAATGGTGATATTTTTGCCATCATTAGCGTCTGTGTATTTATTTCCATCATCACTATCATCATCACCATCTTTCACGTTTTCCCTGCCCAAAATTCCACGTATCCAAATATCTAAATCCACACTGGTGATATTTTTGCTACCATTAGACCTTATGTACCTATGCCTATCATCACTGTAATCACCTTAATCACCATCTCAATCATCACAATTCATCACTTTCCTCCTCTAAATCCCTGCTCTTCAACTATATAAATCCATGAGTGATATTTCTTACACCATTAAACTCTATGCATTTATTCATAACATCACTGTAATCACCATAATCACTTTCTCAATCATCACAATTCATCACTTTCCTCCTCTAAATCCCTGCTCTTCAACTATATAAATCCATGAGTGATACTTCTGCCATCATTAAACCCTATGCATCAATTCATATCATCACTGTAATCACCATAATCACGATCATAATCACCACAACTCACAATTTCCCCCCCTAAATCCCTTATCTTAAACTATATAAATCTGTAAGTTATATTTCTGCTACTATGAAACCCAAATCCTAGTCGTATACTATTCCTATACTATTTCTATACCCAAAACCTATCGCCTCTATCATCCCAACCATCACCACCACAATCAGCACACCTCATCATTTCCCCCCCTAAATCCCTTATCTTAAATCATATAAATCCGTAAGTTACATTTCTGCTGCAATGAGACTCAATTCCTATTCGTATGCTATTTCCATACTATTCCTATACCCAATACCTATCGTTTCTATCATCCCGATCATCACCTCTCACCGCCGTATTTCCATCTACGTAAATCCAGAATGGCCCAAACGATCCCTCCATTCACACCTCTTTATCCGCGCATCCTTCCCATACTTTCACCCATTAGCACCTGACCATTTCCATAAGCGCCCACAGCCTCACCTGTCCACACCTGTCCTCACTTGTGTCCCCCATTATCATCTCCATCACCTTACCTGTCGATGTCGCAAGGAACATTTATCACCTGCGCACGAATACCTGTGACTCCTTCCCTTTTACCTGTCGTT